>NC_054374.1:105495700-105838200 GCF_017654675.1 Xenopus laevis
AAAGAAAAAGGATTTGGTGCAGTTCTGCTTGTCCAAATCAGAGCATTGAAGCTGATGGCATGTACAGAAAATTATGGTATAATTGGTATAGAGCAGGGATCCCCAACCTTTTGAACCCGAGAGCAACATTCATAAGCAAAAGGAGTTGGGGAGCAACACTAGCATGAAAAATATTCTTGGGTTGCCAAATGAGGGCTGTGATTGGCCATTTGGCAGCCCCTATGTAGATTGTCAACCTACATTGAGGCTCTGTTTGGCAGTACACTTGTTTTTATACAACCAAAACTTGCCTCCAAGCCTGGAATTCAAAAATAAGCACCTGCTTTGAGGCCACTGGGAGCAACATCCAAGGGGTTGGAGAGCAACATGTTGCTCACGAGCTACTGGTTGGGGACCACTGGTATAGAGTATCCTCATTGCAAACTTGGTAGACAGAGGTAGCGTTTCCACAATCTGATGTATAAGTGTCTTTATGAGACTTATGAGCTTATTTATCAAAAAAAACATTTTTGGACATTTGTGAGGTTTTTTTTTTCATTGAAAATAAAAAACATGTGAAAAACATGATTGAATACAATCATGACAAAAAACTGGAATACCTCAAATTGTTCAATTCGAACCTTGATAGATCACCCCCTTAGTGTTGAATAACATGCAAAGGAATGGCATCTGCTGCTTTGGAATAAGGCAAGATTTCACCCAGTTAACTTTCCAGTCCAGATTAACTAGGTGGTCGCTGCCAATGAAAGCTGTTTTTCTGCTTCCTGGAACAAGGGTGCCTTGAAAAGCAGTTGTTGAAGGAAAAGCTCATGAATTTCTGGTGGTGACGGAAAATGGGGATGTGCAAGTGTGTCTGTCTCATTGATGTCTAAGGCAATGAAGAAGACCCCTGGATTAGATTTGGCTATGACCGATCTCAGGGATTCCATCTGAAAAGGGAACAACTCACAAGGGGTTGAGACGTTGTAAGTCCAGCACGGGCCAATAAGAATCATCCTTTTTGGAAACAATAAAGAGGTTTGAATAAAATCACCTGCTTATAAAGTAGGTGTACCCCCAAGAGGAAGACTTCATGCTTTTGTGGATCCTTGGGAAAGCGAGAAAGAAGAAGCATGGAGGAAGAGTGGTGGAGGACAATTTCCAACACTACAAAACGATTCTAGGGGTCTGCTTTGTCAGAGAAAATTGTTCTTGCCCCCTGTTGTCTGGCTAATTTTTCCCATTTCTTGTACAAACAGCAGTTTGCTCTTAAATATATGGGTGGTAAGCACCCTCTTTGATTATAAGTCTGCTATGGGCTATTTCATACGGAGTTACTAGTAACAGCTTGTTGTGGCTACAAAATGCCAAAAAAATATCCTGCGATAGACAGTGAAGAGAATTATAGACAATGTTCAGTATTGTCTATTTTAAAGCCGAGACAAGTAGCTGGCTACTAGTAGCTCTGTGTCATTGCCCTAACAATAAGTTAAGACGGTGCACCCTATGTCGATTAGAAGTGCTAATGACTTGGGCAGCATTCAGAGATGCTTTCCACCCCTGGATCGTTCTGTGGAAGAAGAACCAGCACGTTCCTGAGCTTGGCAAGAAGAAAGTGGAAAGTTTTGTACACGAGTAAAACAATGGGTGATTGCACCCTGAGGGCATGCTTTTGCAGCACTTCAAATATTTTAGCTTGGTTTGTGTGTGCGGTAGCATCCAAATTGCTTTCAACAAATAGGATCTATGTAAAGTATCTATACAGTTGCACAACAGCCTAACAGGTTACACTAACCCCAGCAGAATGGGCTGTCCCCTGGTCCCTTCCATGCGTTAGTGATGCTAAATGTAATTTTTAGGTCAAGATAGATGTCCCTGGATTGCTATGGCCTATTCAGATGGGGAGTGCAGGTAAAAATGGGCCCCAGATGGAGAGTGGAAGCAGAAGGTAGAGACTGTTGTCCCGGAGAAAAGTAAATAAAGCAGATGAAGGCATGCTGCCTGGGGAGTCCAGTCAGAATTTTTTGAAAGTAAAATAAGAGCAGTGGAGGCCATAAAGAAGCACTGCCAGGGGAAATGGAGGAAATGTAAGTTGGGGAAGAGTTGGATGGGGAGCCCAAGGTGTACATGGTACTTAACCCATGGTCCCTCTAGCCCACAGATCTCTGCAAGAGAAATTAACTTTATAATATTTTAAAAGAAAGGTTCAGAAATTTAAAAAAAAAAATGGTTAGCTATTTTTGCACCTCTGCATGAAGCTGGCTTAAAGTAAAAACATTCAAAGCATTTGTTTTCATTATATCATAAATAAGCATAAATACATCCAAAAGTACAATCTTTCAAAAGAGCTTTGTTCTAAACCACTTAACTGAGGCAGTAAGTCTCTGTTCTATCTAATAAATCAAACACTACAAGAACTTCCTTTTTAGAAATGTAATTTCTCATTTAGTTGCCTAAAGTATGATGTTCCCTTTAGCTGCAATCTATAATGCTCCATGATTGATAGAACATTATGCACCTAAAGAATATGAGAAGATGTTGGGATAATTTAGTGTTAAAAAGTAGAGGTAAAAGTAGACTACTTTGTTCTGAACTTGAATAACCCCACAAATCAGTTAAAGGAACAGTAACACCTAGAAATAAAAGTGTTTTAAAGGAATGACAATATATTGTCGTGTTGCCCTACACTGGTAAAAATGGTGTGTTTTCTGCAGAAACTCTACTATAGTTTATATAAACAAGCTGCTGTGAAGCCATGTGGCAGCCATTCAAGCACAGGATACACATTAGATAAGTTCTGAAGAATCCCATTGTATACTACAGAGCTCATCTGTTATCTGCTGGGTATCCTGTGCCTTTTCTCCTTTTACGGCTTTGAATGACTGCCCACATGGCTACTCAGCCAGATCTGTCATATAGATAGATAGATAGATAGATAATATTCCTTTAAATAAATGTCTTTACAACATGTCCTTGTTGTTCTATGACTTGTTTATAATTGTTTATCATTTCTAAAGTAATGGCAATAACAGTCGAGTAGGAAAATGGTACATGATATATCCAGGGTGTCTTTCCAGTAAAGCCAATCCATAGACTAGCTTTGCTACGCTGAGATTAAGGGGCAAATTTACTAAGCTCGAGTGAATAGTTCGAATGCAAAAATATTCTAATTTTGAAGTAATTTTTTCGGTACTTCGACCATCGAATTGGTCAAATTTGATCGAACTGAATGATTCGAACGATTCGAAGTAAAAATCGTTCAACTATTCGACCTTTCGATAATCGAAGCACTGTCTCTTTAAAAAAAAACTTCAACTTCATACTACCGAAGTGCAATGTTAGCCTATGGGGACCTTCCAGGGCACTTTTCTAAGTTTTTTTTTGATCGAATAAAAATCATTTGATCGATCGCTTGATAACGATTTTTATTCGATCGTTCGATTGAACCTTTTGCGCTAAAATCCTTTAAATTCGATATTCAAACGATTTTACTTCGAGGGTTCGAATTTGAGGGTTTTTTAACCCTCGAAATTCGACCCTTGATAAATCTGCCCCTAAGTGTTTATGTATCATATTTGCTACCAGTCTGGAAGGAAGTAATGAAGAAAACCTAAATCTCAGTCCATCAACATACAAAAACTTTGACTGAAACTTGCATAAGACAGAAATGTTATTGATTTTTAATATCCATTTTCTTTTATGCAGAGTAATTAGATTTTTCATGCTTATTCATGTTGTCACCATGGGGGAGTCAAGGATAGCTTTACATGGCAACAAATAATAACTTGCATTTCTAATTTACACAAAAGCCATATATATCCTCTAAAATGATATACTTAGAAATGGTGCCTGGTGAGGTCATTGCAATTTCTGTCACATGACTCACTGAAACTTGCGTATTGTAATAAATAATGTGCCCCTCTGTTATTAAATATAAGGATATAAGAAGTCACCTTTGAGTTTGGCCTTGTGCCTTTATATGGTCACAGAACTCATTGGTAACTTATAATACCCTTATATTTTAAAATAGAGGGTACATTATTCACAACATATTTGTTTTGAGAAAGGTCCCAGAGAGGACTGAGACACTGACTTGCATTATTTTTAAGCACCTTGAGTGCACCATTTCTTATTGATATATATTTTATATTAAAGTGATGGTTCACCTTTTAGTATGTTTTAGAATGGATCATTATAATTGAGTTTTTAATGGGCCTTCATTTTTTCTTTTTTACAGTTTCTGATTTGCCTTTTTTTCTGACACTTTATAGCTTTCAAATGGGGGTCACGGACCCCATCTCAAAACACATGCTATCTATAAGGCTAAAAAAAATATTGTTGTTTTGTATTACTAATCTTTCTATTCAGGCCCTCTCCTATTTATATTTCACTTTCGTATTCAAATCAATGCATGGTTGCTAGGGTAATTTGGACCTTAGCAACTAGATTACTGAAATTGAAAATTTAATAGTTCTGAATAAAAATCTACTTAAAGCAAAAACCACAAATAATAAAAAATGAAAACCGGTTGCAAATTGTCTCAGAATATAAATATGTATCTTACTACAAGTTAATTTAAAGGTGGACAGCACCTTTAATACAAAAGTAATGAAAAAAAGGAATTCACAAGGGCATTTAACGTGCACAGACACATCAAAAGTATTTTACTTTTTAAATGCATCTTTGCCAGAGTTGAAAAATAATTAATCTGAGAAACAAAGAAAAAAAAGGATGTTTACCTGGTTGCCTGCCCCACACCCAACTCTCCATAATAGTTTTGGCCTTGTAATTTGGAGCTAGAATTTCATCATCTTCTTTTTTCTCTTTATCATTCTGATCCTCTTTCTTGGAGCTGCTCTGGGCTTCATTGATTTCATCTGGGAAAATATTTATTTTTCATCCACAAAACCTTACAAATTTTAACAATAAACTTAGGATAGCTGTAATCTACGTCACTCCTCATAGCATTTTCCTAACTACAGAGAACTGCAGAGCATTTGAGTTTTCCACTACAATGTGACAATTGCTTGAAAGCGATTACACAAAAATGAAAGGAATCATTGAAATAAACATTCAGAAAAGAGAATGACTAAGGGCACATGGGCATATTCGTGGAGATTTAGCCGCTGCTGCTGCAACATGTAAACCCATTCTAATAGTAATAAAGCTTAATTCAAATATGTTGTTAAATGGTTTTGAAAATTAAATTATACAATTTGAAAAAGCTTTACTTTTTTTGTTTGTCTTCATGTAGGAGGGCATTTAGATTTTGATCTAAATGCATCTACTAGTTTTCCGCTTCACTTTTATACCTGGAATTTAGACGGGGGGGGGGGGTCTATTTAGAAACATCTGAAAATGTTATTTTAATAGAACTGAATAATATTGACAACAATGTTCCCATTAGACATAATTTGTCTGCTATTATGACTTTAAAAGAATGACTGCTGGAGGCTGCAATCTTCCTTTCTGTGAATGTTGAATAAATGGCAAAATGCATTTCCAACATAAGTCTTTTTGATACTATAAAGTAGTTAAGGAAAATAGTTTGGGGGTTTTCCCTGTTTTAAGGGACATAATGAGCTCAGTATAAACAAACTCCCAAGTTGCAATCTTTGCAAGGATTGAAGAATAATCAGCTCATAATACAGATAGGTTATTTTTCTGGGCTGGCAATTTGTTTTAATACCAACTAATCTTCAGGCAATGACCAGGTAGCCATGAGGCTTTTCTATTACTCCTGCCAATCAGGATTCATTTCCTATCGTAGCCATTGCATGCATATATCATATTTCAAAGACACCTGAATACCTGATTGAGATGCACAAGGGAAGAAGCCACAACAAACATTCACTGAAACAAAGCAAGGAAAAGACTGTTGCTCAGCCAACCTTTTTACCAGCTGTCCTTCATCAGACTTGAACAGCTATACAATTACATATTTGGGTTTAAGCTACTGCACATGCGCAAGTTGCCCGGAAAAAGTTAAAAAAACAGCATGGGTCTGCGCTTCTTTTCACCATTGCCAATGCACCTTTTTTTTTTTCCTAAAATGAGCAAAGGCATAGGAAACAACAAATACTTAAATATTTTAGCAAGCACCCTGTAAATTTTCTTCTTTAATTTATCACCTACAAGAAAAAACAGTATATCGTGCAGACAATATAGAATGGTGTAAGGTGAACAAAATACCTTTTCTTGATGGAAGGTCTCCACTTTGTGTAGCATCTGCTCCAGTGTAAACTATTTCTCCATCTTTCACCATTTCATTCCACAGGCTACAAAATCCATCCCTTGTAAATGCAAGCTAAAAGAAAAAAAAGTTATAGTTAGTCCTTATAATTATAGGAAATGAGATAACCAGGGAAAATAAATCAAATTTCTGATTTGGATCAGTATGAAGCTGCTTCCATTAAGTAGTTCAGATGGAATGTACCAATTGTTACCAAGTTCAAACTCTAGCCCTGCTAATCAGACTTTGGCCATGCCCTGTTACACCTTGGACCTGCCCCCCAGTTCTGTCCAACTGCCTGTTTTTTTTTCTAATTTGGCAGTGTTTTCAGTGCTGTTCAATTGCAGAATTATAGGGAGCAGTTAACTAGATTTCTACTGTGAAGGGATGACTTCCAAAAAAATCTGTGTGAACTGATATGCCTGCTGTGAGGAAATATGCATAGTTAAAGACAAAACCGATATCAATGGTCATCACATGACATATATTGGTTCCTTAATGTTTTTACTTACAGTTACTTGTAAGCGGATGTTAAGAGTGCCTTTACTGTGCAATTATAGATTTCTTTGAAATTAAGATTCGCCATTAGGGGGATGGCTGGCGGGGAGACTTGTCGCCCACGATAAAAATGCATAACTGTGAGCGTCTCCCAAAAATGCTTCTCCCATAGCAATAAATGAAATTGCTAGTGGTAAAAACGAAGTCGCTTGAAGTTGCCTCTCAAGGAAACATTGGGCAACTTCAGAATGTGTAGGTTTTACACAAAGGTTGCTGGGACTGGAGTTTGGAACGAGCTCAGCTGCACAGCTTCATGCACAAAATAATGGTATGAAAATCATTTCCATTAAGATACTTTACCTGCAAGTCTGTCTTCAGCCATTTGGAATCAAACCTTGATTGTGCAACTAAGATGAAACATTCAGAAGACATCTTGGTCGAACTTAGCCTATGAATAAAAAATGATGGTATTTTTAAAAAAAAAAAAAAAAAGATTTTTATATATTTTAAAAAACAATTTTAGACCATTACTCTCAGAGAGCGCATCTAATACAGTCCAGTGCTGGTCCATGGTTTCACTGGTTATAAACTAAATGGACATGCATTATGTTAAAAGGCAGTTCATACCATATAAAAACATATTTGCACATTTGAGTTTTGGTGCAATCACTTTAACTAAATGGGTTTTAAACTAGCTACACATATATTAACCTATATTATTTGTTCATGTCCTCCTTATTTATGACCATCAGTTTGAGGCCCTTTAAAGGAAAACTAAACCCCCCTTAGGCAAAAGTCTCCATGGCCCCCCTCCGCTGGTCCCCTCCCTGCACCGCTGAATTGTGTCCCCTCTAGAAATACTGACCTCACATGCAGAGTCAGTGCAGCGGAGCTCACGGGCTCCATCTTCCGGTGCTTTGGTATCATTCGTGGCTTCTTAGTTCCCTTTGGAAATTTCTGTTACTTTCAGCACATGCACAATTGTAACGAACCAGAACATTGTTCCAAATGCGCATGCACCAATACGGTGCTCATGTAACAAAGAATACTGAAGCAAAGAAGATGGCGTCCGTGAGCTCCGCTGTGCTGACTCTGCATTTGCGGTCAGTATTTCAAAGAGGGGACACAATTCAGGGGTAACTGTGCAGAGTAGGCACGGAGGGGGGGCCAGTGGGGACTTTTGCCTAAAGGGGGGTTTAGTTCTCCTTTAAGAGCTATAAGAATGAGTTTTTCAAGTAACTTCAAGCTCTCAAAAATATATGGCAACATGTTTTGAAGTGTTTGGTCAGTTTAGAACCAGATCCAACATTTTAAAATAAAGCACCCCACTGTTGCCCCGTTGAAAATGGCAGACCTTTTTTTCTCATATATCCTGTCTTATACCAGAGGTTTGATGGTGCTTCCCTATTGTTTTCCTCTAGCAATCTAGCACCCTCACACTGGTACAGTGAAATCCTGGAGAGAGTGAGGGAGGAAAAAAGTAATTCTAGGGAGAAAATCAACCCATCTTTTTGACATAAGCTCATTCAGTAAGGCTTATGTTGTGACAGTATACCTACACTCACTCTCTAAACTTATATATATATCCTATATATAGGTTTAAAGGAAGCCATGTTACTCTGATCAGCGCTCTTTAAGCCGACAGTTGTGGGGATTCACTGAAATGACAGACTTGATAATAACTACTGAAAGTAAAAGGAATCCAGGTGAACTTTAAACCATAAATCTGTGCTAAATTCACAACAGAGCTTTTGTAACAGTGAAAGAGTACATAGCGCAAATAGAAACTCACAAGTTAATCTCCGCTAACCATACAAGCTGGCTCCCTTGATGGCTGCATACTTGCTCCTTAGTAAAACTATAGCCTAGTCTTCACCATAGTTTTTTCTATAGTCCTTTAGTAAAGTCTTTACCAGACCTGGTTCTCCACAAGGGTTTTCAACTCTGCTTTAGAAAGTACCACGCACTCAGCAAGCCCCGCAGACTTCCTATTTCCTGCTTCCCTCCACTTCCCACAGGAGGTGACATCCCTTCAGCAGTTAATTACCTGCTGATTGCATCCTCCCTCTGTAATTTAGCTCCATAATTATTCTCATAGAATCATTATGGAAGATATGTACCTTCCCACTAGTGCAGGAGTGCCCACACTTTACTAATGCGGGGTCTACTTTAAGTGATGTTGTCCAATTATGATCTACATCCATAAAATCATTATCATTCTGTTTCATGGAACACATTACTTCAATATTGTATTGATTTTTGAGAAAATGTATAAAGCCATATTTACCACACAACTATGAATAAATATCTGAATGAAGAGTGAAAAAGGAGGGTAACTTAGTCAAGCTATTTGTTGGCAGTGTCTTGCGATCTACTGATCGTCAGAGCTAAAGGTCTACTGGTAGATCCTGATATACTTTTTGGGCATCACTGATCTAATGTTTCCCCAACACATAGGGGTCTATTTATCATACTGTGTAAAAAGTGGAGTAGACCATTATTGGTGATGTTGCCAATAGCAACCAATCAGATTTCAACAGTTAGAAAACAAAAGCAAAGTTCTGATTGTTATGAGCAACATCATCGCTTCACTTCGCTTTTTACACAGCATGATGAATAGACCTCACAATGTAATCCAATTCATTGTTAACTGAAGGATTCTAGAACTTAAAAATGCCTTTGATTTTTATAGCAAGTGTTGCACATGTTCTCTGAAAACCAGCGAGACCCGAATGGATCACTTCACAAAAGCGAGGAAAGGGTTGAATCACATAGGGATCTGCACAGACTGATGTGGGATTTTTTGTTTGTTTACATATATATATATATATATATATATATATATATATATATATATATATATATATATATATATATATATATATATATATATATATATATATATATATATATATATATATATATATAAACAAGTCCCAAAGCTGCACTCTGTTTCCTGTGTAAATGCCCGGGTGCCAGCAAACGTGTAATGATATATATGCAGGAATAGCGACACTCACTGGAATCTTCTGAAGCTTAACAAATGTGATACTTTATTGGAGCTCAACGTTTCGATCCCCCACAGGGATCTTTGTCAGGAGAATACAGAACAAAGTTCTGTGGGGGATCAAAACGTTGAGTCTCCAATAAAGTATCACATTTATTAAGCTTCAGAAGAGTCCCGTGAGTGTCGCTATTCCTGCAGATATATCATTTATATATACATTATATTAATTTTTTGTGTTACTGTTCCATTAATACTGTATGGTTTTGCAAAAGTGTGACTTCTGCCATGACCATTATTAAGCATTATATAATCACAATATGGTGTTTGGTAAAGGGGAAGTCCACATTTAATTTATTAAATGTCCACATTTAATTTATTAAATATTATAACGTTATAGAGAATATTTCTATTCTACCTTTTTCTTGCATGCTACTGAAAGTGCTATGTGGTAGTTGCAGTCACTAAATACTAGGCTTCTGCTTTATTGTACAGTTATGGGACCGGTTATCCAGAATGCTCGGGTGCTGGGGTTTTCCGGATAATGAATCATTTCGTAACATTGATCTTCATACCTTAAGTCGACTAGAAAACAAGTAAACATTTAATAAAACGAATAGGCTGGTTCTGCTTCCAATAAGGATTAATTAAAGGGATACTGTCATGGGAAAAAAAAATTTTTCAAAATGAATCAGTTAATAGTGCTGCTCCAGCAGAATTCTGCACTGAAATCCATTTCTCAAAAGAGCAAACAGATTTTTTTATATTCAATTTTGAAATCTGACATGGGGCTAGACATTTTGTCAATTTCCCAGCTGCCCCATGTCACGTGACTTGTGCTCTGATAAACTTCAATCACTCTTTACTGCTGTACTGCAAGTTGGAGTGATATCACCCCCTCCCTTTTCCCCCCCAGCAGCCAAACAAAAGAACAATGGGAAGGTAACCAGATAACAGCTCCCTAACACAAGATAACAGCTGCCTGGTAGATCTAAGAACAACACTCAATCGTAAAAACCCATGTCCCACTGAGACTCCTTCAGTTACATTGAGAAGGAGAAACAGCAGCCTGCCAAAAAGCATTACTCTCCTGAAGTGCAGGCACAAGTCACATGACATGGGGCAGCTGGGAAATTGACAAAATGTCTAGCCCCGTGTCAGATTTCAAAATTGAATATAAAAAAATCTGTTTGCTCTTTTGAGAAATGGATTTCAGTGCAGAATTCTGCTGGAGCAGCACTATTAACTGATTCATTTTGAAAAAAAAAATTTTTCCCATGACAGTATCCCTTTAAGTATCTTAGTTTGGATCAAGTACAAGGTGTGGTTTTATTTTTACAGAGAAAAAGGAAATAATGTTGAAAACTTTGGATTATTTGAATAAAATGGAGTCTATGGGAGATGATCTTACCATAATTTGTATATTTCTGGATACTGGGTTTTCAGATAACTGGTCCCATACCAGTATTATTATGTATTATTTTCATGGCTTATCGATCTATCAAGTGTATTATTTTTCAGTTCAGGCTTCCAACTGTTGGTTGCTATGTTAGTTAAGCCTTAGCATTCATATAAAAGTTAGAAGGCATTACCCGACAGCTGCACAACAAAAAATATGAATTTAATATGAATTACCCCTTTAAAAATACCTTTAAATATTTTTGCATAATTAGATCAGCATACAGTAAGACCATAACATAATGTGGACTGACAGCTGCAATTTTCAAAATGGTTTAAGGCTGTGTACACACCAATTTTTTACGCCATCTATGTTCTTAAAAATAAGACACACGATACAATGTTGCTAAGCATAACAAACAGGGTTAACCCCAGTCCTGTTGGCATTTAAAGGAACAGCTTTGTATAAAAAAAAAAACTGGGTAAAAGGATAGGCTGATTCTAATATAGAATAGTTAGCCAAAAATGTAATGTATAAAAGCTAGAGTGAGCAAGTGTCTAACATAACAGAACTAACAGAACCCAACAAAGGGGAGGACACATGGGACATAACTGTTCAGTGAGTTTGCAATTGATCCTAAGCATGCAGCTAAGATTCAATAGCAATAGCCCATGTGACCTCCCCTCAAGTCACTGATTGGTTACTGACTGGTAACCAATCAGTGGAAACCAAGAGAGCTGCATACGGGAAGTGTATTCTGGCTATTATGTTACACATCTAGTCACTTACATTACATTTTTGGCTAACTATATAAGATTAATTTTTCTTTTGCACATACTATTTATTTTCCAAGTTTCTATTTTTATGCTGAACAATTCCTTTAATGGTATAGCATAATTTTGGCATCACCTAAAGCACGCTGGCAATTAAATGCATTTAGTACCACTACATCTAGGTGAACATTTGCAGTTAGCACAAGAGAAACAACATTTTAAAGTAAAACATTGAGCAGGTTCAGATCCTCAAACTCCAAAGCCCTCCAGGACTAGGAGCTGTGTTTAAACTTTCTGAGGTGACGTTCTGCCCATCCCTAGTTCCAAGAATATCCTGAACAGCAAATTAGTACTCTTCTTAAATCTCACTCTGGCTTTCAGATTGGGATTCCAGGAATAACCAGGATAGCAAATAAATTAAATCTAACGCTAAGCAAGATAAGCCCTCAGCTACCAATGACCACTGCAATTAGACAGTAAATTATTTTTTAATATAAATCATATTTAATATAAATGTTAGTATTTGTTTTTTTATTCATTGTTTGCTATGTTTAATATTTTTATTGATTTTTACCCAACATAACCAAAAAAAGGATAAGCATACAAATGGTTAAGGGAGTTGGGGGGATACTTTTTGGAAGTCCTTGCAGACACAGAATACAGCTTTATATTACCTTGTCATTAGGGTTGCTACCTTTCTGTTAGTTACACTCCAGACAGGAGGAGGGTGGTGATGTCACAGAGAGTGGGGTAGTGATAGCATGATAGGGGAAGTAATTGGCTGATTGTTGCGTCAATCAAAGATTGGAAGATTGCCTCATGAGTTTAAGGAGAGTCCTGTCTGAATTGCATGAATTTGAAAATCAGCCTGGCAGTTTTGACCTTAACATCCCTTCCAAAAACTGGGTCAAAACCAGATATGAGGGACTTTTATTTGTCCTGTTTTGTACAAGCTCAACTTGACATAAATGCTTTAGCATATGCACTATTCTCCTCAGGCCCTTTTTGCCTGGCAGATCGCCGACATTCCGCAGCCCCAGTTCCCCTGCGGCCCCTACCTTGGGTGCTGTATTGGGACTGTGTGTGAAAGCTGAAGAAGCATACAGTCCTACCAGCTTCTGTAAAAACCGTTCCAAAAAGACAGGAGAGGCAGGGATGGCAAGTAAATAGTTTTTTTTTTCCCGGCTGCCAATTTTTTTTGGCATTTCCATATATCCATGCATTTTCATCAATGTAAACCTGTTTGTTTTTTTTTTCAAATTGAATATGAAGATAAAGAATTGGGTTTGGCTTGGTATTCAGTCGGATATTTTTGGGGGGATTTAGGATCCTGCTAAATCTAAATATTTTCCAGTGAGAAGCAAATATACTTCTTGCTACTACTAATGCATGGAAATTACTGTTCTAAAAATCTACGGCACCCTTTCAAAGATCCAATTTTCTTGCTTTTCATTTACTTTCTGCTCCGCTTCTTTTTGATTTGGAAATTGAACAAGTATCTGGTTGCTAAGGTGCCATTTACCCTTGTAACCTGTGCAGTGGTTTGAAACTGAACAATAAACATGAGAGGGCCTGATAAGGAATATCAAATAACAATAAAAACTAGCCAAAGGATTATACTACTTTTCAAATGGAGTAATCAGATGTCAGGTTGCAGGAAAGCAAAAACAAAAAGGCAAATAGTTAAAAAGTCACAAAAATAAGAAGTAAAAAATAAATAAATACCAGCAGCAAATCTTCTCAGAATGTATTTGTCCAAAGAAAGTTTTGTGTGATTATCTTTGTGTGTAGGCTGGTCTGCAAAAACTGACAGATATCCAGGCTCTATTGTTATTGGTAATTTTGGGTATTGGGATACTGCCCTTTAAAAGTATTGTTTTACTTATCCTCACTTCCTGTCATTGTTGCTTAGTTGCTATTGTAAGTGGGACCTAGCAAACAGATACAGTAATAAACAGGAGAGCTTATAAACAAAAAGGTAAAACATTAATTAACCAGAAAGAAAATAAACCAAACAACAATAGCAATTTGCTCTAGAATGCCACTTAGCATATCTATATATGGCTGCTTTTTTTGCCACACAACACCCATCATGACAATGCAAAATATATCTCGAATTTTTTCTGGACATTATCAACTGAACAAGCACTATCAATTTTATTGCTGTGTTCTCATTATTTGTGGCGACACTACAATCCAAAATGAAAGTGCCACAGTTTAAAGGGGAGAAATCTAAAGTAATTTGAAGCAACACGCTCATTTAAAAGTTATAATGATTTCAGTTATTGTAAATGCAATTGCTATTCAAAGCATTGTCTGTCTGCCCCTTGCAGTGCTATTATTTGCATTGGTGGTAATGACTATTTAAACACACTTATGAGGAAGCAGTATGAAAGATATTGTGTGGGCTGGAGCTGTGCCTGGAAAAAAAAGCAGTCTTAGCTGGAGATCAGGCTTCCGATTCATTGCATCAATAGTCAAAGGCAGCAATGAGTGCAGAGAACAGAGGCTAAAGACAGATGCTGATTTCAATTGCATAGAAATAACTTTAAAAGGGGGTTCTTCTCCACCCAAACATTTTTTGCACAATGAAAGAAAATGCTATTCTATTCAATATTCAAATCTATATTAAGTGATAATTCTAATGATTTAAATATATTTGTAAATGTAACTTCTGTTGAAATCAGTATCTGTCTCTTTATATTCTGTACACTTTGGGCTCCTCAAAGAATGTAGCAGAAGTCAGCTCAATAAAGAAACAGTACCTAAAAGCCTATATAGAAAAATAAAAAGAAACAGTATCACCAAAAAATGAACACGTTTTAAAGTAATTAAATATATGATGTACAGTCCAGGACAGTCCCCTGCACCAGTAAAACAGCAGAAATACTAGTATAGTCGGGTAGCAATGCAGGCAAATGAAAGAACCTGGCACACAGGTTGAATAGCAGATAACAGGTAAGCTCTGTAGAACACCATTATATTCTACAATGCTTATCTGCAATATAACCCAAGTATTTTCTCATTTGAATGGCTGCCCCCATGGCTACACAGGGACTTATTTATATACTACTACATAACCATAGCAGTGAAGCAAAAATAACAGCGTAACCAGTGCAGGGCAACAGTATAGTATATTATATTTTAATTACTTGAAACATTTTCTCTTTTTTGGTGTTACTGTTCCTTTAAAAGACTTGTAGGTGAGCGGACTTCTGTTGTTTTGAACAGTTGCACTAAATTCATTTCAATTATTATGCAACAAACACTCTTTGGGTGGAGATCCCCTTTAAAAAAAAATTACAAATCTATACTTAATGTATACATGAAAGAGGATATTATTTTATTTCTTTGGGAAATCAGAGGCGTTTACATCACCTTTGACACTGACAATACCAGTCCAACCACAATGCTTTGTGGTCACTTTCTAGGTGCACTCACTGTACAGTGTTGCCACCAAAATAATTATTACTACTTTATGTACGGTTTTGTTTTAGAGGCAAAAATGAATGTGTTTGCAAAATCATTTATATAAACATTACAGGTTTCAAGGAATGAGATTTAGGACATGCCCACCTGTCACTTGCAACACAGAAGCACTGTAGGATCTTGGGTGTTTTGCCCTTTATCCAATCACAACTTCACACAGGGTAAGATATCTTGCAGTTTCCTTTGAGGTTTGGCAGGGCACAAGACACAAAATGGCTAACATCCTGCAATGCCAATTGCCCAGTGTTGCCCGCCTTCCTTCATAGCATAGTCTGTGGAAAGCCAAATAGTCAAGTGGGAAAAATGTAAATAACACTGTGCTTTAAATGCGATTTATGCGTATTTTTAATCTCCTTCAACTAAATTGCATCAACTGTATTCTTAAAACAGAATGTATTCATTGTATAGATATAGACATCTGACATCATGAAACTTTATGTTTTCTTTAGCTATACACATTATATTATTTAGTGAATAAAGTACCACCTCCTTTTCATGACCATATAAAAAAACGAGGCCGAAGGCCCCTCTAATATCCTTATATTTTACAAGAGGGGGCACTTTATTTATTATAATACACAAATTTCAGTGAGTCATGTGACAGAAATGACATCAGAACTCACCGTTTATAACTGATGACATCACAACTCACCTTTTGTAAGGATATAATTTACAAGATATTCATGGCTTTTGTGTATTACATCATTAAATATTAGGAAAAGTGTCACCAGCCTGCTGCTGCTCTTATGTTAAACACCACAAACCCCCCTGGGGCAGAGATCACAAACACATAAACAAATGCTGAGCTGACCCACCGTGCCAACCTGACCTAGCACATTTACATACACTCAGTACAGCCCAAACAGAGTCAGGCTATATTCCCATACATTCTCGCATGTATATCCGGCCAATATATGTGATGTCAAGTCATGAATTAATAAACAGGAGCATATGCCTGCAAGGATGTGTGTCTGTACATAAAGCTCAATCCACAAACAAGCAACATACATACCGCCCTATAGTCGCGGGACAGTCCCGTTTTCTAAAGACAGCCCACAGTCCCCGATCTCTGTTTAAAGGTCCCGCAGCCCCGTTAAAGTCCAGCTCCTTGGCTTCAGCCGGACAGCTAAGCCAGGTATCACAAATCTCTTCTCGCGAGACTGTGACGTCACGACACAACGTCAATAAACGCCGTGACGTCACACGTACTGGGAGGGGAATAATAAATATAAACAGAGTTTTGTCAGTGGACTGCAAGCATAAGATAGGCTGCAAATTAAAGTTCTACTCTTTAGAGACGGTGTGGAGGTTATATTAAGCTGTGGGCACCTGCATTTATATTTTTCTTTATTTTTTCTACTCGCAGCTACCCCTTTTGTAAGCGACAATAATGTTTTTGTGATGCCTACTAACTATGCCATCTGCTGATTCAGATTCCAATACTTGATTAAAAGGGTCGTTCAGTTTTAAAGGAATTGTTTAATATAAAAATAAAAACGGTAAATAGATAGGCTGTGTAAAATACTTTTTTTTTTTTTTTTCAAATATAGTTATTTATCCACATATGTAAGGTATAAAGGCAGGAGTGACTGGATGTGTAACATAATAGCCAGAAAACTACTTCCTGCTTTGCAGCTCTCTTGGTTTCCACTGATTGGTTACAAGGCAATAACCAATCATTGACCTGAGGGGGCATATGGGTCATAACTGTTTGCTTTTGAATCTGAACTACGGGTTACAATCAATTGCAAACTCACTAAACAGTTGGCACCTGTCTGGATTTGACCCAGACAGCCCGTTTTTAAGGAGGACTGTTCAGGTCAAAACTGCCTGGCGGTTTTCCTAATTTGGAAAACCGGGCAGGATTCCGTAAGATTGATGCGACAATCGGCAATCACCACAACATTGCTCCGCTCACCGGCCTGCCCATGCAACGTCACTGCCCTACCCAAATGTCATTGTCCTGCACCCATGACATCATTGCATACCTCGAATAATACAAATATTTAAAGGGCCTTTGCTGCCAAACTCATGGGCCGTTGTTAGATCTAACTTCTTTAGTATATGGGTGCGAATTCTGTCTGTTTGATTCTTGCCTTCCTGACTATTCTGAACTCTGCCAATCCTGACCCTTGCCTGCCGGACTATTCTGAACTCTGTTAATCCTGATCCTTGCCTGCCTGATGATTCTCTACCAGTATTGACCCTTGTCTGCCTGACTACTCTTTGAACGCTGCCTGTACCGACACCAGCCAGATTGACCTTGCTTGAACTCCGCCTGTACTGACCCCAGCCTGCCTAACTATGCTTTTTGTCTATGCCGTGAACTGTTGCCTTCCGTCCAAAACCTTGGAAACACATGTGCCGCTTTGGTCATTCAGAACATCTGCTTTGCTCCTCTGAAGGTAAGACCTGGCGGCATCTGACTAGCTGAGGGCTCCTCCTGAGGTCAAAGGCAGCTGCTACATGTGGAAGATTGAGCCGTTCTGCTAAAGAGCTGTGGATGCCCTGGGTTGGTATATAAGCCCAAAACATAATGTACAACACTTCTGCCCAAAACATATTGAACAACACTTCTGCCCAAAACATAATGTACAACACTTCTGCCCTACTTTAGTCAAGCTTCTCCTTTAACCATGTCCTTGAGTTCAGAACTACAAAGTAACATGACCATGACCATGAAAAATCTATAAAAACGTTGTCATTCTTTCTTCAGGATTCTGAAAATTGCACAAGCTTTGGACTTTGTCCCTCAAATTCCAGGACTAGATTTAATAATGTTCTAGTGCTGAAAAATGTGGACATTTAGGGATGAAATTCCATAGGTAAGAAGCAGCAAGATAAGTTTAAGATGACATGACAGTGGGTATGGATGGTGTAAAAAGACAGTGGCTCAGAGAGGAGTGGAGGAAAGAGAATAAATGTAGCAAGGAGCACAGGAGTAAAGGGCTCATCTTTCCATAGATCTAGGGTGGCTACAATGGGAAACAATTTAGGCCTAATTTCTTCCACTCATTAGGCCACAGCTCAGTGCACCAAATCCAATGGAAAGTGGATATAGCTTCCATGAACTGCTGGCCCCCAAAAGAAAGCAATGTGGTGGGGGGGCACTTGCACATTCGTAAGTTGGGGCCCCAGAAGTTTGTTACACGGTGGGCCCCCAATGCTCCAGTCTGACCCTGATATTAAAAACTATCCTGTGTCCTATCAGTGATTCTGCATGGTGGATTTTCCAATTAATGGTAAAGGGAATTGACCTGTGATGTATAACAAACAGTTTGACTACTAGTGGGTCAGTGACTAGCCCCGAACAAAATTAAAGGTGAGCTAGACACACTGAAACAAATGAATATAATATTGAGTTCATTTGTTTGTTGTTTCAAAGATATTAACTGTTTTGAATTTGGAACAGCAGCACCCTCTAGTGTTCTCTGGCTGTCAGAGAAGTATCTTAAGTGGAAGCTAATTCCACCAACAATGTTCTTGTTGACTTCAATGATTCAATGTTTTCAATGTTGACTGTTGAAATCTAATTGCTGATTGGGCATCTCCAGTTGTTAGTAAACATGCCCATTGATGGAACCAGGGGTAGCAGAAGAGGCACATGCTTAGGGTGCAAAGGTGAAGGGGGCACCAGGCATGTTCCTCTTCCATCGACTTACCTCTAGTCTGGGCCCTCTTCCTCACACTGAACATAGTACATACCTCCCAAGAATCCAGTTTTTCACAGGACAGTCCCGATTTTGCTCAACCAGCAGTTCCGGGTTTGTTACTGACGTGTCCCAACTTTCCCAAAAAAGATACAAAGTTTCTAACTTAATTGGCTTTTAGAGGAGAGCCCAGAATAAATACTTTTGTAACCGTTTAAGATAAGAAGGGCTCTTGGGAGAACTTAGACTCATAACTTAAAGGGCAATTCACCTTCAATAGCCAAACACATAAAAACCACAGAAATGTGTTCAAACTTTAATAACCTGCCAAATTTTGTAAAATGGACACGGTAACATAAAGTGGATGGGAACATAAAGGAAATGGGGTAGGATTAGGGAAGATCTGTGTGGATATGGAGAAGCTGGCTGTAAAGACAGCAGAAATTGGGCTAAATCAAGGGAGTAACTAGGAAGATTAGTAGTATAACAAGTATCTAAATCTACTGGCATTGACACCAATAGTAAAGTCTTAATACTGGTCTTAGCTTGCATTTTACTGACGAATACAAAGTAGCAAGTGACAAGTGGCACAGATACAAGTGGCAAATATAATTGTTTTGTTACTTTGAACATGATAACGTGTCCCATAGGTAGGGTACACCCACTAAAGTTTTCATTTCAAAAAAGTCTTTATCAGTCAAAGTCCTTTCTGTGTGTATGTGTGGGCAGATGTAAAAAGACAGGAAGCGGATTGTATTGGTGGGAAGGGAAGGGACAGCGGTGTGACAATGTTCAGAGGATGGGCAGACAGGACGGAGGTGGAAGCTGATGTGCCTGTTCTAGGACTGAGTGTTGCTGTCTTATCTAGTTTATTGAATGGATCAACTTTTGTACTACAAAGGAAAGGCATCCTCAGAGCTCACAGGAAAGGTAGTGTGAGCACCAGCTGCCAGCCATCTGCCATTAGGCTTCATCAATTAGCCCTTACTGAAATAATACCCATTAGGCAGTTAAGAGCCTTCAGGGGTTTCGGATAACTCTCTAGGGAGCATAGTGCGTTCCTTGGCCTCAGGGTTTTCCAACCATGTACTTGCAACTCTAGTTAAACAGTGGTTAATAAGTGATGTAATACATTGTAACAAAAATGTAATTCCTCTTGGACATATATGACTCAGAAACAGAATTAGAGGGATTTGCATATTCACACAAGCCTGTCCTTAGAGGTGTCGGAACTGTGGCAAAACAGCTTATTTGGGGCAACATTACACTGCAGTTTGTCATATTTCATTGAAATACGATTCCCAGTGTCCTTTGTCAGTTATTGGACATTAGGGGGCATATTTATCAAGGGTTGAATTTCAAATTGAAAAAACTTCGAAATTCAAATTCAAAAAGACAACCGAAATTAAGTCGAAGTTTTTTTTTTGGTCGAATAGGTCCGTTTTCGATCAAATAGGTCCATATTCAAATCGTACAAATCAAAGGAATAGCGCATTCGATCGAATTAGATTAGAAGTTTTTCCCCCCAAAAAAAACTTTGAAAGCAATTAACTCCAAATAGGTTCTAGAAGTCCCCCATGGGCTAAAACAGCAATTCGGCAGGTTTTAGATGGCGAATGGTCGAAGTTGAATTTGATCAATTTCGATATTCGAATTTTTGAATTTTTTTCAAATTCGGATCGAATTTGGACTATTCCTTAGTCGAAGTACACAAAAAATAGCTTGAAATTCAAATTTTTTTTTTCATTTGAAAATTCATCTGCCCCTTAATGTTTACATGATTTTCTATTAGACAAAGTATAAAGATCCAAATTTTGGAAAGATCCATTATCAGGAAAACCTCAGGTCTCGAGCATTCTGAATAACAGGTCCCATACCTGTATACATGTGTGACATTGGCGACCAATAGCTTCCCCACCCACACAAATTTTCTTTTACAATTTTAAAAAAAAAATTAACATTTTTTTAAAAAAATGAAATTTAAAAAAAAACATTGGTGGTCAGGGCTTTCAAAGAAAAAAAAATCTAGTGGTTACTTTGAAGAACTGCAGAGAAGCTGCAGTCACTAGACAAAATAAGCGACATCTAGTGGCGTTTGTCAGCAACAGCAGCCTCATTAAATCTACAGTATGGGGACAGCAGGCTGTGCAGAGAGGCCCGTGTGGCCCATTTACATTGCACTGACAGCGGCAAAATGGACATTTGCCTTAGTTCACAGATGGCTAGTCATCTGACAGTAAGCGACCAGGGGAATTTCACTAGAGTTGGAAGACTCCCAAAACTTTAAGGCCAGTTGACAGCTCTGTATTTCTGCTAACTCTACCAAATCATCATAATAGCAGGACAGAGTGCCACACTCATCAAGATCATGTGCAAATATTTTTTTAAAACTGGAGGATTAATGAATAGGCTACCCTAGGTTATTTTACAAACGAAGAAATACGATGTGACTAATGGCGGAGCTCTGCCCTTGCACGCCAGCTCCTGCTGAACTGCTGCTCTCGCGATGAATCGGCTCCTTCCAGCCGGCTTCTACTCACACACTCTCTGTCATCGCTGTATAGCGCTGTTCAAAGCATTATCGGAGTCTGGCTTGTTAGTATCAAATAAATGGCTTTATTGAGCGCTTTAACATAGCTGAGGAGGGGGATTCACATCTAACGCGTTTCGTGTCAGTAAACCTGACACTTCATCAGAGTTGAATAAAGCCATTTATTTGATACTAACAAGCCAGACTCCGATAATGCTTTGAACAGCGCTATACAGCAATGACAGAGAGTGTGTGAGTACCCTAGGTTATTGCCTAGGGGCCCACAGTCATATGAAAAAGTTTGGGAACCCCTTTCAGCTTCCATAATAATTTACTCCACTTTCAACAAAAAAGATAATGGTGGTATGTCTTTCATTTCCCAGGAACATCTGAGTACTGGGATGTTTTCTGAACAAAGATTTTTAGTGAAACAGTATTCGGTTGTAAGAAATTAAATCAAATGTGAAAAACTGGCTGTGCAAAAATTTGGGTACCCTTGTAATTTTGCTAATTTGAATGCATGTAACTGCTCAATACTGATTACTGGCAACACCAAATTGGTTGGATTAGCTCGTTAAGCCTTAAAGGACAAGGAAAGTCTAAAATAGAATATGGCTAGAAATGCTGTATTTTGTATACTAAACATAAGCATGAACTTACTGCACCACAAGCCTAATCAAACAAATGATTTATGCTTTCAAAGTTGGCCACAGGGGGTCACCATCTTGAACTTTGTTAAACATCTTTGCCTGACCCTGACCCTGCACATGCTCAGTGTGGTCTGGGCTGCTTAGGGATCGTCATAAACAAAGCTGCTTGAATTCTGCACAGCTGGTAAGTAAGGCGGGGGCTCCCCCTGCTGTTCATAAGTATGATTGTTTCCCTGCTCAGCAGTTAGGGACCGTCTGACAATTTCTGTCCACAGCAGTAAATGAAGAGAGAATTTCACTGCATACAGTATGGTTTCTTATAAAAACGGTACATGTTTTTTAATTAAAGTATATTGGAGATAGGTTTCTTTTTCATTAAAGAAAGTAAAAATGGGATTTTATTTTTTTGCCTTTCCTTGTCCTTTAAACTTCATAGGCAGGTGTGTCCAATCATGAGAAAGGGTATTTAAGGTGGCCAATTGCAAGGTGTGCTTCTGTTTGACTCTCCTCTGAAGAGTGACAGCATGGGATCCTCAAAGCAACTCTCAAAAGATCTGAAAACAAAGACTGTTTAGTATTATGGTTTAGGGGAAGGCTACAAAAAGCTATCTCAGAGGTTTAAACTGCCTGTTTCAACTGTAAGGAATGTAATCAGGAAATGGAAGGCCACAGGCACAGTTGCTGTAAAACCCAGGTCTGGCAGGCCAAGAAAAATACAGGAGCGGCATATGTGGAGGATTGTGAGAATGGTTACAGACAATCCAAAGATCACCTCCAAAGACCTGCAAGAACATCTCGCTGCAGATGGTGTATCTGTTCTTCAATTCAGTGCAATTTGCACAAAAAACATCTGTATGGCAGGGTGATGAGAAAGAAGCCCTTTCTGCACTCACGCCACAAACAGAGTCATTTGTTGTATGCAAAAGCTCATTTAGACAAGCCACAGTCAATTTGGAACAAAGTGCTTTGGACTGATGGGACAAAAATGTAGTTATTTGGTCATAACAAAAAGCGGTTTGCTTGGCAGAAGAAGAACACCGCATTCCAAGAAAAACACCTGCTACCTACTGTCAAATTAGGTGGAGGTTCCATCATGCTGTGGGACTGTGTGGCTAGTTGAGGAATTGGGGCACTTGTTAAAGTCGAGGGTCGGATGAATTCAACCCAATATCGGCAAATTCTTCAGGATAATGTTCAAGCATCAGTCACAAAGTTGAAGTTATGCAAGGGTTGGATATTCCAACAAGACAATGACCCTAAAAACACTTGGAAAGCTACAAAGACATTTATGCAGAGGGAGAAGTACAATATTCTGGAATGTCCCCCGACTTGAATATCATTGAAAATCTATGGGATGATTTGAAGTAGGTTGTCAATGCTCGGCAGCCGTCAAATTTAACTGAACTGGAGAGATTTTGTATGGACGAATGGTCAAAAATACTGCCATCCAGACACTCATCAAAGGCTATAGGAGGCTTCTAGAGGCTGTTTCATTTGGAAATGAGGCTCAGCTAAGTATTGTGAATATCTCTGTTGGGGTGCCCAAATGTATGCACCTGTTTAATTTTGTTATGATACATGTTGCATATTTTCTGTTAATCAAATAAATTTTATGTCACTGTTGAAATACTACTGTTTCCATAAGGCATGTTATATATAAGGGTAGGACTACATGGCCGTTTTCGGCGCGATCCGACAAGCTGCGTCAAAACGCCTGCGACAAGTTGCATGCAACAGAAATAAGGTAAGAGATAGAAATGTCGGATGAAGTCGCAGCGTTGATCCGACGCAACACAACTGTCGGATGCAGACGCTGCACAACGAAGCAAGGCAATTTTCATTTTAGCCTGCGGAAGGCAGAGGAAGGCAGATCGGGGAGATTAGTCAGCGCGATGAAGAGCAGATTTGTCGCCTGGCGACTAATCTTCCCGAATCTGCCCGTGTGGCCAGAGGGGGTTGTTTACCTTTGAGTTAACTTTTTCTATGATTTAAAGAATATTATTCAAAGACAATTATTTAAATTTTTTAAGCAACTCTTAAGTCTGGAATTTTTTTCTAGGGTTCAAATTACTTTAGTAACCAGGGAATTGTTTGAATGAAAAGACAGAAATCTGAATAGAAGAGGACATGTAAAGAAAAATAAGTAAAAAAGTAACAATAACAGTAAAATTGAAGACAAATATAAAAGTTTCTTAGAAATGTCAAGTAACATCTTAAAAGTTATTTTAAAGGTGAACAAACCCTTTATGTGTGTATTTAGTCTTTTTGAAGCCAAATATAGAGATGTTCAGACTGAGTATAATTTAATAAAACCATGAAGCACTTTGAAAATGTGCCTTAAAATTCTAAATCTATCCACCATGGCTGCCACCTGCAGTCATGCTGAGGTAATTCGCCAGGGACACTCCATGGTCTAATACAGTGAAACCTCAATTTTAAGTACCCTGATTTTAAAGGGATGCTGTTGTGGAAAAACTCCCAAAACATATCAGTTAATAGTGCTGCTCCAGCAGAATTATGCACTGAAATCAGTTTTTCAAATGAGCAAACATACAGTGGTGTGAAAAACTATTTGCCCCCTTCCTGATTTCTTATTCTTTTGCATGTTTGTCACACAAAATGTTTCTGATCATTCTGAACACATTTAACTATTAGTCAAAGATAACACAAGTAAACACAAAATGCAGTTTTTAAATAAGGGTTTTTATTATTTAGGGAGAAAAGAAATCCAAACCTGTGTGAAAAAGTAATTGCCCCCTGAACCTAATAACTGGTTGGGCCACCCTTAGCAGCAATAACTGCAATCAAGCGTTTGCGATAACTTGCAACGAGTCTTTTACAGCGCTCTGGAGGAATTTTGGCCCACTCAACTTTGCAGAATTGTTGTAATTCAGCTTTATTTGAGGGTTTTCTAGCATGAACCGCCTTTTTAAGGTCATGCCACAACATCTCAATAGGATTCAGGTCAGGACTTTGACTAGGCCACTCCAAAGTCTTCATTTTGTTTTTCTTCAGCCATTCAGAGGTGGATTTGCTGGTGTGTTTTGGGTCATTGTCCTGCTGCAGCACCCAAGATCGCTTCAGCTTGAGTTGACGAACAGATGGCCGGACATTCTCCTTCAGGATTTTTTGGTAGACAGTAGAATTCATGGTTCCATCTATCACAGCAAGTCTTCCAGGTCCTGAAGCAGCAAAACAACCCCAGACCATCACACTACCACCACCATATTTTACTGTTGGTTTGATGTTCTTTTTCTGAAATGCTGTGTTACTTTTACGCCAGATGTAACGGGACGCGCACCTTCCAAAAAGTTCAACTTTTGTCTCGTCGGTCCACAAGGTATTTTCCCAAAAGTCTTGGCAATCATTGAGATGTTTTTTTAGCAAAATTGAGACGAGCCTTAATGTTCTTTTTGCTTAAAAGTGGTTTGCGCCTTGGAAATCTGCCATGCAGGCCGTTTTTGCCCAGTCTCTTTCTTATGGTGGAGTCGTGAACACTGACCTTAATTGAGTCAAGTGAGGCCTGCAGTTCTTTAGATGTTGTCCTGGGGTCTTTTGTGGCCTCTCGGATGAGTTTTCTCTGCGCTCTTGGGGTAATTTTGGTCGGCCGGCCACTCCTGGGAAGGTTCACCACTGTTCCATGTTTTTGCCATTTGTGGATAATGGCTCTCACTGTGGTTCGCTGGAGTCCCAAAGCTTTAGAAATGGCTTTATAACCTTTGAAATTGAACTCAGGTGTGATAAACCACAGTTAAGTTATTTTTTAACAAGGGGGGCAATCACTTTTTCACACAGGCCCATGTAGATTTGGAGTTTTTTTTCTCCCTTAATAACGTAAACCTTCATTTAAAAACTGCATTTTGTGTTCAATTATGTTATCTTTGACTAATAGTTAACGGTTTTTGATGAGCAGAAACATTTAAGTGTGACAAACATGCAAAAGAATAAGAAATCAGGAAGGGGGCAAATAGTTTTTCACACCACTGTATTTATTTATATGTAATTTTGAAATTTGGAATGGGGCTAGATATCATGTCAGTATCTTTCAGCGGGTTTGTTCAAACACCTTCACCTGTGCAGTCGTGCTCACTCTCCAGTCAGGCCACACCAGGAAGCCCAAAGGCAAATTCAATAAACAAAGGTATGGATGGAGCACATCAAACGCAGTCTCTGCCGCAAAACATTCTTTATTGCATCACAACATGTTTCGGACCCCAAGGATCCTTTATCAAGTGAAATACAAAATAAGGGCTCTTACACACGGCCGTTCCGACCTGCGCTCCCCTGCGTTCCGTTTTTTGGCGTTCAGCCGCAGGGGAGCGCAGGAATCATTATTTGAAATGGGGCTGTACTCACTCAGGCGCGTGTAGGCGCCGAACGCAGGAAAAATGCAGCATGTTGCGTCTGAACCTGCGTTCGGCGCCTACACGCGCCTGAGTGAGTACAGCCCCATTTCAAATAATGACTTGCGTCTATTCCTGCGCTCCCCTGCGGCTGAACGCCAAAAAACGGAACGCAGGGGAGCGCAGGTCGGAACGGCCGTGTGTAAGAGCCCTTAGAAACACACCTTATAAAACCAACCCCCATTTACAGCTCCACCCCTGTAAATTAGTATAATTAGTTTGTAAGTGCTGCCAAGTGCTTCCTTCTTCCCCTCATTGGGTTTTCCAAGACACGCATCCAAACAAAGAAAACACCCCTTGAGAATGTCCAAACCACTGTGAATGTTCATAGCTGCCCAGAAAAAATAAAATGTAACCATTTTTTAGTGAGAAGCAACTTAACACCATATACCATAAAATGTTGTTTATTGATCATGTCAGTATCCCAGGTGCCCTTAGGTTATGTGCTGTGTGCTCTGATAAACTTCAGTCACACTTTACTGCTGTACTGCAAGAGTGATATCATCCCCTTCCCTCCTCTCCCCCCAGCAGCTCATCAGCAGCCTATTAATAGAACAAAGGCCAGCAAACTAGATAGCAACTCCCTGACACCTTTGCTGAAGGATTCTGCCACTGTCCTGAATTTTAGCAAGTGGGTGAACAGGCAATACTGAATATACTTCAGCCCAATAACTGAGTGCCGCGCTGCCATTCCAACATTCCAGGCCCTTTAAGGTGTGAATGCAAGCGCCTAAAGTTGTATTGGGGAACAGGTTGTTGCAAAAGCGTTGCCACTTCAAGAATGTGGTATCATTGTCTGATGCAGTTAAATAAAGGCAATATTTATTGAGAGAGACTTTAAAGCACAAACATTAAACATTCAGTAAAGCTAGTAAAAACAGCCTGTAACGATGGAGACAACATTCTTTCAGATTGTTTTTATTGGCTTGCTTTGTTTTATGTACATGTTTGCTCTGTTCATGTTTGGTTTGTTCATATAGTATAAATGCTTTGTTTTTCCTTTCTTTCAGAGTTTCAGTTACCGTTTATCTTTGCATCTTGAATACATGCTATTTATTGTTAAGGTCCCATGCCCACATTGCCACTAAATAGGAAGTGTTCAAGGGTTACATGTTTGCAGCGTTTGTCATAACCAGCTGATCATTTGTCTGAAAACAATGGGCATGAAGAGGAGCGTTGGGAAAAAACATCTTTTCCCTGGTCACTATGGCAGCACTCACACCTCTGGGTTATTCCCCGCCCTCGCTCTCAATAGGACAGAAACAATTAAGTTAATTAACCATGATTATATCTACACCCCCTTACCCTCAATCAGTGTCTTTTTTCTGTCCTCGCTTTTTAGAGAAGCCCTTTTTGTGGGTTGTATTTTTCTTTTGTGGCTCACGAGGACCCAGATTTGGGACCATATCCTGGGAAGTTTGCCTCTCTTCCTGGTTGGGCTATGCAGAGTGTTTCCTCCCAGAGGAGACCGGCTAGCCGATACCCCGTTATTAGGCAGCCCGGGGTTCATTAGGAGGTTCTTATACCTGTGTCTGAAGACCAGGTCTTTGGGGCGGCACTGTATTGAAGGAGGATTTCTTTCGGTAGTTACAGCGTGGCGCAGGTTAAACGTCCTGCGTTCCACTTTGGACTCATGTGCGCAGGTTCGCATGTGAGGGGCGGAACAGGAAGCGATCGCATCGCAGGAGTTTGCGTTCCACTGAGGACGCATGTGCGCATGTGCGCATGTGCGCGAAGCAGGAAGTTAGGCGTATTGGTGGATTTGCGTTCCACAGCTAATAAGAAGCAGCCGGTGACGTCACTGGCGGAGGGTGTTTGGCGAAAACGCTAATTCAGGCAGAAGGATTCTAACTTTACAGCTTCGGTTCAGACTGCAGCTTTGTGAGAGAGCGAATTTTTTTCAGGTAATGCTGTTCTTTGTTTGGGCAGTGTTTATTTGGCGTTACTGTGTAGTAAATGAATATCTTTGTTCTTAGAGATGACATCTCTACGTGATGTGCCTAGTAGCCCAGAAAATGCTGCCAATGATAATAGGAGGTGAGCCACTATTAGGTAAGTTTTGTCGGTTCTAAAAGAGTGCATATTTTCTAACTTTGGGATTACATGTTATTTTCAGTGTGCCAATCCCAAGGAAAGCGGTCTCTAAAGAGAAGCACAGGATATGTGTGGCATGTGATAATCAAGCCCTTAAGCATTCAAAGTTATGTGACAGATGCACCAGAAGATTGGCAGGCGACGCTGCTGCAGATACAGCAGAAGTGATGAAGTGGATCAGAGAGGCCGTAACGGAAGGAGTAAACTTAGCCACTAGAAAGGTCAGAGAGGAGATGGTTTATTCATCACATGGGCCGTCCACAAGTTATTCCCATAGTGGATGTCAATCACCTGTGGATTCTGAGGAGGAAGATGTTATAGAGGAAATAGAAGGTTCATCTTTTCAGTTCACGTTAGTGGAACCGTTAATAAGGGCAGTGAGAGAACAGTTGGAGCTTCCAGAGAAACCAGAACAACAAGTATCATCCTCAAACCCTTTTAAATTCTTGAAGAGAGAGAAATCAACTTTTCCCTTGCATCAGGTAATAAAGGAGATTGTGGTTAAGGAGTGGAGTAAGACCGATACAAAGTTTCCTATCCCTCCAAAGCTCCAGAAGCTTTATCCTTTCTCGGCAGAGGAAGAAGTAATCTGGGATAAACCACCTAAGGTGGATGCGGCAGTTTCAAGGTTATCGAGAAAGACCCTATTACCTGTAGAGGATGTGATATCTTTTCTAAATCCCATGGATAGAAAGATGGAAGCATCTTTAAAGAAGACATATTTGGCTTTAGGAGCTACTTGTAGACCAGCTATAGCTTTGACGTCGGTATCAAGAGCAATGCAGATGTGGATACAGAATTTGGAGACAGCTTTAAAGGAAGGAGTGGATAGAAGAGATATTATTGAAGCTCTAGCGGAATTGAAATTATCAACTGATTTCATATCTGAGGCTTCAGTGGACCTGGTCAGATCCTCCTCTAGGGCAATGGCCTTATCAGTGGCGGCAAGAAGAGCTTTGTGGTTAAGAGCTTGGAGTGCAGACAAAGCTTCAAAGATGAATCTATGTAATTTGCCCTTTGAAGGTGAGATGTTATTTGGGGCAAAACTAGATGAGATAATTAAAAAGGTTACTGGCGGAAAGAGTGTCTTTTTGCCACAAGAAAAGAAGCCTTTTAGATCATCAGGCTTTGGATTTGGGAGATCTTCCTTTCGAGACAAGGACACTAAGATGGAACAGAGGCAGACGAAACCATCTAGAGGAGGAGGACAATCATCCTATTGGAGAGGAGGACAATACTCTCTCTTTAAAAATCAGAGAGGTAGAGGGATGGAACCAAAGGCATCTAGAAAATTTTGAAGGTTTGGCAGTCCAAACTTCAAAGATACCCAGAAGATTGATACATTTTGCAGAAGTTTGGGCAAGGTCTATAACAGATCAATGGGTATTACAGACCATCAGTCGGGGATACTACCTGGAGTTCAGTACTACTCCGATTCACAATCAATTTATAATGTCAAAGATTCCCAAGATGAGGGAACAAAGGGAAATATTAAGCAGGTATGTGCAGCAGTTGTTGCAAGACGGAGCTATCCAGCCAGTTCCTCGGCAGTTTCAAGGACAAGGGATTTATTCAGCACTATTCATGCTACGCAAGAAGACAGGAGACTTTCGACCAGTGTTGGATCTAAGACCAATAAATGGATTCTTGAAGGTGGAGAGATTCAAGATGGAGTCAATTTTTTCGATCATAAAGGAGATCCGAAGAGGGGATTGGCTCCTATCTTTAGATTTGAAAGATGCCTATTTCCATATTCCGATAGCTGCTTCTCATCACAGGTTCCTAAGATTTGCGATAGATCAGGACAGGCATTACCAATTTGTGTGCCTCCCATTTGGACTGGCAACATCGCCTCGAGTCTTTTCGAAGATCCTTCAGTCTCTTATAGCGGAAATCAGAAGGAAGGGAATTCACATATTTCATTATCTAGACGATATTCTAATGAGATCACAGGATCCCGACAGTCTACTGCGAGAAAGAGACTATGTTATTCATTTTCTGCAGGATCATGGTTGGGTTTTCAATGTGCAGAAAAGTCAACTAGTTCCCACGCAGGATCTAGTGTATCTCGGTGCCAGGTTTCGTACAAGGCAAGGGGTTGTAGTCTTGCCAGAAGAAAAGAAGGAAAAGATAGAGCGTACACTAAAAGATCTAATAAAAAGAAAGTCGTGTTCAGCCAGAGAGATAAGCAGTGCATTGGGCCTTTTAATCTCAACATTTCCGATGCTGAAATGGGCGAGGTGGCATGTAAGGCCCCTACAAAGGATGTTTTTAAGTCAATGGGATCCAAGATTTCAAGATTGGAATCAGAGAATATGGATTCACGCTCAAGTAATGAAAGAGATGAAGTGGTGGTTAAGAAGAGAAAATTTGGCAAGAGGGCAAGTGTTGACGGAAATCACTTGGAAAGTTCTGACCACAGATTCCAGCCCTTTTGGGTGGGGAGCACACATAGACAATGTGTATTTCCAAGGTCGATGGTCAGAGGAGGAACAGATACTGCCAGCAAACATATTGGAGTTGAGGGCTGTGTGGAAAGCAATTCAGAAGTGCGAATGCTTAGTAAGAGGAACGTCATTGATGATAAGGATGGACAATGTGGCGGCAGTTGCTTATATAAGGAGACAAGGAGGTACTCGGAGCCACAGCCTCATGACAGAGCTGTACCCCATCATGTGTTGGGCGGAAGAGAATTTGAAGGAGATTTCAGCTCTACATCTACCAGGGAAGATGAATGTGGTAGCGGATTTCCTCAGCCGTTCAGTAGTAGACAAACACGAGTGGGGACTACATCCGGAGATATTTACTCAGATCGTGAGGAGATGGGGAAGGCCAAAGGTAGATTTAATGGCCAGCCCAGCCAATCAGAAGGTAGACAAATTCTTCTCGAGGTACCGGTGTCCTCAAGCAGTAGCAGTGGATGCTTTCCATCAGTCCTGGAGCAGAGGTCTCCTATACATCTTTCCTCCCATACCTCTAATTCCTCGAATACTGAGGAAGATCAGAACGGACAAGGCGGATGTGATAGCCATCATTCCGGACTGGCCGAGAAGGCCATGGTACCCATTATTGAGGTCACTGATGATAGAGGAACCTCTTCAACTTCCTCAGAGAGAAGACTTATTGGTGCAGGGACCGGTCAAACATCCATGTCCACAAAGGTTATGCCTGAGGGCTTGGAGATTGAAAGGAGTAGATTGAGTAGGGAAGGATTTCCAGACTCAGTAGTGGAGACTATGATGTCAGCTAGAAAATTGTCAACAAACAGAACTTATAACAGAGTTTGGCAGATATTTTCACTTTGGCTTTCCTCAAGAGAAGTAAATGTGGAACAAGTTACGATTGCTCAGATCTTAGAATTTCTTCAATTAGGGTTTGAGAAGGGACTAAGTCTCAGAACACTAAAGTTACAAGTTTCCGCTATATCAGCACTAACAGGAAGGCAATGGGCTAAGGAGGAGAACATAATAAAATTTATGTCAGGAGTTATGCATTTAAGGCCTCCAAAGAGGGTCTTTTCTGCTACATGGGATTTACCGTTAGTGTTGCAGGCTCTTACTAGAAGGCCTTTTGAACCCATACAGGAGATATCGGATATCAATCTTACGGTAAAGACTCTTTTTCTTACAGCAATAACGTCCTCAAAAAGAGTAAGTGATTTGCAGGCCTTTTCAACTGAACCTCCATTTACAGTCATTCAGCCACATCAGGTGATTTTGAGGCCGGTTCCGGAATATCTACCTAAGGTAGTATCTACTTTTCATATAAATCAGGAATCAATATTACCTGCATTTTTTCCAGAGCCTACTTCAGAACAGGAAAGAGTGTGGAACACTCTGGATCTGGTGAGGTGCATATCAGAGTATCTGAAGAGGTCAAAGAGATGGAGAAAAACTAAGAGACTATTTGTAGTCCCTGAAGGTAACAGAAGGGGACAGGCAGCTTCGGTGGTTACACTGAGCAGATGGATAGTAAAATGCATTCACATGGCTTACCAATCGACGGGGTGTCAGATTCCAAAAGGGATAAAGGCACACTCCACTAGAGCGCTGAGTGCTTCTTGGGCGTTGCAGGCAGAAGCAACATTGGAGCAGATTTGCAAATCTGCATCTTGGTCTTCAGCGAAGACTTTTTTGAGACATTATCATGTTAATTTGTTTTCCTCAAGTGAGGCTTTAGTTGGCAAGAAAGTGTTGGAAGCAGTAAAGACTGCAAAATAAATACTGCCTGTCTAGAGGTTGTGTAGTTTGTCTTTATTTCCCACCCTGTCTTATTGCTTGGGTACAGACCCAGAGGTGTGAGTGCTGCCATAGTGACCAGGGAAAACAAAAAATGTATTCCATACTTACCGTAATTTTTGTTTCCTGGTTACTATGGGCAGCACTCACACCAAACCCTCCCAAAGGTTAAGAGCTCGGACTTACAAGACACTGATTGAGGGTAAGGGGGTGTAGATATAATCATGGTTAATTAACTTAATTGTTTCTGTCCTATTGAGAGCGAGGGCGGGGAATAACCCAGAGGTGTGAGTGCTGCCCATAGTAACCAGGAAACAAAAATTACGGTAAGTATGGAATAAATTTTTTGTTATTGCCTTTAGTGATACTATTATGCAAAAAAAATATTTATACCTTCCAACTCTGTAAAATGTTTAGATAATACAATCTATAACACAGCAAAATGGTTTCAGCAACTTTAAAGGAGAACTAAAAACAAAAAAAGAATATAGCTAAAAATGGCATATATTATATACTGAACTTATTGCACCAGCCTAAAGTTTCAGCTTCTCAATAGCAGCAATGATCCAGGACTTCAAACTTGTCACAGGGGGTCACCATCTTGGAAAGTTTCTGCGACACTCACATGCTCAGTGGGCTCTGGGCAGCTGTTGAGAAGCTAAGCTTAGGGGTCGTAGCAAATTATCAAGCAGAAAATTAGGTTGGCCTGTAATATAAGCTGATGCTACAAGGCTGATTATTAAACTATGATGCTAATTGCACTGGTTTCTGTGCTGCCATGTAGTAACATTCTCTCATTCTCTCTTTCAGTATTTATGAGCTACCTCTGTATTGTACTTCTGATGCTTTTTCTTCTGATATTCTGGATAGCTCCAATCCAATGGCATAGAAACATAATGGTTTATATCGGTATCTGTTCGCTACTGGGAGCCTTTACTGTGCCCTGCACTGAAGGTATTGGACTGGTGGCTCAGGAGGACTTAGCAAGTTATCCTACCAACTCAAGAGAGCATTACCTCTTAACAGTACTCTCCTAACAGTACTGGGTTGCAGCATTCTAATTCAGTTCAGATATATCAACAAAGCACTGGAATCATTTGACTCTCGCATATTTAGCGCAATCTATTTTGTGTCTTCCACCAAAGTTTTTGGGTGGGCCCCTGGTGTCCCACTCCCAGTCCGACACTGGCCTGTGGTGGTGGGCACAGTTGTGTAGGGCCCGTGATTTCTGATGGCGGGACTGGTGGCAAGTAGTTGTGCGGGACTTAAAAAAATCATATTTATGTCAGTTTAGAAACTGAGGCTCCGATGGCAGAGGGCGGGCACAATCCCTGACTAAAACACGAGTTATGCGCCTGGCTTTGGCCGTCAGCGCGCTTCTATGCTTCTATGTATGTAGTCACACTCTCGCGTGATGAGACTTGTGACGTCGGGATTAGTTGTCTGTCAGGAAGCTAATGTTAAGGGCGCTGTGGGACGTTTAAACAGCGCTCCAGGACTGGGGATGGTGTGAAGAAAATCGGGAGTGTGGTGTGGTGCGCAGGTATGAGCTGTTGCTTACAGAAACGTATTGCGCTTGTCTGTGGCTTGTACAGTGTCAGTCACGCGTCCTTGCTGGGATATACTTCTACTTATGACTTGACTTCTCACTTCTCTCTGCCCGGAAGTACCCTCGGGGAACGATGGGCTTCTCCCTGACTGTAGCAATCCTATCTGTTGTTATCAGCTCCCTTCTCCACTTCCACACGTGTGTAGGCATTTCCCACGGCTGACAATGTGTAATTGATCCCTGTGACACTGTGTGGGGGGATGTGTGTAATGGCACAAACGCTCCTATCACTGCCCCTTGCAAAATAGGGGCACATATTCCCATCCCAACATACAGTTGCTGCAAAAAAAGTGGCTCTACAAAATATTCAGGTGGACATGCCACCCAGACATAAAAAGATGTATTATAAAAGTCCTTTTCAAATTAAACATAAAATCCAAATTCTTTTTTTTTTTATTAAAGCGTTCATAGCTGTTGTAAACTCATTTAAAAATGTCAGCTGTCAATCAAATATCGCCTGCCCCTCCTCTTGTGGCCATAGACGTAACAATTACGATCTTTCTTGGAAAAGATCTTTCCAAGAAAGATCGTTCGTTTCAATACACACGTGTAGAGCTGAATCGTCAGATATAAAGGTAGATAAACGGGAAGAAACAATAGAATTCTACCTGTATCTGACGATTCAGCACTAACAAATGATGTTTGGGTCCCTTCAAAGGCACCCGATCAAAATTTTCCGTCCAGCCCGATCGACGAGCCGACCGATATCCAAGTCTTCTGCCGATATCGGTCTGCTCTTTTTCCACCATACACGCAACGAATATCGGACGAAAATTCGTTTCGTACGATATTATCTGTGCCTCTATGGCCACCTTTAGTCTTAGGCTTGAATTAATAACTGTCCCACAAAATGGCTCCTGCCTGCTTGCTATAATTATAAATTCCCAGATGGAAGGAAACAAAGATTCAAATCATTTTTCCAGTGTAATTAAAGTTCATTTTGCTTGACAAACATGATAAAATAGGATTTTGAATAATTGTTTTGGGTGACGGGTCCCCTTTTAAGACCTAGAATATAAAATTATTTAATGTTAAAACCAGAATTTTAAGTGTCGGCGCTTTGAAATCCAACTATCACAGAAATCTGTATGTCGGTGTGGGATTTATCAGGTGAAATCAGAGAACGGGCCAAGGATCTGAATACTTTTGCAACTCCATGTATAAATCGACATTTTCGGATACTTTTAATCTAAAGGGTTCAAAATCTTTTTGTTTGTATAGGGTTACTTAGCGCTGTTAAATGCAGCAGTTATGGAAATTTCCTGTTTTATTATAACAAAGATGTTTGTTGCAATATATGGTGAAAGCAACACTTATTGGTATAGTGATATCACTGACAATTTTGTGCTTCCTGCAAAGCTAATGTTCGTATGTAGCCCTGGTTTTAGAATGAGACGCAGGTTTCCCAGAAACTTTTCAGCATGTAGTGTATTTACTATGTATAGAAATCACTAAAACATATCCTTCTTTCTTTTTATTTGTACTTCACAGGCTATTAACTTTGAACAGGATGTCTGCTGAATATTTTGGCTTAGATGCACAATCGAGGTTTAACTCCAAATGGCTGAATACAGACTTGAAGGTACAGTGTTTTGTTGGTGTATTATACCCTGTATATATCTTTATTTCTTCTTTTTTTTTTTTTTTGATTGTTCTGTAGATTTTTATATAATTTACAGCAAACTTCAGATAGATTACCACCCCAGTATCAGGATTACCTCTGGTTGTTAAAATAATCTACTAAAATAAAATACTCAATTTAAAGAAATGTTTATTTTAAGTGCACAGTGCTCTTAAAGAATGACTCGGATGTAATATGCTTAACCATATACAGACATATTCGGACAGTTGCACTATTTTGGATTTGGCCACAACCCAGAATCCTAATTTGCATATGCAAATTAGGGGTGGGAAGGGGAAAACATTTTTTACTTCCTTGTTTTGTGTCAACAAATGATGCAATTTCCCTCCCCACCCCTAATTTACATATGCAAATTAGGTTTCGGTTCACCGGGCAGAAGGATTCTGCTGAATCCTGCTGAAAAAGGTTGAATCCCGAACCGAATACTGGATTCGGTGCATCCCTAATTTAAACAGTTTCTCCTTGGCATTGGGAATGTGTGAAGTGAAGAACTGACCCTGGTTCTGTTTGATACTTTGCTTCTTAAGAACAAAACTTGATTCTGGTTGGTACACCTGTTCCTTTGTTTTTGCTACAGATGGTCTAAACTATAGAACTGTTTGATTTCAATTTAACATATTGAGCCATTTGGACCATTCTTATCCTTTTTACAAACTGAGATCAGAAACTTCCACCACTCTGTATGTTTCAGTGTGTTTCAATATACACACTGTAGTCATTAAACCAGTTTAGCTGGGTCAGTCAATAGTGACTCCATCAGCTTTTAGTGAAATAAAAGCAGCTGAGTCAGTGTTTGACAGTTAATGCTACTGCTCACTTCTCCCTGAGCTAAGCAGCAAGTTTAGTTATTCTTGTGGAACTAGACATCTTGCATATAAACAGATGCCTGTGATAAATTCAAGAATAGTGAGATGCCATGACACTGCTGGGGTTCTATCATATTGGGACTTTATCTTTAGGCAGTGGAAAAATGTTGTCTTTGTTTTAGTATAGGGGTCACCAGACTTTATTAATGTATGGACTAACAAGTAGTAACAGCTCAAGGTCTGCTGGTGGTGTCCAAACTTGTAAACCCCCACGTTTTATTAGGTCTATATTATATTTATTGTCTACTAGTATGACAGTTTTATTAAACAGTCACTCTGAGAGCCTTAATTTGATTACTTGTATGATCAAAAACCTTTAGGAACACCAGTTATCAACCACTAATAGAATAGGGGTTTGAGATCACCTCTGCTCTTTTCTATCAACATTTAGTAACTTACAGCGTCTGAGCAATGTGTAGTTTATCATCTTTAAAGGTATATAACATTATAATCACAAAAGTACCTTGTACTATGACAGTCCCTTTGGAAATCAGCCACAAGGGATGGTATGCAGCATGACGTTTGCCCCAGGTGTTGTAAACACATCTCAGTGAAGTTTCCTCTGTGCTGCTTCTCTATTGGGGTTACACTTTTCTGCTTTTGAAAGCTTTCCAGAAAGAGCTATAAACTGGAAAATAATTTAAAAGCTTAAAATAAAATATATTGTAAATCTCGGAAAGCATCTCCCTATGAATTAGAATGATTGTGTCTGTGTTTTTTATACAGTGTGGTATGGAACACAGGTGTAAATGTTGTGCAAATACTGGACTGATGACCTTTGCATCTTGTATCCAGTATTTATGGTCTGTTTCTAATGCTTTCAATTCCATTTACCTCATCTTGAAGCAACATTGCGTATTTGGACTGGTGAGGCCCCCTGTGTATCCATCTGTGACTGTATGTCCTCTGCTTCCCATGTTTAAGCTACAAATACAGGGGCATCAGTAATTGGCAAACAGAATGGTAAAATACAAATGATCATGCACAGCCAACCACTCTAAATACCTTGCATAGGACACTGCATACCTGTTGCATTAGTAATGTGGCACACCTTCAGAGATCCACTTACTGACATGTAATATCTCTGTTGTGGGACTGTCCATACATCACGCCTGCATTGGGACGGTGTTTTTGAACTTGAATTTTCTTTTTCACTTAAAGGAGAAGGAAAGCTACCGAAGCAGTTTATTGCCAATAGATTAACCACAATAGTGCAAGCTATAACACTATATTCATTCTGCAGAATGCTTTACCATACTTGAGTCTCTGTTTGTTTAGGATAGCAGCTGCTGATTAGCTTGGTGTGACATCACTTCCTGCCTGAGTTTCTCCCTGCTCCCTAATAGCTCTGGACTCACATTACAGGAGGGAGGGGAGGAGGAAGGAGAAAAAAGGGAAAGAGGGAGGAGCAAACTGAGCATGCTCAAGCCCTAGCTCTGGAGGTTTATCCTGAAAACAGGAAGTCTGATACAGAAGTCATGTGTCCACAATAGAAGGAATGAAATGTTGTCTTTCTTTTGACAGAGGACTCAGAGCAGCATTAATTTGAGAGCTTACTGGTGTATTTATATAGACATTTCTGATAAAGCTTACTTCATTTTAACCTTTCCTTCTCCTTTAAGCCTAGTGTTCAAAGAAGCTGATTGTGTATTTTTCTCACTCTACACTCTTCTAACCATAATTTCACTGATTGAAGTACTGCCGTTGAGCTATAGAAGAAATGCTATCTCTTTTCATTGTAATTATATGTGTGCACACATTTAAACATACAAATAATTCTCCATACACTCATGTCTTTGTCAAATATATTTGGTACAGATCAGTTTAATTTGGTGCAGCATAAAAATACATTTTTTCTCTTGCTTATTCCCTGCTGTGACTGTAAATTGTTTCCAAAGTGCTTCAATCCCCAAATGAAATGAGCCAGCACTCTCTAATTCAATTTGTGCTTTAATCATAATCCTTTTAAAATTGTACATTTTGTAAGGATGGTTTTCCTCTGTGTATAGTAATAGACTCCGTGTAACACATGAAATTAGCCTGCTTCATTAGTCAGTAACTGTTTAACACTAATGTGTTTCTTAAAAAAACAAAAAAAACAAAATACAAATGAACTGGCATACTTGCAACATATTTAGCTGCTCTGGATATATATGTTGTGTGCATAGATGTACCTGCTGGTAGGAGCACACTCTGGTGAATTTGAATGTCCTAGGGGACCTTCTATATATATAAATGTATTATTGTATGCGTGACTCCTCCTCCGAGGCCTTTCTCAAATATCAAATATATTTAAACGTACAAATAAATCTCCATAATATGCTGGGAATGTCTTTGGCTTTGGTTTAGCATCCTAATTATTTGGTGCCTGCTACAACATGTAATATAATGTCTTTCTTTGCAGGAATAAATGTGGGACCTACACGGGCAGCTGCTCTGCACTAATATCAATGCCACTAGATCTCTGGCACAATTATCAATGTGGTTGGGCTGGGAGAATTAAAGGCTTTCGACATGAGCCAAGATCGAGGAAAGTATGATTTCTACATAGGTCTTGTGCTGGCCATCAGCTCCAGCCTCTTCATTGGGGGGAGTTTCATCCTGAAAAAGAAGGGCCTTCTGCGCTTAGCTCGGAGTGGCTCTATGAGAGCAGGTACGTCATTTTCCCAATTGTGGCCCTGGGTAGGGTTTGTACCTCCATGTTTCTCCATTGTACTGGACCCAATCATGGAAAATTGGCAGCGGCATGGCACTCGCGACACTTCGTTTTCTGGAGTCACCCAAAGTTTCCTTGTGAGGCAACTTCAGGCGTCCTCAGAAAACGAAGCCACACGAGTGCCATACTGCTGGCAATTTTTCATTATAGCCGGCGGGAAGGCAGTTCGGGGAGATTGTCGCCCCGAAGAAGAGGCAATTTGTCGTCGGGACGACTAATCTCCCCGAATCTGCCCGTGTGTCATTACCCTAAGTCTGCTAGACATTAAATAAATCAAATAGGCTGACTTGGCCTCCAATAAGGATTAATTATATCTTAGTTGGTATCAAGTACAAGGTACTGTTTTATTATTACAGAGAAAAAAATGTTTTTTTTAAATTTTGTATTATTTGGATAAAATGGAGTCTATGGGAGACGGCCTTTCCGAAATATTTCCAAATAACGGATCCCATACCTGTAGTATATTTGATTAGATCTTGTTTTATGGGTATAAAGCATTTCAGAGAATGTAGTGAAAGCTGTATAATAGTGTAGAATTAATGTGCTCTTTATATATTTGTAGAGAAATATAGACTTCAAGCAGGCATAGGAAATGGAGGCTCAATATATGTTAAAGTATATCTAGAGGCTTTTACTTGCCCTTGCATGATGAAACAATGCTCTTAAAGGGATACTGTCACGGGGAAAAAAAAATTTCAAAATGAATCCGTTAATAGTGCTGTTCCAGCAGAATTCTGCACTGAAATCCATTTTTCAAAAGAGCAAACAGATTTTTTTATATCCAATTTTGAAATCTGACATGGGGCTAGACATTTTGTCAATTTCCCAGCTGCCCCAAGTCATGTGACTTGTGCTCTGATAAACTTCAATCACTCTTTACTGCTGTACTGCAAGTTGGAGTGATATCACCCCCCCCCAGCAGCCAAACAAAAGAACAATGGGAAGGTAACCAGATAACAGCTCCCTAACACAAGATAACAGCTGCCTGGTAGATCTAAGGACAACACTCAATAGTAAAAACCCATGTCCCACTGAGACTCATTCAGTTACATTGAGAAGGAAAAACAGCAGCCTGCCAGAAAGCATTTCTCTCCTAAACTGCAGGCACAAGTCACATGACCAGGGGCAGCTGGGAAATTGACAAAATGTCTAGCCCCATGTCAGATTTCAAAATTGAATATAAAAAAATCTATTTGCTCTTTTGAGAAATGGATATCAGTGCAGAATTCTGCTGGAGTAGCACTATTTGTTAGGAATTCAAACGGGCAGCACTCCGATTAAAATAAAAGCCTTTATTTTTCACATGCAGGGCAACAGCAGAGCAACGTTTCGAGCCACATGGCTCGAAACGTTGCTCTGCTGTTGCCCTGCATGTGAAAAATAAAGGCTTTTATTTTAATCGGAGTGCTGCCCGTTTGAATTCCTAACAAATATTGTATTCGTGTGGAAGGACACGTGGGAAAAGTGCACCCGGGAACAAAGTTGCAGACAAGTGAGTGCGACCTAAATTGAATTCAATGGAGTAGCACTATTAACTGATGCATTTTGAAAAAAACATGTTTTCCGATGACAGGATCCCTTTAACAAACATCTTGTTAATGGACTTAAATGTTGGCCAATTAAATTTGAGTTACTAAAATAATATTTTGTAGTTGATTCTAAATCTAATCTTTAATCTAGATTTCTACCTTTTGATTTTCACATACAGGACAGGGTGGCCATGCATATCTCAAAGAATGGCTGTGGTGGGCAGGGCTTCTCTCAAGTAAGTTTATATAAAACTAATGCATTGAACCTCTAACAGAAAAATGTAACTGTAGTAACACCAAAAACTACATGTACTATTGTCCTACACTGGCAAAACTGGTGCATTTGCTTCAGCAACACTACTATAGTTTATATAAACAAACAGCTATGTAGCCATGGGGGCAGCCATTCAGTCTGAAAAAAGAAGGCTCAGGTTACATAGTAGACAACAGAAACATCTACAGAGCTATCTGTTATCTGCTATGTTATCCTGAGCCTTTTCTTGTGTCAATGAAGATTCTCATTTATCCAGGTAACGATATACAGTATTTAGTAGAATTAAGTCAAAGGTAACTGAACACTTAGGGGCAATACTTCGAAATTCGACCATCGAATTAAAATACTTCGATTCGAACGATTCAAACGATTTTAGCGATCGATCAAACGATTTTACTTCGACTTTTAAAAAACTTAAAAGTTTTTTTTAAAGCGACAGTACTTTCGATTATCGAATGGTCGAATATTTTTTACTTCGAAATTCCCTCGAATTGACTTCGGCCCTTGATAAATCTGCCCCTTAGAGGGGCTTCTTCAGTTCTACTGAAGTGGTAGGGATTCTTCTAGATACTGTGCCTTTTTGTCTTTTTCCAACTAAATTGCTGCCCCCATGGCTACATAGTAGTTTGTTTATATGAAATATCGTTTTTCTGCAGCAAACACCAGTTTTGCCAGTGTTGGGCAACTGGACATTGTATTTTAGTTACTTTTATAGGCTTTCATTTTTTTGGTGGTACTGATCCTTTAATAATATATAAAGTTTTAGATGCATCTAGTTTGATTAACTTTGTAACTGGTCAGTTTGGAAGAACATAATGCAATGTATTAATATTCAAGCCAACATCTTGCAACTCATTATTATTTGGCATAACACATTCAAGAGCCAGACTGGCTAAAAGAAATAAGTCTAAGGAGCCCATGAACAGACTGTGTACAAAAAAACTCTTACTTATAAGGTTTCTACTGCTGCTTCATGTCACTAACCGCTCTATGACACTTCAGAGTCCCCATAATTAACTTATTCAGTTGCCCAAAGCACCTCCTTCTCCAAACCCTCTATATAAAGGCTTAGAAAAAAAGGGCAACAATGGAGGTATTGCTACATGTGTAGGATAGTGGATCTTATATGTTGTTGAAAACCCTGTGCTATATTTGCTGTGTGACTAATCTCTATTATTTTCTTTCAGTGGGAGCAGGTGAAGTTGCTAATTTTGCTGCATATGCCTTTGCACCGGCTACTCTAGTGACACCTTTAGGAGCTCTAAGTGTGCTAGTCAGGTACTTGCATACACTTACATACACTATAATGCTTGATATTGTGCTTAAAATATGCACTTCACTTATATACTTGTACACTTCTGTGTGGCCATTGGGTGTTAGTTCGTTAGTGCAGAGCTTGGGAGTGGTAGTAGTTAGTTATAACTTAGCCTCTGTATAATAACTATGACTATAATAAAGGAAGGGGAGCATTTGGCTATTACACAAGGCAATACCTTAGGAAAATTATCTGAGCTATAGGTGCCCATTTGCATGGCAAGCCTTACTACATGAAGCCTTTCCCTGCCAGCTGATTTTCAAAGCATTACATTCTGTGCTCACTATAGTGCATTTCCAGAGGTAACGTTTAGTTTATCTTGGAAAATCATATATTCATGTGTCCCAGAACATCTTAAGCTTGCAAATTGAAAAGTCAGAAACAATGATCTTGTGCTATTCCCCAATTTATAAGATGATTGACAGCTGATGATTGAGCTGAAAACATACTTTCTGTGGATACCTTATAGATAAACACTGAATGTCCTGCCTGTGTTTGATTTGCACATTTGACTGGAAAATATACCCCACTTTTTCACATTCAGTTGGACTTATGTAAAAACGGCACATAGACATTATATGAATTGCCGAAAATAAATCTAAATGTTTTTGCTACATGGTAAATAATTTACTAGTAGGTGTAGTAGAGTAACAGAAAACCAACAGTCATGACATGCTGCTGATTCTGTGTAACTGAATCATTAATTGAGGCTTGTTCTAAATAATAGCAGTGTGGAGTTCAATTAGTGAGGTCATTCATTCTGCGAAAAAACAGGTGTCAATTCCGGCCCTTATTTAAGAAAGGAAGGCAGCAAATGTTGTACATGCTGGTTATAGTGCATTTCTCTCTGAAAAGCGACCATTCCAGACATTGCTCAGAAGAACAGTTTACTTTGATTAAAAAGTTGATTGGAGAGGGAAAAACATAGAAAAAGGCATATAAAACGATAGGCTGCTCAGCTAAAATGACCTCCAATGCTTTATATTGGCAACCAAAACCTGAAAGATGTGGAAGAAAACAGAAATAGACCATTCAAATGTATAGAATAGACAAAATGGCAAAGATTCAGCCAATAATCAGCTTCAGGAAGATCAAAGAAGGTGTAAAGTTACCTGTGAGTACTGTTACAATTAGAAGACGCCTATGTGAAGCCAAGCTATCGTCAAGAAGCCCCTGCAAAGTCCCATTTTGGGGGGGGGGGGGAAGGCGTGTGCTGAAGTTTCCAATTTGCTAAAGAAAAGAGAAATGGCACAACACTTTGTGGAGGAATGAAAGCAAGATTGTTATTTTTGGTTAGAGGCCGCAGACATGGGGGTGATTCTCATACTATGGTGTTGGGTCTGTTTACCACATACCAGGGATCATGGATCAGTTTCAATACATCAAAATACTTGAGGTCATGTTGTCTTATGCCAAAGCGGAAATGACCTTGAAATGTGTGTTTGAATAAGACAACAACCCCAAACACACCAGTAAACGAGAAACATCTTGGTTCCAGACCAACAAGATTGATGTTATGGAGTGACCAGCCCAATCCCTGGACCTTAATCCAATAGAAAACTTGTGGGTGACATTGAAAATGCTGTTTCTGAGGCAAAAGCAAGAAGTGCAGTAGAATTGTGGAATGTAACAAGTGTCAGAAGTTGGTGGACTCCATGTAACACAGATGTGCAGCAGTTCTCAGAAACACTGATTATACAACTAAATATTAGTTCTGTGATTCAAAGGAAAGCAAAATCTTGAAACATTTTTCAGTTTATTCAGGGAATGTTTGAGTTTGTAAAGAAGAACAGCCTAAGCAGGGCCGGATTTAGGGAGAGGCCCCCTAGGCCCGTGCCTAGGGTGGCAAGATGTTTAGGGGCGGCAAGCAGGCACCCCTAACATCTATATAACTGTGCCCCAAAAGGAAAAGGAGCGCAAAACAACTTATTCCTTTAGCGCGCGTAATGACATCGCGCAACTGTGCCGCGCATGCGCACACACCGGCGCAACGTCACACGGGCCGCGGTCGTGCAGTTCTCATTTGTAAGAGTGGAGAGAGCGAGCCATGGATCTGGGGGGGGCGCCACAGCAGCTGTGCCTAGGGGAGCACAAAAGGTAAATCCGGCCCTGAGCCTAATATTCTCTCCTTCACTTTCAGTAAAGGAATAACACAAATTTGATAAATTGTTCTTTATGTTTTGGTTTGCAATAGAATGTGCAGAAAAAGTTATTTAAATGTTATTTATTTTTCGTTCAGTGTTTATGCACCTTTAATAAGCCCATCTGAATGAGCTCATGGCAGAAAGGGGGTCTTTTTTGCTTTTGAGATTCAAGCTATTAACCCTCCAGTATAGCCTATTTCATTAGAAGGCCAGTTTATCTGTAGATACCACCTGTTATTTAATAGAATTCTGTTTGTCCCTAGCCACATATACAGATCAATGTTCCCTCCATTAAATATGGCTATGAAGTATCTGAAATTAGAAAGTTTGGGATATATTGAGCACGTGAACTGCATTTTTGCACTTTAGTTGCTGTGAGTTGGCGAAATAGGCCAGACTGTTTTGTGGAACTGTGTTGTTTGCAGAGATGTTTCCCAGTTTGAGGCGTTCTGATAAAATCTTACTACAGTGGTGTGAAAAACTATTTGCCCCCTTCCTGATTTCTTATTCTTTTGCATGTTTGTCACACAAAATGTTTCTGATCATCAAACTCATTTAACTATTAGTCAAAGATAACATAAGTAAACACAAAATGCAGTTTTTAAATGAGGGTTTTTATTATTTAGGGAGAAAAGAAATCTGTGTGAAAAAGTAATTGCCCCCTGAACCTAATAACTGGTTGGGCCACCCTTAGCAGCAATAACTGCAATCAAGCGTTTGCGATAACTTGCAACGAGTCTTTTACAGCGCTCTGGAGGAATTTTGGCCCACTCATCTTTGCAGAATTGTTGTAATTCAGCTTTATTTGAGGGTTTTCTAGCATGAACCGCCTTTTTAAGGTCATGCCACAACATCTCAATAGGATTCAGGTCAGGACTTTGACTAGGCCACTCCAAAGTCTTCATTTTGTTTTTCTTCAGCCATTCAGAGGTGGATTTGCTGGTGTGTTTTGGGTCATTGTCCTGCTGCAGCACCCAAGATCGCTTCAGCTTGAGTTGACGAACAGATGGCCGGACATTCTCCTTCAGGATTTTTTGGTAGACAGTAGAATTCATGGTTCCATCTATCACAGCAAGTCTTCCAGGTCCTGAAGCAGCAAAACAACCCCAGACCATCACACTACCACCACCATATTTTACTGTTGGTATGATGTTCTTTTTCTGAAATGCTGTGTTACTTTTACGCCAGATGTAACGGGACGCGCACCTTCCAAAAAGTTCAACTTTTGTCTCGTCGGTCCACAAGGTATTTTCCCAAAAGTCTTGGCAATCATTGAGATGTTTTTTAGCAAAATTGAGACGAGCCTTAATGTTCTTTTTGCTTAAAAGTGGTTTGCGCCTTGGAAATCTGCCATGCAGGCCGTTTTTGCCCAGTCTCTTTCTTATGGTGGAGTCGTGAACACTGACCTTAATTGAGGCAAGTGAGGCCTGCAGTTCTTTAGATGTTGTCCTGGCATCTTTTGTGGCCTCTCGGATGAGTTGTCTCTGCGCTCTTGGGGTAATTTTGGTCGGCCGGCCACTCCTGGGAAGGTTCACCACTGTTCCATGTTTTTGCCATTTGTGGATAATGGCTCTCACTGTGGTTCGCTGGAGTCCCAAAGCTTTAGAAATGGCTTTATAACCTTTGAAATTGAACTCAGGTGTGATAAACCACAGTTAAGTTATTTTTTAACAAGGGGGGCAATCACTTTTTCACACAGGCCCATGTAGATTTGGAGTTGTTTTTCTCCCTTAATAACGTAAACCTTCATTTAAAAACTGCATTTTGTGTTCAATTATGTTATCTTTGACTAATAGTTAACGGTTTTTGATGAGCAGAAACATTTAAGTGTGACAAACATGCAAAAGAATAAGAAATCAGGAAGGGGGCAAATAGTTTTTCACACCACTGTATGTTGCTTATAATGTAATTGGAGCATTAATTAGAATATGTGCACTATAGCATTAGAATATGATGCCACTATTTAGTAGGTGGGTTTATTGCTCCATGTTGGAGACAGCACCCAATATACTTCATTGTCACTAAACTCTTCATTACAGTGCCATACTTTCTTCATACTTCTTGAACGAAAAGCTCAACCTTCACGGTAAAATTGGATGTTTACTGAGCATAGTGGGATCAACGGTTATGGTTATTCATGCTCCCCAGGAAGAAGAGATTGGCTCTCTAAATGAAATGTCCATCAAACTAGCAGATCCAGGTATTATCCTTTGCATCTTTAGCCTCTGTGACTGTTTTACTTCCATGTTGGCTTTATATGAGCTACTAAGCATTTATAGGTATGCTAGGTTTTAACTGCACGGTCACATCAGCAACAGATCATGTGCCAAGGACTGCTGCTTATTATTTCTTCAGGAATTGCATAAAACTTTAGAACTTTTCACCACAGAATAATTTATTTCCTGGTATCTGTGGGTTCTGCGGGGGACACTAGATTCAAAATCATTCCAGATATGGGCTTTGGCACCCTGTAGTGTTTCAGGGTTTACTTGTCCTTTATGTGCATTGGCTACTTCACTATAACAATGTAGTACCATAACAACATCTTGTAGTGGTTATACGGTACTTAACCCAGTTGCTGTGGTTGCAGAGAAAGTGTTTGTTTAGCCAAGCAGTATGGCTGCTCTAATGCAAAAATATATACAAGTTAATAGAGAAATTTAAAAAAAAAACAATTAGTTTTCTCTGAACTTGTCATACATGTGAATGGCCACAGGTCAAACAGAATAGCATAGAGAAGTAAATGTCTACCCATGTTAAGGTGTTAAGGTGACAAAAACAAATCCTTCACTGTATTTTTCTCTGTATAATAAAACCATAATAATGTAACCCATTTAATGTTTACAACTGATGACACCCAATATGATTCTATTTATATATGATTATAGGGTAACACCCTCACTGCACCCAACTAAAAAAAAATTGTACTCTTATTGGGTGTGTCCCAAGCTGTATAACAAAATGGCTGGAGCCCTACTCTATGACGTTGGCAGATCTTTGTAGCATCTTTACAATCTCATTTATTTTCTCTTCCTTTAGGTTTTTTACTTTTCGCAACAGCGGTGGTTATCGCCTCCCTTATCCTGATATTTGTGGTGGGACCTCGCCACGGCCAGTCCAATATTCTGGTTTACATCTCCATCTGCTCAGTTATCGGAGCCCTCTCAGTGTCCTGTGTTAAAGGTTTAGGAATTGCTATAAAGGGACTCTTTTCTGGAGAGCCTGTTCTTAGAAACCCTCTGTCGTGGATTCTGCTGCTCAGCCTTATTGTGTGTGTCAGCACTCAGATAAATTATCTCAACAGAGCCTTAGATATATTTAACACTTCTATTGTGACTCCCATTTACTATGTCTTCTTTACCACCTCCGTTCTGACCTGCTCTGCCATCTTGTTCAAGGAGTGGCAGCACATGTCTGCTAATGATATGATTGGCACCTTCAGTGGCTTCTTAACCATTATCATCGGGATCTTTTTATTACATGCTTTTAAAGACATTGTTTTCACCCTTTCAAACTTGCCTTTTTCTCTGAGGAAGGACGAGCGCACTTTAAACGGAAGCCTTTCTAACAATATCTACGAGCATTTAAACGGTGACGAAGAGAGCGAGCTCAGTGACAGTGAGCTTCATATGACTGACACTTTAGCTTCCAGGAGGAATGGGACTCTGGCATCGTTTTAGTGGTAACTCTATCTCCCCATCTGGGGACCAGTATGGCATCTGCAATTGACTCTCTTTGCCTTTTTAAGTGTTGCTGAATGACTTCAGCCTGGATCTTTTTTTTTATTATTATTATTATTGCATTGATTCAAACTCAACCATATTTAAACAATCGGTGAGGAACTGCTTGTGTATTGTGGCTGCAGGGAGCACAAAGTGCAAAATCTTGGACAGTGTTGTTTTTATAACAATCAACAAATTGATTAACCAGCGATATCTGTGCTTTGTCTCGGCGTCTTATTTTTTAATAACATAATGGGCGTTATCAGAGCAGGAGAGTATTGTGGTGGCGCTAAACGTAGAACCACGAGTACTGTACCATGAGGCACCAGTGGAGAACCCCATTAAACGCACCTGAAAGTTTTACTTTTAAGATTTCTTTTGCAGTTCATTATTTTAAGTTTGATTAGTTTGGACCTAGTCCAGTAAATGGGGATTTTAGTTTGCCTTAAAGCGACTTAAGTTAAAGGGATACTGTCATGGGAAAACATGTTTTTTCCAAAACGCATCAATTAATAGGGCTGCTCCAGCAGAATTCTGCACCGAAATCCAAACAGATTTTTTTATATTAAATTTTGAAATCTGACATGGGGCTAGACATATTGTTCGTTTCCCAGCTGCCCCAGTCTTGTGACTTGTGCCTGCACTTGAGGATGGAATTACTTTCTGGCAGGATGTTATTTCTCCTACTTGTAACTGTAACTGAATCAGTCTCAGTGGGGCTTTTACTATTGATTGTTGTTCCTAGATCTACCAGACCAGGCAGCTGCTATCTTGTTACCTTCCCATTGTTCTATTGTTAGGCTGCTGGGAGGGGGTGATATTACTCCAACTTGCAGTAAAGAGTGATTGAAGTTTATCACAAGTCACATGACTGGGGGCAGCTGGGAAATTGACTATGTGTAGCCCCATGTCAGATTTCAAAATTGAATATAACAAATCTGTTTGCTCTTTTGAGAAATGGATTTCAGTGAAGAATTCTGCTGGAGCAGCAATATTAACTGATGCGTTTTGAAAAAAAAAAAAGTTTTCCCATGACAGTATCCCTTTAAAGGGATTCTGTCATGATTTTTATAGTGTAATTTTTACAGTGTACACTGCAAATAATTCTCTTTACCATATAACATTTAATTCATAACCCAGCAAGTGTATTTTTTCAGTTGTAATATTGGTGTGTAGGCAGCCATCTCAGGTCATTTTGCCTGGTCATGTGCTTTCAGAAAGAGCCAGCACTTTAGGATGGAACTGCTTTCTGACAGGCTATTGTTTCGCCTACTCAATGTAACTGAATGTGTCACAGTGGGACATTGATTTTTTACTATTGAGTGCTTTTCTTTTATCTACCAGGGAGCTGTTATCTGGTTACCCTCCCATTGTTCTACTGATCGGGGGAGGGAGGGGTGATATCACTCCAACTTGCAGTACAGCAGTAAAGAGTAGCTGAAGTTTATCTGAGCACAAGTCACATGACTTGGGGCACTTGGGAAACAGGCAAGATATCTACCACCATGTCAGATTTCAAAATTAAATGTATAAAAATCTGTTTGCTCTTTTGAGAAACTGGTTTCAGTGCAGAATTCTGCTGGAGCAGCACTATTAACTGATGCGTTTGGGAAAAAAAAAAACAATTTTTCCCATAACAGTATCCCTTTAATGAAAATTATCTCCGATTTTGCATTTCTGCTAATTGTAAGCATGTGAGATCGAACCCTTATTTAAATGCTAAAAAAATGCACTGAACTTTTGAATTGCTCATAAAACAATAAATAAGATGCTTATATCCGACCATAGATCTGTTTTAATTCAGTTAATTTCCAGTGTGGGTACAATATAACTTGGCCTTGAGTCCATTTTTTTTCCTCAGAAACCTGCTGCTGGAATTTAGCTCCAATCCACTGAACATCAGACCTTAGGGGCAGCAGCTAAAGGATTGCCAAGTGCGGATCTGTTGCCTCGGTAAACTAATTATTTGGACTAATTACAAATATTTGGTGGGTACTACTGCTAAAGCGATTACATGGATAATCAGTGCTTACAAATACAAGGTATTACTGGGGCTTAGATCAAGGCTTCCACTGGGGAAAGTGCTCTGCTTCTCACCCCCATAACACCTTGGGACTTCCTTGAGTGAGTCATTGTTGTTTTTCTTCTGTAATCAAGATAAAAGTATTTCCTACTAAACCGCTAAATCCCTACACACTTTATATGCATATTGCCTAGGGAAAAGTGACCGTCCCCTTCTGTATACCCCCAATGAATTCCAAGTGCCCCAGTGCCAAAGCTGTATCTTGTTATGGAGAATCCAGATGTGTAGAAATGAAAAAACTCCCAGTACCAAACTGTTTAAAGCACCGTTCTAGAAATCTGCCTACTTTATACATTTTAAAGGGGAACTATCGTGAAAATTAAATTAATCTATGCTGAAAGAAACTACCGTAATCAATTACAAATTCTGAAATAATCAAGTTTATCTAGCCCCCTCTCAGCATCTGTTTCTCTTTATTCTCTCTTCATTCAGCAGTTGGGTGTCAGATAATCAGTGGCAGTTAGATCCAATATATCTTATAGGGGGGCTCCTTTTGCCTAATGTATTAGAGCTCACTATTAAAATCACCAGAAATCCTGTCTCTCTACATGCAGAATTTGTGCAAAAGCAGTTATTTTGTTAGATTTTGTTTGTACTGGAATTAGTTATTTGAGTGAGCTCTAATTCATCTGGTCGGAAAGGAAGCCCGCCCCCCCCCCCCATAAGATATATTGGAAGACAGAATGAAGAGAAACAGATGCTGAGAGAAGAATAGTGAAGATAAACTCAATTATTTCAGAAATGATGCAGAATATATTAATTGATTGTATTTAGAAAGTTTCTTATTTCAGTATGATGAAGCTTTCATTTTCGCAATCATTACCCTTTAAAGGAGAAGGAAAGCTACGGAGGCAGTTTATTGCCAATATATTAGCTGCAATAGTGCAAGCTAGAATTCTATATTATTCAGTAGAATGTTTCACCTTACCTGAGTCAAAAGCTCTAGATGCGCTCTGTTTGTTTAGGATAGCAGCTGCAGTATTAGCTTGGTGTGTGACCTCACTTTCTGCCTGAGTATCTACCTGCTCACTTATAGCTCTGGGCTCAGATTACAGCGGGGGGGGGGGGGACAGGAACAAACTGAGCATGCTCACGCCCGGGGCAAGGAGGTTTAAGATGAAAACAGGAAGTCTGATACAGAAGCCCATGTGTACACAATAGAAGGAAAGAAATGTGGTGTTTCTTATGACAGAGGACTCAGAGCAGCATTAATTTGAGGGTTTACTGGTATATTTAAGTGGACCATTCTGATAAGGATTACTTAATTTTAACCTTTCCTTCTCTAAGTTTACCCCATACAACCATGTATGAAAAGAACATATCTTTCGACCCCAAAAAAATTGAAAAGCTATGCTAAAATGACATTCTATTTTTTTTTTTTTTTTTTTTAAACCAAAAAATTGCACTTTACAGCATCCCCCACAAAGATTAAACAGAAGTACAAATGCCAGGGTTCCTCTAACCAGCCAATTTCATAGGCGTACCAAACAATGTGTTGTGTAGAGACCCCAAAATGCACTGCCTGGGATTTGTATAGTAAAAATCCACAAATAAACTCCACTTCTCTAAAACCGCAAATGCCATGTCAGTTATTAAAAGACCTGAATCTAAAAAGCACAAACAAAAAGAAAATACTTAATGTGCTCAAGGTTTTAAATAAGTTACATTTTAAAAAAAAAACGGTTTTTAGAGATTTGTGAGTAAAATAGAGATTGAAATCTTCGTAACTAGTAGTGATGGATGAATTTATTCGCCAGGCGCAAAAAATTTGCCGGCGTCAAAGATTTTCCGCCGCCGGTGCCCATTTAGCCGGACGCCCATTGACGCTGGTGAATTGTCGCTGGTGGGATAATCTATGTTTCACTAATTGCGGGAAATTTGCGAAATTCATGGCGAAATGGGACAATTTTGCCACTAGTAACTAGGCCCCTTCTACTCCTAAACTAGCAGCTGCAAATGTTGCACTATTTACATCCCCCTTTATACATTAGATGATAAAATATAAATATGAATGCCAGAAGAAACTGTTCTGTAGCCAGTTATGCATTGGATTAATATAACAATGTAGACAAAAACTAGGGATCAAAAAGAATGTTGATTTCAATAAAATAAAAAATTCTTGAACAGTGAGACTGACATTTTTACTACCACTGTGCCTGTTTTGTGGGAAGATCAGTCAACCAAGGACATTGCAGAACTAAAAATGCAATAAAATCACAACCAAGACAAAAACAAACATGTGACGCAGTAAAGATAAGACATGGCACCCCACAAGCCATTGTATCTCACATGCTGCTTGTCACCTAGTGATGGGGCTACACATTTCTTCTGTTTAAATGCCTTTAAAATCCAGGTCAGTACAGCATGACCCAGAACAACTGCAGATCATAAAGAATCTAAGACAGGCTGAGCCTTTTATAAACAGATTGTAAATGTACAATCAGTGACAGTTAAGCAGTATAAAAGCTGAAACAGCTGCACCTTGTGTACATCAAAAATAAAACTCTGCCTCTCCAATAAATAGGGTTCTATACAAACACTAAGGGGCAGATTTATCAAGGGTCGAAGTGAATTCGAGGGAATTTTTGAAGTAAAAAAAAAATCGAAATTCGAAGAAATTTTTTGGATAATTCGACCATCGAATAGGATACTACAACTTCAATTCGAAGTAAAAATAGTTAGAATATTCGATAATTGAAGTACTGTCTCTTTAAAAAAACTTCGACTTCAATACTTTGCCAAATTAAACCTGCCAAAGTGCTATGTTAGCCTATGGGGACCTTCTACAGCATTTTTCTACGTTTTTAAAGTAAAAATCGTTCGATCGTACGATAAAATCGTTCGATTGTACTTCGATCGTTCGATGGCCAAATTCAGTGAAAAATACTTCGACTTCGATATTCGAAGTATTTTAATTTGATGGTCGATTTTCGAAGTCATTTAACACTTCAGAATTCAACCCTTGATAAATCTGCCCCTTAAAGCAGGGGTCCCCAACCTTTTCTACCTGTGAGCCACATTCAGAAATAAAAAAAGAGTTGGGGAGCAACACAGGCATGCAAAAACTTCCTGGGGTGCAACAAAAAGGCTGTGTTTGGCTATTTGGTGTCCCCTATTTGGACTGGTAGCCTACAGTAGACTCTGTTTGGCAGTACACTTGGTTTTTATGCAACCAAAACTTGCCTCTCAAGCCTGGAATTCTAAAATATTCACCTGCTTTGGGGCCACTGGGAGCAACATCCTAAGGGTTGGTGAGCAACATGTTGCTCGCGAGCTACTGGTTGGGGTTCACTGACTTAAGGGAACAGTTCAGTGTAAAAATATAAACTGGCTAAATAGTATGTGCAAAATAAAAAAAAAATCTATATATTTAGTTAGCCAAAAATGTCATCTGTAAAGGCTGGTGTGACTGGATGTCTAACAGAACACTACTTCCTGCTTTTCACAGTTAGTCAGTGACTTTAAGGGGGGCCACATGGGACATAACTGTTCAGTGAGTTTGCAATTGATCCTCAGTGAAGTGATTGTTTTAAAAAACAAAAAAAAAAAAAACAACCACCACTAAAAATGTGAGGCTTTAGTTCCTCACATTTTTTATGCAATCTTTTTGTTCAACCCACTGAATTAAAGCTGAAAGTCTGCAGTTCAACTGCATCTGAGTTGTTACATTAAAAACTCATTGTGGTAATGTACAGAACCAAAATTTTGGTTGTCTGTTCAAAGATTTATGGACCTAACTGTTTATGTTGCCATAAAACACATTGAATTGCAACCATTCTTCCATAATGCCCAGCTTTGTGGCGCCTCTTGGTAATAGTTGTCCTATGGCTAGCTTCTTCCACATCACTTGTGGATCTTCAGAGTGATCAGTGGCGTCTTGAATTGCTCCTCTGACTGCTCTGCTCTCCTTAGGTTGGTGGCACACGGGGAGATTAGTTACCAAGATATAAATCTTCGCTATTGCAGGCGACTAATCTACCCATAATGCCTTCCCACCACCAAGAATGGGACTCGCCTGTGGGATGTCATTCGTATTGCTTTGTTTTACAAAGCCGCCTCACAAGAAAAAATTCAGGCGATTTTGGAAAACGTAGACTATGTAAAGAGGCAAAAAACATCACTTGAGCTGTTGTGAGAAAAGGAAATGTGATTCAACTGAAGTGAATAGAGACAGGAAGGTATGAAGTTATCAGAAAGGTTTATTGCATGTTCAGCATTGCAGGAAAGAAGTTAATCATTGCTTATGTGAAATCAATTCCTTATGGATGGTTTTGTCTCCTTACAACCACCAGGAATGGAATCCTTGCAATAGAATATTAATCTTAAGTGTAAAATTGATTTATAAAAAGAAATTCATGGTTTAGCCCTGTGCAAACAGTAGTGTTGTACAGTTTTACATTGGCATTAATGCTTTTAGCTATGTTCTGACTAAATGCTATGAGCTTTGTACATGGTCCCAATATGGCTGCAACACCGTCACTTATTTGCTTGGATCCAGAAAAGTACGGGGCGAGGACAATTTTAAAACCGCGCCATACGAGAAAAATCAACATTTTCTTTCGGAATGTCTTGTAGCAAAAATAGAATGCATTGAGTATACAAGAGAGACGTACGGTGTAGGTATCCCAAGGATGGAGGCATGCTTAGTTGCTGGCCAGAGACTGGTGAATGGGTGGCTGGAAGCATCGAACATGCTCTACAGGGGTATTCTCTCCTTCTCCTGACTTCAAGTACTTGTCTAAGATGCCAAAGATTTCATCATTTAGTATCTGGAACTTGCGGATCCGCTCAACCATTTTTTTCAAGGGCTGCGGGAAAGAAATGGATACATTAAAATGGCACACAGACTGCAGGGAACTAAAGGTGGCCATACACCTAAAGATATACTCATGTGGTGACGTCTCTGAAGCTTGTCTGATCATTGGATGCCAGGATCATACTGAATGCCTGCAGAAAACCCATTGGGCAAGGGCATATCTGAATACATACCACATTCTTGATAACTTCATCTTTGCCATCATGTTTCTGGACCTTGAGAAGGTGATAGCAGAAATCTAGGACATCAAACTGACGGTGCTGTCTCAGAAGTGCAATGATCAAGCACCCGGCCCAGTTCAGTCCATCACCAAAGCACTGCCTGCAATACATCAAACAACACAACAAGCAATTACATTAACACAATTCTTTAGGAGCAGCATTTTCAGCCCATACAGTTTATTATGCTATACTTCCAATGTAGGTTTAGCATAAATGTGGGATCAAACAGTTCTTTTAAAAGAGGTGGTTCCCCTTCAGGTTAACTTTTAGTATGGTATAGAATGACTAAGCAACTTTTCAATTGGTCATTACTTATTATTTATAGTTTATGAATTATTTCATCTACTGACTCTTTAGCTTTCAAAAGGGGGTCACTGAGCCCGTTTTAAAAAAAATGCTCTTTAAAGCTACAAATTGTATTAGTATTGCTACTTTTTATTACTCAGAACTATTGACAGACCTGCTCAGAAGGCCTATTGAAAGACGTGTGACTTTTATAGGACCCAAAAAATTGTTGGCTGCAAATGGGGGTGTCAAGACTTCTGCCGCCTCTAGTAAAGTAACCTTGCCTTGAGGCAAAATGGCTCTGTATGATAGGACTTTTGGGGGGGCAATTCAGAAATATGTATTATATAAGACTTCACTGAGCACAACAGAATAGTATTTGTTTAGAGAGGAGATAAAAGATGCTACAGCAAACACACTGCAATAACATTCTGTTGTCTTATTCACATTGCATTGGATGGAACAATAATGAGCAAATCTAAAAGAATGCATGACATACCATACTACTAATGAAACAAGGCAAGGTAACATAAATGTTGGTCTGAACAATGGGATGACTTACTCTACAGTGAACTCATGCGTTCCCACTGGGATACAGTAGACAAACTGCATGGCACTCCAAAGCCGATGAAACTCCACACACTCATCCACGTGCATCACACCGTTGCTGGGGAGAGGGCCGCGCCATATAGCATCATCCAAGAATGTCTGTACTCTGGTCAGGATAACTTCAAACATGGAAAGGCCACAACAAAGGCGCTCCTTGGTCAAAAGATCCCCTTCCCTTGCTATAGCAATTTGCTGTGAGCAAAAAATAGATATCCGTGTTTCAATAATAGACTTATCTGACTCTAAAAATGAACTAGAAAGCATGAATTTTGTTGTGTTATCTTTGCTTAGCGTGAGAGGACACACATTCCATGAACAATGATCACATGAGGCATTTCTCCCTGGGTGGTAAGTTCATTTATTTCAAAGACGATCACTGCTGCAACTTTAAAGGTGGCCACACACAGGCAGATTAAAGCTGCTGATATCGGTCCTTTAGACCTTACAGAGAACTTACAGTTTAATGCAAAATACAAGGGCACAACTGAACCATTACTGCAATTATTTTCTCTTTGGTTAAGCAAATTATAATCATGCACGGTTAACTGCTTCCTCCTGCTAGTCATAATACTCAATAGCAAAGAGAAGAGAGCTTACATGCTGGACAGAGGATTGCAAAATGAGGAAGGCTGAGATCCTCAGATAAATCTATTCTGTGTGCCATAAACCCTGTCCTTTAGATCGTAGGCTCCTGTGGGCAGGGCCACGCAAATTCTATTATTCTGTAACTCATTTGTTAAAAGTATTGTAAGAACCCTACTAAGGCAAAGTGCTGTGTAACTGTCTGGCACTGTATAAATAATGATGGCACCCAGTGGAAGAAGCCATTACCAGACTTAAAAGGAACAGTTCAGTGTAAAAATTAAAACAGGGTAAATAGACAGGCTGTGCAAAATAAAAAATGTTTCTAATATAGTTAGTCAAAAATGTAATGTATAAAGGCTGGAGTGACTGGATGTCTAACATAATAGCCAGAACACTACTTCCTGCTTTTCAGCTCTCTAACTCGGAGTTTGCAATTGGTCCTTAGCATGCAGCTCAGATTCAAAAGCAACAGTTATGACCCACCTCCCCCCCCCCCTCAATTATACAATTGGTTACTGTCTGGTAACCAATCAGTGGAAACCAAGCGAGCTTAAAAGCAGGAAGTTGGGTTCTGGTTATTATATTAGACAGTCTTTATACATTATATTTTTGGCTAAGTAACTAGATTAGAAACATTTTTTATTTTGCACAGCCTATTTACCCAGTTTTTATTTTTAAACTGAACAATTCCTTTAAATATCAGTCTGGTCCCAGTGTTGCTGAATGTAAATACCTGGGGAGTTCCCAGTCTCTCTATGAGTGGAACTAGGTGCAGAGGTGCATACTTGGATTCCAGTCTCTTCATCTTTGCTTCCAAGCGTTCACCTTCTGCAAAGAGAGAAATATACATGTAACAGAACAATTGCCTGTTTGATTTTACACTAAAAAGTTCCCTCTAACCTTATAAACCGTAACAATATAAATTACATTACGGTACTATGTATCCCCAGCTGTTCATAAAGCAAAAACTACAGTGACTGACAGCAAGCAGCTCTGAATAAACAGAAATATGGGACAGTGGTGTCCTGTAACAAGCTATATAAATTGGGAGAACTGTACTTTTTTTCGTACATGGATAAAAGAGGTTTATAAACAGTGTGCCATTACTATAGTGGGAGAGGAATGGTAACTGCAAATGGAGTTAAAAACTGAGTGAAGAGGATAGATAAATAATACAAAAACAGTTTAATATGTTATTATAGGGGTGTTAAAAACACAGTTTAAGTGGAGGGCAATGAAAATTAATGGGTATTTTATATATTCTTGGCATGAAAGATTACACTGATTGTTTGTTTGGGAGTGTGTTCAATACTGTATGTAGGTGGTCTGGGGAAGGACAGGGACATTGTAATTTGGTCTCATTATGTATGCATTTCTTTTTATATGCAGAGATGACAATAAATATGACTATGACTATGTTATATAACAGACATATTGAACTAGGTAATAAAGAGCAGATTGTGTATTCCCCCCAATGGGCTAGAGAGGTGAGGAAACTCACTGCCAGTTAAAGGGGTGGTTCACCGTCAAACAACTAGATGTTTTCAGATAGATCACCAGAAATAACGACTTTTTCCAATGACTTTCTATTTTCTATAAGGGACTGTTTTTCTAATATTGAAGTGTCTAGTGTCTTTTTTCACCTTCTCAAGCAGCCCTGGGAGGGGAGGTCGCCGACCCTGTAAACTGTTCTAAATGGATACATTTAGTTGATACATTTCTTATCTTTGTCCCTGCTGAGCAGAATCTCTGGGTTTCATTACAGGCAGCTGTTAGAACGGATACAATAGTTGCTAATACTCCAGAGATGCTGCTGAGAAATGTATCAACTAAATGTTGCAAAATTGTAACAGTTTAGAGTCTGCCCCTGAATTACTGAGCTGCCAGACTCAAACACCAGACACGGGAACATTCAACTATAAACTTAGATTTTGGAAAAACAGTAAAAAATAAATAGTGGGAAGTAATTGAAAAAGTCTTTATTTCTGGGGAACAATCTAAAAACAACTGAATTGAAAAAAGTGTTTGGAAGGTGAACAACCCCTTTAAGCAAAGAAATGCCAAAAGTGTCACATAATCCTCTTTTTTTCTGCAAACCAACTTCTGGTCTGTAATGTACATGATGCACAAGACTGGGGGATGAATGACTCCAATGTGCCACATGCTCTGTGCTTCCCTATTCCTATTGAAAACAGAAGCTAGTCCAGCAGTTTGGTTGCTCAGATTTTTCCCCATAGAAATAACAATGGCTGGAATCTGCCACTAGTACAGATAATGTTTAATATATGTAGGAGGCTATTAATCCACTGTTACTTTTGAGGTTGGATTAAACCGGCATACAATTAGGACACTTACCCTTTACATGCACCCTTGGGAGTATATTCTGAAAGGGAGCTGCATGAAGCAGGTCACAGACTTCCTCCAGGGACTAAAAAAACAAAAGAGAAAAAGGAATCCATGGTGACTCAACATTATACGGTTATCACAGACCATACAATAGATTTGGAGATGGGGTACTTGTATTATTTTTATTATATTTAAAGGGGGGGGAACTATCGCAAAAATTAAAATTGATCATCATAACGAAAAACTTTCTAAATACAATCAATTAAAAATTCTGCAACTTTTCTGAAATAATCACGTTTATCTTCACTATTCCTCTGTCAGCATCTCTTTCTCTTCATTCTGTCTACTTGCAGGAGTTGGGTGTCAGACAGTCATTGACAGTTATATCCAATATATCTCATAAAGGCAGGGCTTCCTTTCCTAGCAGATGAATTAGAGCTCACTCAAATAACTGATTCCAGTAGAAATAAAATCTAACAAAAAGCTGCCTTTTGCACAAATTCTGCATGTAGAGAGACATGAGGTCTGGTGGTTTTAATACAGTAACCTCCAATACATCGTCTATGCAATGGCCCCCCATAAGATATACTGGATCATTCATCTGACACCCAACTCCTGTATGAAGACAGAAATAGGAGAAACAGATGCTGAGAGAGGGATAATGAAGATAAACTTGATAACGTTTCTTATTTCAGTATGATGAAGCTTATATTAAATTTACATTTTTGCAATAGTTTCCCTTTAATAAGCAATGGTGCTCCAAATGACAGAAAACTCCTTTATTAAGGAAGACCACAGAACCCGATTCTTCTGGATAATAGATCCCATACCTGTTTAAACTGGCTGAGTGTAATCGAATTTGTTATTTAGATTCAAAAGTGCTACAGAATAGAATACTTTGGCGCGCACGCACGCACACAAACAATCTAGCAGACAGAGGGGAAAACAGCTATATAGTGGGATACTGTGTTGCCACGTTACATTGGCACAACAGAGGACTGCAATTAGCATCTGAATCTGTCTGACCCTTTAGTCCATGAATCATAACTCATTAAGAGCTTTTCTTACAAACCCCTGCAGCATGATGCCATTTATGAATTCTGGAATGCAACAAAAGAAGAGCAATGCTGTACTTAATAGGCTGAGCACAACATTCAATCACTGTTAGCCTATTCATATGAAAAACCTTGCAGGGCACATGCTCAGTTTTTAGGGGGGGGGGGGAAGAACAGAGCCCTTAAAGGAATTGTTCAGTATAAAACTAAAAATTGGGTAAATGGATCAGCTGTGCAAAATAAAACATGTTTCTAATCTAGTTAGTTAGGCAAAAATGTAATGTATAAAAGGCTGGAGTGACTGGATGTCTAACATAATAGCCAGAACACTACTTCTTGCTTTTCAGCTCTCTTGGTTTCCACTGACTGGTTACCCAAGTGACAAAGCAGTAACCAATCAGTGACTTGAGAGGGGGCACATGAGTCATAACTGTTACTTTTGAATCTGAGCTGAAAGCTAAGGATTAATTGCAAACTCACTGAACAGTTATGCCATATGTGGGCCCCCTTAAAGTCACTGACTAACTCAGAGTTAAAGAGCTGAAAAGCAGGAAGTAGTGTTCTGGATATTATATTAGACATCCAGTCACTCCAGCCTTTATAGAGTACATATCTGGCTAACTAAATTTGAAACATTTTTTTTTTTTATTTTGCACAGCCTATTTACAGTATTTACCCAGTTTTTATTTTTACACTGAACTGTTCCTTGAAGGCAACACAATTATCTTGCTAATTACACTATAGCGACAGGTTGTCTGAGGTAATATCTGTACAGTCCGCACTGGCTCCTCTATGCTATGTCTATGGTCTAAGATGGACAATCTGACATATCTGGGAAAGCTGTAGAACTAAGGAATCTTCATCTACAAATATCATGCTAGTGTCATCATGTTATCAATGTTAGTTGTTTCATCTAGTCAGATAATTGTGCTGGCCGTGCTTACTCGCTGTGAGAGCAGACGTTTGGCATATGTGAATGGAGAAATTGTACTGTGAAAAAAGAATTCAATCTCGGGCTAAGGCAAAAACACTGTTTGGATACATGATTACCCATTAATTTAATTTACTTACTAAGCTCTGTTCGATGAGGAGGCAGAAGAGGAGAGTATTGCCCACTTCCCTCAGGCTCTGGAAACACACAGTTTTTAGTTCTGCATATTCCACTATGTCTTTCAGCTGGTGATGGAAAAATTCCAGTATACCTAGAAATAAATATGTAGCAAAAAAACAATTAGAGTGGATATAACACATGCAGACTTGCATCGTAATAATCCAGCGGATGGACTCTCACAACACACTCTTTACTTTTCATCACATCCTTAGCCCCTTCCCCATTTGAAATAAACAGGAGTCTAAAATTCAAATCTTTTATGGTACTGAATGAATGTTATGGGATTTCTCTACACAGGTTATGAGCAAATTGTAATGGGCTGTTGCGGCTTCTCTATTAAGTATTGATGCCAAGTTTATTAGCTACTTATGGATGGCACGGCACTAATGACAGCAGATCACTTCTCATTGGTTCCTTGTCTAAAGCAGATTTAATGTAAACCGGTGGGCAAAGTTACAGAATTCAACTACATATATGATATGTGTGTTTTAGAAAAGAACCAGACATATCCAGGAACATATTTTAGGTACAAAGATGCAAAAGTCAGTGGGAATAAAACTAGAATGAGCTTATAGTTTGGCTGCTGGGGGGCTTCAGGGGCACATACAGATCAGCAGGTATAAAAGAAAAACACATAATTTAAACAGACATTTGCCAAATGCTTTTCCCATAAAATAGGAAAATTAGACATTTATTACTATGCAGATAGGAAGAGAAAGGAATTTCCAGGATCATGTGCTACTACAGACACTGCTCACCTCTGGTTAAAGAACTAAACTCTAAAAATTAATATGGCTAAAAATGCCATATTTTATATACTGAACTTATTGCACCAGCCTAAAGTTTCAGCTTGTCAATAGCAGCAATGATCCAGGACTTCAACCTTGTCACAGGGGGTCACCAACTTGGAAAGTGTCTGCAACACTGTGATATAAGCTGATACTACAAGGCTGATTATTAAATTATGATGCTAGTTGCAAGATGCTGTGCTGTCATGTATTAATTATCTGTATTAATTACTAATCAGCCTTATATTGTGACATTTATATTCTATGTGTACTGTATATTGTGAGTGGGTCCCTAAGCTCAGTAGGTGACAGCAGCACAGAGCATGTGCAGTGAATCAGCAGAAAAGAAGATGGGGAGCTACTGGGGCATCTTTGGAGACACAGATCTTTACAGCTAAAGGGCTGTGGTTGCCTATAAAAGCCCAAAATATAATGTACAACATTTCTAGCCTACTTCTTTAGTTAAGCTTTAGTTCTCCTTTAAAGAGTATAAGGCATAAAATAAGAAGAGTACTTTAACTGCAGCAAAGCAGGGCATGTTTTAGGCTGCGTAGCAAGAACAACGCCAGTACAAAATATATTCAGAAACATGTGAAGGATTAATAGAAGGGATTAGGACTTTTGCCCTATCTACTTTTTCCAAATCCTTTCAGAAAATCTCTGCTAACAGATGACACATTAGAAGTGTCTCACTGCTCCTTATTAAAACCTGCATAACGACCCAAATTCTGCCACCCCAAATATAACAGAGAAGCAGATGTTTATCAAATAGCCTAGGATTCTACTTTATTATGCAACATTAGCATTGTTCTTATAAACAATGAGTCCATCTGTATACAGGACACTGGGAGCAAATAGCTGTGTATGTTTGCCTTGCAGATCTGCATAGACAGTTTTACAAAGTATCAGATTTGCTTTATTATTCTCTATATGCACCCACAGCTCAGCCCACACCTCTGGATTTCAACTGGTTTTGGCTAAGCTTTGCTTTATGTTATCTGCATGAAGGGGGGGGGAAGTATGGTCCATTATTCAGGGTGCTTACTTGTCCTACTAGGGAAAACACTTTGAAATAACAGACTTGCTTAATACACTCTTTCTTGTACACCCTTTATACTAAAAGTTGATTTTTTGTTATCCTTAAAGGAACAGTTCAGTGTAAAAATAAAAACTGGGTAAGTAGGCTGTGCAAAATAAAAAATGTTTCTAATATAGTTAGTCAAAAATGTAATGTATAAAGGCTGGAGTGACTGGATGTGTAACAGAATAGCCAGAAAACTACTTCCTGCTTTGCAGCTCTCTTGGTTCCCACTGATTGGTTACCAGGCAGTAACCAATCAGTGACTTGAGGGGGGGGGCACATGGGTCATAATTGTTGCTTTTGAATCTGAGCTGAATGCAGAGGATCAATTGCAAACTCACTGAATAGTTATGTCCCATGTGGCCCCCCTTCAAGTCACTGACTAACTTAGAGCGAGCTGAAAAGCAGGAAGTATTGTTCTATTCTGTTAGACATCTGCTAACTCCAGCTTTTACAGATAACATTTTTGGCTAACTATATAAGAAAGATTTTTTTATTTTGCACAGCCTATTATAACATTCTATTTACCCAGTTTTTATTTTTATATTTAACCATTCCTTTGTGCAGATTTTATCCATAGAATGTTGGCAGGAAATCAGCAATAAAAGGAGTGTTCATTTATAAACACTGGGGTTCATTTATAAACACAGGCCAATTTGCCCATTGGCAGTATCCTAGAGCAACCAATCAGTGACTGCCTTTTTTCAGCCAGCGACTGGTTCAACAATGGATGCAAGAATTTGATTGGTTGCCATGAGTTACTGCCTGGGGGAAATTTGCCCAGTCTTTATAAATGAGCCTCACTGTGTTCTATATGTCCACAGTATACATGATTTCTGTTTATAGCTGCGCTGCCAATGTTTTTGGCCAAATGGAAAGAACAATACCAATGTGCTTACTCTCCTTTATACTTGTCTCCACTAAAAATCAGGTTGCTGACCTTTATTTAACTAGGAATCACCAGGAATAAAATTTTATTTAACTAGGAATCACCAGGAATAAGAATTCTATGGTTCTGTAGCCATGTTACACAGAAGTACATGCATATTTAGAGGTTCTTTAAGGGGCCTATTTATCATGCTGTGTAAAACACTAGAGGCACACATCATTGGTGATGCTGCCAATAGCAAACAATCAGATCTTTGGTTGCCGACAGATTAAACCAGCATCTTATTGGCAGAGTATGGGTCCCTCTGACAAGCTTTCCAGATCGATATCTGGCCAAAAGTTGGCCAGATGTTGATCAGGCAGGTTTAAAAATCCCATAGGATCGAGGACCTCATCGGTTCGTTGATTCAGTCTTCAATCTGACATCCCATAATCCCCTCTTTGTGATCCGATGGTGGGCCGTAGGGTGGGTGTATCAGGGGAAGAGATCTCTGTATGACAGTTGAAATCTAATTGCTTAAAAATCTTTATGTCTATGGCCACCTTAAGTCTGACGACAAGTGATGAAAATGTGATGGCTTTTAAGGTAGATTTCCTGTACACAAAGCTGATCCTAAAGATCTGCACATGGAACATACATAGGTCCTATGACGACATGGATTTGAAAATAAAAACCACAGCCAAAAAATGGCAGTGCAATTGTTAAGATATGCAATAAAAATAACATCAACAATACTAAAAATAAAATGAGTGAAAGGAGAGCTAACCTGGAGAGCCATACTCATGTCTTGGAAGGCGGCAGATCGTGGGCATAACTTCCATTAAGGTTTTCACATACTGAAGAACTGTACCTTGTAGCTAAAAGAAAAATAGCAACAAATAGAGATACAGCATACAAACATTTCTGAGCAGAAGTCTGCCTGTCACTGCTACATGTGTTTCAGGTACTGCTTTTCCCACAGATTGCTATATTTATAATTAATTATAATTAATTATTTTAGGGAAGATGTTATCAAAATAAAAAAGTATAATGGGCTTAAATGGTTTAGGAGAAAATAAAACTATACCATGTTTCACTGACCCTGGGTGAGCACATGTACAGTACAAAACATTTGCTTTCTGTGCTGAGCATTAGCCTACCTAGAAATAGCACAGGAGACAACTGAGAAATAAGAAAAATGTGTCAGTTACAGTTATCAGGACAGAGTACCCAGGCCAGTACATATTTCAAGTGCGACTACAATTACTGGGAAGGGTGTTTAATGACTTGGCCATTCCTAGTGATTTTATGTTATGAACTGTATCAGCTTGCCGCATAGCTCAGGGTCCTAGGATGCAGAACATTTACACAAAATATTTTCCCCAATATTTTACCTTTATTGCATTCAGACGTTCATTCAGATATCTACTTAAGCAAACACCATGTTTCTCAATGTTATATTCTAAATTGATGATCAATGGCACTCACCAGACTCTTGACAACCTTCAGTAGCTCCTCCATGACTACTGCAATCCCTTGATACCCCAGAAGTCGGCAGATCACTTTGAAGTGTGGGGGGCCCACAAAGTGCCTGTAGTAGCTAAAAATGCTGCTGTATGCCAAATTTAAAAGCTGTAGAGGAACAAGACGGTGCTTTAAAAATATGTTCAAAATAAAGTATTTAAAAGGTCTGCAATGCAACACACTGTAACAGATGGAACACAATATATTTCAAGATAAGAAATCCTATTTCTACCCTATTATTAGGTCAAAACTACAGCTTATATCTTCTGGGCATACACACACATTAATGCAGCTGCACCCTAACCTCAATGAACCCACACATCTCTACTCATGACAGCACATAATACACAGCTGTAATCATGAGATCAGCATCAGAGATTTCAACCACATATTTGTCAACTAAAATGTAAAACTGTAATTGCATCTTCTCTACTGTGTCTGAATAATTTTCAATAAAAAAAAAAAAAAACACTGCCCTGCTATTTGAGTTCAAAGATAAATATTGGGTTACCCTGAAAAGCCCCACCAATAACATTGGCACTAATAATTCAAGCCCAAACATTTGCCCAATGGCCCAAGAGGATTGTATGAGTGAAGAGATGACCAGCTGTAAGTCGCCCTATGTTCACAAATGGGAAGATCAAGTAAATCTTATTATGGGGTGCATAGAGCAATATGATCCAGCAAATACGTTGTTTTGGGTTAAATGCCCCTAAATATTAAAGTGTGTTGGACCAGAGAGTGGAGGGTTTCAACAGCCCACCCTCCAATCCCATCAGATATCCGACTGTTTGGAAAGAAAATTCAATGCCTCCAATTGGTGTGTGGAAGATCACAAGCTGACTTACACATAAAGGGGTGTATTTATTATGTGGTGTTAAAAACAGCGGCATCATATACCACACATCGTTGTGTAAAAAATGGCGTAAAATATTTTACTAGTTTTGTCTTATGTGGCTTCCATGTATGTAAAATAACGCCATCAAATCTGCCGTTTGCATTGTGTAAAATTACACACATCTTGAAAACTTGTCATTCATTTTACACAGCTTTTTACAGCATTTTTTGGCGAATTTCGCTTTGCACAGCATATTAAATATGCCCCAAAAAGTACTCAATAAGCAGTTCAGCACAACTTTGCAATTTGCGTGTGAACAATCGTACGATATGTGACCAATTGTCTCTTGGCTATTGATTGCCCAGATATTCATCTCCTCAAAAAATCAGTTATTGTTTTTGTAAAAGCAAGATAACTCCAAGAATCAACGCATTCACACATAATTTATCAGGAAGTTATACATTGTACCCGGTTAATAAACAATCGACTAAATGTTTAGCAATACCTCCATTTCATTTAATTTTTAAAAAACGGAGCACAATGTTTTGCAAAAAGTGGTTTTGTATTGGTAATTGGTCAATGATAAGGGTCCACCAGCAGAAACAGCATCTTCTCTTCCTAGTTCTGCCTTATTAGAATTGCCCAGTCAAAGGCTGGGAATTGGACAAGGATAAGTAAAGCCAAAGCAGCACTGAGCTCCAGTGACCCTGCACAGGCACAAAGAGCACACATCTGCTCATCGGCTGCATCTACTAATAAACATTCCAACATAAATTATTAGATGATGATGCTGCTTACTTTGAGTTTAGCCAGCTGCATAAGGTATGCAAAAAATGTTATGGGTACTAATGCCCTGATAGGAGCAAAAATAAATAAGCATATTATAAAAAGAGATTTATTGTCGACTTCTCATCAAAACTAATTTGTAACATGTTAATAGTGAATAAAAGGGTAATCCATTATTTGCTGGTTACAACTGCAGGCAACTACTCAAGTAAGTCCAGCAGTAAATTGACCAACGTCTATCCAGTGAGACTGAAAATGGAATTATAACGACACATGGAATCATATATATGTGTGAGCAAATCTTATTATTGCAGGAATGTTAAACTGACTGCTGTGAATGTTTTGGGAGTGTGGAAAGACAATCTGACCGTCCTAATGCCAGTGTCAGTTTCAGAGTCTCTGATGCTCGGAGAGAAACATGCTGGTAATCTCTAACAGAGAGGACTCATTTAGACTTGAGTCCATTCTGCAAAGGAGGAGACAACAGGCAATACAGTGAGAGATAAGGAGTGGGGCTGAAGAGAGGGAGGGCTAGAAATCATCTTTTTTTTTATGTCTTTTAAAAGCCAAGGTAACGGCATTCAGAGAATATGTACGTAATATGTCAATTCAGCCATTTCCATTCCCAGTGCCGCTGAAGAACTGCTGAAAGAGTGAGAAACAAAGGCGATCAATTGAAGAATGCAGAAGGGGTAACCCACAGGCGCAAAGCACAGACACATTTCATAAACCTTCATTTTCCAGCTGGGCTTGTACTATTGGCACTGTGAGAGGTAGGTAATCATTTTCCTTCTCTAAGCAATAGAAACAGATCTGTATACCTCAGTGGGAACATTTTCTACAGCTATTACTTAAGTTATTTTACCATATAATATAATCCAGAATGCTTGAGACCCGGTGTCTTCCACGGGTCTTTCTATCATTTAGAGCAATTTAGAGATCTGGGTGTAGTCCTGATCAAACTAGCTGCACATATCTCCAAAAGCATAGACTTCAATTTTATAAATACCTGTGGGCAGAATTTCCAAAGTGGTGCCCCCTCTAAACACTACAAATGGGAAAATAAACATTAAAATGTACCTTAAGCAAAGGATTGTTTTAGGGTATTCTAATAAAATGTGCAGTATTTTTTTTTTTTTTTTTTTTTTTTAATCTTGTGGATTTGGTTTAACTCTTTGTTCTGAAGCTATTGGTGAATGAATGAAATAGTTATCTGGTTGCTACATTCAGCAAATGTCAATAGTTTGGATGCCAGACTAGAAGACGAACAGGACCAGGCCTGAAAATAATGACAATAAAGTCAATAAAATAATTGTTTCGCTTTAGACTCGCAGTCCTGCGCTCAGTTGCTGGGGTCACTAGCTGATAGCATTTAAATAACACATTTAAGTAAAGCAAGACTGATTATTGCCATTATCAACAAAAATAATCTATTCCATTAAGTAGTTTGATGACCTCTTTATATAGAAGTTATTTTTCCCAATTAATTTAGATTTATATGATAAAGTTATCGTTAATTCTATTGAGGAGATCCCCCCCAGGGGTCTCTATACTAGGGAGGTAGAGAAAGGTAATTGTCCAAACTGCCCTGACACCAGTAATTCACCAAATAGGTCAGCCTATTACAGGTATGGGACCTGTTATCCAGGATGCTCAGGGCTTTCCTGGTTAAAGTATCTTTCCATAATTTGGATCTTCATACTTTAAAGGAGAATTCAACCGTTTTCAAAAAAAATCCTACCCCCCAACCCAAGTACACCCCCCTGCCTCCTCCCCCCCAGCATAGCTGCCCCCCGGGGAAATGCACCTAACTTTATACTTAACCTTGGGGCAAAGTCAGGCATTGGCGTTCCACGCAGCCATCTTCTGCGTCTTCGGTAAGCTGAGTGGGAGACTGGCGCAATTGGAGCAATTTGCCAGTTTGCGTCAAACTCACGAAAATTGCAGAAGCGCAGGAAGAAGACACGAAGACCCGGAAGATGGCTGTGTGGAATTACTATGCCTGACTCTGCGCTGAGGGGTAAGTATAAAGTTAGGGGCATTTCCCCGGGGGGCAGCTATGCTGGGGGGGAGGTCTATGTGGGGTTGGGGTAGGGTTTTTTTTTTTTTTGAAAACGGTTGAAGTCTACTAGAGAATCATGTAAACATTAAATAAATGGGCTGGTTCTGTTTAAAGTATTTATTAATTATATCTTAGTTTGGATCAAGTACAAGGTACTGTTTTATTATTACAGAGGAAAAGGAAAACATTTTTTAAAGTTTAGACTATTTGGATAAAATGGAGTCTACAGGACGCCCTTTCCCTAATTCGGTGCTTTCTGGTTAACGGGTTTCCGGATACCTGTACAGTCATCTGGGCAACTGATGATCTATTTGTATAAGAGACCGCTGTCTAGTAAAATGCAGAGATTGCCCCAGTTTAACTGTATATTCCCCCATATATTAATATTTGACCTATTTACAGTAGTGAAATTTAGAAGCAGTTACACAATTTGCTTACACTCATTTAGTTATGCCATGTTACATGGTGAACAGCTCATCATCATAGAAATGAGTAAAACTCAGTTGAAAGGCGTTATAGACAGGCAGAATAAGCGGGTCTTGCATTTAGCAGCACACATCTATAAATGTGACTGTATTTAGATGAAAATAATTAAACTGTATATGGAAAAGGGTTAACACAATTAGGATACTGGCCATGCACATTCTGCCATAAAGCATTTTCCCATTCATTCTTATTTGGATGTGCTGTAAGCAGACTCTGCAGCTGTCTCCCATAAAACTTTGCCTTTGGCAGCTACAGCAGGATTCCAGCGGCAACCCATTACAAACATAGAATCTAAATAATGTAGGAATTGTGGGAGAATTCAGGCTATGTCAGAGCTGAATCTTTGGGGTGTTTATTTTAATGTGCATGTGTCAGGCTAGAATACAGAATCACATCACATAACCTAGCAAATAATACAAATCCATGTTGGAAAATGATATATGTCCAAATTAGGACATGTTATTGCTTATATATAGTGTAATTTTTTATTCTGCTTTCACAGGCCATGAGAAGCAACAAACCACTTGCTTTTACTAATGCTCAACATAAAAGGGAAATTGATATTAACTTGCTGCACAAAGCATGTGTTACTACCAAACTATGCAATATTCCACACATAAATCCCCAAATCCTCAGCAACCAGCTGTGCACTTTACATTAGAAAGTTGCGTTTGCTTAAGCTCGGCTACAGGCGGGATGACAGAAAGTCATCATGCAAGTGACTGAGCTGGGAAAAAAAGATGGGTGTGTAACAATTTTGGGTGATCAGACAGAAAAGAAAATAGGACAGCTGGAGCAGCTGCTATGGATTAGTTTTGTAGCACGGATAATTCCTCTCACATCAGGGGCACATAGGGGATATCTCTATCTGGCAATTTATGTTATGCACAGCACGGATTTCTCAGGATAACAATGGTGGGACTGAAGTATGTACATACAAGTATGGGATCCCTTAACCGGAAATCTGTTTCCCAGAGAGCTCCAAATTACAGGAAGGCTATCGAACATAGACTCCATTATAAGCTAATAATTCTCATTTTTAAAAATGATTCCCTTTTTCCTGTAGTAATAAAAACAGTACAGGTATGGGAGCCATTATCCAAAATGCTCTACATCCCCACAAATTAGCGTCGCCAGTTGCTGCCTGGGGATGCAGAGTGAATCAACACCCATCGCATTTTGCTGCCTCACTGTTGTTACCATTCTTTCATTAACGATTCTTTAGAGAATCGGGGGTTTACTGGTACAAGTAGAAACAATGGAATTCTTCCTGTATCCGACAATTCAACACTTTCCAGTGGCAGATGTTCAGGTGCCAGATTGCCTGGGCCGATCAACGTTCCAACCAATATCCAAGCCTTCTGCAGATATCAGTCGGCTTCTCTCCCACCATACACGCACTGAATATTCTATGAAAATTTTTTCAAGAATATGAGAGTATGACCTGGAAGTGGCCCGATAGGCCCAGCCCCCCCCCCAGTCCAACCCTGGTTGAAAGGGTGGTTAGATGGCATTTGACACCTTCATGTAAGACATCTCATACTCAGACAGTTTATCAGGATTATTGAGCACCTATACATGACAGGTTTAGAGTTTTTAAAAGTCCCATAGACTTGAAATTCAACTAATTTAAATTTATTTAAAAAATCTAAATTCAGATGAATAGGATCGACCCAAAAACTCAAATCGGAAAGCAGATTTGGTTTCCTTTTGCTTAATTTCTCCAAAACTTGCCGTATTAGACAACCATTGCCTCAATGTCTTGCTAAAAGCTTCTTAACCCCTCCCATGGGCTTTCTATTGTGTTATAATCCTTATACAAGAATCAAATATACCGTAAATGTTTGTACAGGTATCAGGGAGCTCTACTTAGGTTCTCTTGTAGCCTGTACCAGAAAAATAAGAAAATAACGTTGCCGGCACAAGTACTTCCTTGTAGGAAGCACAATTTTTCTATTGTGGTCCTTCAGAAAAAAAAAACCATGCACCACTTTGATAAGAAATCCTGGGGATACAGCACACCGCATTGGTATCCGCATAATATCACTGCAATAAAAACTATTTGCCACTGGCAACAATTATGGAAAAACATTCTCTACTGAGTTGCCAAACTCAATAATGTTACAGGATATGATTTGGCCGAATCAATAAACGGATTCTGAGTAATATGAAATAGATTGCCAGACAATTCTTCATCCTTATTGTGTTCCAGCCATGATACTAACATTGCATTATGTAATGGTTTCTCTTGCAGAAGCGGATTCACATTTAAAGAGAAAGATCCTAACACTGAAGCAGAAAGTTATATTACACTCCAGATAAGTCTTTTGAAGACAATGGGAATTTCTGTGCAGAACATCACAGGTAACACCGCAATGGTCATCTGGCCGTCTATCTCAAGTTGTGCCGACAGCTTCTACAGTGTCATGTACCAGTCTAACTGGAACACAATGATGTCTGAGTACTCAAAGAAGAACTTCCAGAAGGAGGAAAGGGTTCCCACCAGCAGGACCTCCTTTATCATAGAGAACCTCACTCCTCTCACTACATACATAATCTGCGTGACTTGCCAGTCAGCCATTCCCTCTAGCGACCAATGCAGGATCTTTCAAACATTAGGCCAGGATCAAGCTGTAGTCAACAGCAAGAAAAAGGACTTAGCCTTAGGTATCTGGCTGACCAGCAGCATCCTTCTTCTGATCATAGCCTGCATCATGATCTACGGCTGCTTGCATATATGGTGGCGGAAACGACAAGAAAGAGCCAGAGAGGAAAATGCAGTAACCAATGAGACCAGCAAGAAAGAAGCTTGGACAAAAAATGATGGTGTGATGATGGAGGAATACGAGGAAGCTGAACCTGTAGCACTCGGAGACGACAACAAGAGGGAAGATACCTGCCTAGATGAGGGCCAGCTAAATACCAACCCCAAACACCATTTGAATTCAGATAAAAGGAATAGTTTAAATTGCACTGATCAAGAGGAATTCACTGCACATCCTCCAGAAATGAACTGAGACATTTGCAGTTGCTCTGTGTATCTTTTTCTTGTTACTTTAGGTCAGTGGTTTAGTAAAGCAACAAACTGTGCAATGAAATGAATGTATCTTACATGTAACATTTAGCCGCCTCATATTCTGGCAGACAACACGTGGTCTAATTAATTTACAAATATAGCCTTTCCTCATACAACATAATGACAAGGCCAAAATCAGTCAGGCACTCAGGGTTAAAACTTATTTAATCACCACCATGTAGAGCTAAAAATATGGTAAAGAATGGCTTTAGTCATCTCACCGGTATCTTACAGGTATGAATTTCAAGTATGTAATATCTTTTAGCCAGATGAAGATGACAGCATGTAACCGTATTTATAATACAATCAAAATAATAATATATCATTTTATAGAATTATACAGGTATCGGACCTATTATCCAGAATGTGCAAGACTTGGGGATTTTTGAATAACAGATCTTTCTGTAATATGGATCCTCGTACCTTAAATCTACTACAAAGTCATAAAAAACATGAAATAAACCCAATGGACTGGTTCTGCTTTCAATAAGGATTAATTATACCTTAGTTTGGCTCATGTACAAGGTACTGTTTTATTATTAAAGAGAAAAAGGAAATAATTTTTTAAAATTTGGATTATTTGGATAAAAGAGAGTGTATAATTTGGAACTTTCTGGATAACGGGATTCCGGATAACCAATCCCATACCTGTAATGTAATATAATACAAATTATCAGAATATAATAGAAATTACAAAAGGTAACACCTGCTTGTATTAACAGGGATCCTTTAAGTGTGATTTTTCCCCCATTTTGGTTTACCAAGCAATGCACCAACATCTACGTGAGGTTTGCAGTGCATTCTGAACACAGTAGAGCCAATGGGAGTCCTTGAATCCACAGCGTGGCACACATATACAATGGCTTCGGTAGAACGTGGGTACAACTGCAGCGACCATGTCCCAGCAGTCTATTTGAACCAAAGTTGCAGCAGACTAAATCCTGCATTTGGGATTTGCAGTCTTCAACATGAGATTGCTCCTGATTCAAAGCACTTGCATCGGATTTACAGTCAAATGAAAATTAATAATATGCTCAGCAAAAACGAATAGACCTGAATATCTGATCTCCCACCGAGGAACTACATCCTAATAGATTTCATTTGTTAAATACGAGGGCTTGCCAATGTTTGCTCTGTGCACTGATGCCTTTTTAATGGTGACGGGGGCCGTAACAATGTTGTCACTGTACATATCTCGCCTTTTCACAGACCAACAACATAGGCACTGTATGAATATTGTCTCCTGAGGATTTATCCTTTCTGTGAGCTGGAGCACAGATAATCTCTGGTTCCAAATCAAAGCTCCAGCCTGTACACCAGTATCTAAAGCTCACTCAGATAAAATCAGATTAATTTAGATTTCTGTTAATCTTTAGAAAAGAAAATCTTAAGTCTACAGACAAGCACGCATTTATAAACATATACACATGCCCTGTGTATTTAGGTACATATTACGTACCAAGTTTCGAAGAACACAGAGAGCCAAAGGGAAACTCATGCCCAAGGCAGCAGAGTATTATACAAGGAAAATAGTTTGCTCCAATAGAAGCTTGTACTTCAAAGAAATGAAGCTGGCTAATGGACCAAGAATTATGGAGCATTATCAGTGCATCCCTTTTTTTTTTTTTCAAACAAGCATCATAATCCCCCCAATCGGCAAAAAATGAGTTGTCTAAATACCACACTGGATTTACAACATTACATCTGCAGTCATCATGGTACTTCCAAGCATTAAAGGGCTAGTGACAATAATTAATGAACACTGTCAAAAATATGCATTTTCTGAGGTTAAGGTCTCAGGTCCAAATGTTTCTTTTTGAAGTGGACCGCAAATACTGGACTGGTAAATTTCCAGCTGAACTGTACAAGCATGTATATATAACATCCAAAATGTCTCTCCTAGTATAGTCATTTTTTTAACTCAATGGTAATTATGTGGATGGACTCACCTTGGAACCAAATAAGTACTGAGGTTGAGCATTTGGCTGCTTGTCCCGCTGGAACTCTTGAGAAAAAGGCATCACCGTACGAACAAACCTAGGGAAGAAAAAATATGCAAGCCGTTACCTATAGAAGCTGGAAAATATACTGTCCGCTATCTTTACATGTAGCAATCTTTGGAACAGTGTATCATCCCCGTCCTACTCCCAACTAGATGTTTGTGGACCCAAAAGTATTAAGTAAAATGCAGCCTTTGATGGAGCATGCTGGGAACCATACAAATACTTTGGATGGCAACATTTGCCCATTTTGCTTCTAGTTTTACAGCCGTATGTTATGTTAAATAACCCCAACTACTGTAAACTGCCTTTAAAGCTGGTCAGCCTACAACAATAAAGGTGTGTGACATGATTAGTGCTAAATAGCTCCCATCTTATTCTGTAACCCCTTCCACTGTGTACTGAATGCCTTAGAATGGGATTGGTGTGCATGGATGGGACATTAGCCTGGAAAACTCTGGAGCAGATGAGTATGAAAACTAAGAGGATGTTGAACATTAGCAAAAGAAAGAAAGAAGAATAATTCATGGGGCCAGCACTGGAAATGCATTAAGTCTGCAGTGATATAATGTTTTATAATGACATATGGCACAAAATGTGTGTGCACATACATTTTTAGTGTGAGCCAAATTGATAGCATTTGTACTGAAAATGCACTAAACATATTCTTTTAATTAAAAAAAAGTAAAGTACTAAGGGTTCATTGTTTTGTTTTCACTTCCGACTCACCCATCCCTGTACCTTGAATCACAAAATGATGCTTTGTATAATAAGCCTGACGCTGCCTGTGCCTCCAGTTTATAAAGGCAAGGAGATAATTGTAAAAAAAAAAAAAAAAAAACTGCTTTAAAAACCCAAGTATGAAATAAAAACTCTTTAAATTTCACTTTTCTACCTTTTTGAAATAATTAAAGCAAACTATGTTTTTAATTAAACTATAGGCAGAAAGTATGTCCATTACATTTGCATTATACGTATCCAATATTATTAGTGAAATATGACATATTGTCATGGTTTGAAAAAGCCATAAAGAAAAAGGATAACAGAAGCAAAATGGTCTCGTATTATAGCATGGACATTGGAAGAATTAAAATAATTTCTTACAAATTGCATTTGTATCACCCGTGCTGATTACTGGATAAATGCATACTTCACAGATAAAAGGCTAGGCAAGGCTTTAGAAACCATTTATTGTGTTATATTTTCAGCCTTGGAGAGTCCTGTTCTTTGCAGAACATTTTAACCTTGAAAACTGAAAGTGTTTGGGGCTCTGCCTGCCATCTGCTGCTTACCAGTTTATTTCAGCAAACAGTGATAAGAAAAAGAAAAGTGCGTGCTTCCTACATTTCATTTCTAATATTGCTTTCTACAAATGATTATGCCATCTGATGAAAATGCTTTGTACATTTAAAGGTATAGGTCATCTTAAAATACATTTTTAGTGCAATTCTTTTGTGGGTTTTTTTTCCATTATTTAAAAGACAAGGAGTAAAATACCCTCCAGGTGGAAACTCTACCTCCAGTGTAGTAAATGGCATACTTTTTATCCTTCATCAGGGCTCCTGTTCAAGAAAGCTGTGATCTCTCTGACTAAGCCCATCCATCTTAATGTGTTACCCAAAACTCCAATGTGTTTTTTTCAGACTTGAAGGTGTGCATAATTTGAAACTTTTTAATTTCATTATACTGTGCAAGCACAAGTGTAGATAGCAGCAAGGGAGCCTTGGGAAATACTAAAAAGTTTCTATTTGCTAGGGTTTCACTTACTCTAGTAACCAAGTGGTGGTTTGAATGACAGAATGGAAAATGAGCAGTAGAGAGCCTGAACAAAATGAAATGCAATATAATGTAACAACAACAACTACATTTAAAACTGCAAACTGACAAAAAGCAATAGTGGTATCATTTATGAATTTGAAAAAATGTAGACTAGTTAAACAGTGGTTAAGAACATACAAATTAACAATAACATTGGAAAACTTCACTTAAATGTGAACTGGCAACATCAAAATTGAAGAAGCAATATTATACATTTTTTTCTAAAATTTGTCATAAGGCAAACAACCGTTTAATTGGCACTGGCACACCTGGCCATGTAATTTTACATAAGCCACCAATGCAATAAATAATATATGTTCTGAATGACTAAATTCAGAGGGGAAAACTGCAACAAACTCCTGTATTACCTGTAAGTGGATCCATTGTAGCAGTAATTTGGAAGAAAGTCATAGTTAAGCTCCCAGAAGACGTGGAGGGTGATTCTGCCGTAAGGAGCAGACACATTATGATTGGCCTCACGGAACATAGCATCAAAACTGTCCAAGGTCAAGAACTTGCTCAACAGCTTGTGCGTCATTCGATTTATTTCAATTAGACCGTCCAGCTCCTAAGAAGCATAAGCAAACAATAGAAAGGATTCATCAAACCTTTATTCTGTTGTTCAGAACATGAAAGGGGGTATCGATAAAATGTGGGAGATGATAATATTTAAAACACTGAATCTTAAACAAACAGACAAAAAAATCACTATACACAGATTAAACTAAGGTTGGTAGCATACAGTCAATTTGTCTGCTGCTGCCATTCAGCATCATCCAGGATGCTTTCAATTACAGGAACAGTAACACGAAAAAATGAAAGTGTTTTAAAGGAATAACAGTATAATGTAGTGTTGCCCTCAACTGGCAAAATGGGTGTGTTTGCTTTAGAAAAAAAAATATAGGTTATATAAACAAGCTGCTGTGTTGCCATGGGGGCAGCCATTCAAGCACAGGATACACAGTAGATAACAGATAAGTTCTGATGAATCCCTTTGTATATTACAGAGCTTATCTGTTATCTGCTGTGTATCCTGTGCCTTTGCTCCATTTTCAGCTTTACATTTGCTGCCCCCATGGCTTGTTTATAAAAACTATTGTAGAGTTTCTGAAGCAAACACACCAGTTGTACTCGTGCAGCACAACAGTACATTATATTTTCATTACTTGAAAACACTTTTTTGTCGTTACTATTGCTTTAAGTAACTGTGCCCACCACAGTTTTCTGAAGAAAGCAGCTGCACTTGAACCACCCCATGTGGCACAGGCCTACTACGTCTTGAGAACAGTCAAAAGGAAAAGGGTCATTCATTTTGCTGTGACCACTGACAGCTCTGTAAACAGTAAGGATTTTAACATTCACTACAGCACAATGAAGCAAAGCCATTTTAAAGGAACGGGATTCCTAAACTACAAAATATCTTGACAATGAATTTGCACTACTAATTTGTACTTAAAGGGGTAGTTCACAAGTGTTGTACTTCTAAACTACTTACAACTATTGAGGTCAGATCTTCACTTTCAAATCGCCCAATGGCCAGCTCCAGTGATCTGTAGAGAGCAGCCGAAATTCTCTGCGTAATTAAGCGATTCAGGTCAATTGATCGCCCTAGAAGCTGTGGTAAAAGATAAAAAATGGCATTAAACTTTATACTTTTTACATTTGCTCATCAAACTGTGCATTCTGATAACGAGTTTCATAGTGCAGCTCAGAACCCTACAAAACTATGAAAATGTTTCTCTGCACCTTTCTTCTTTTTGAGCAAGAAGGGCTATTGTCAGCGTCACCAAGAGCCATTTAAACTACCAAGTGTGGGAGGAAACGGGAGTACCGAGAGGAAACCCACACAAACCCAATCGGATTAAAGATCCCAGCACTGCAAAACAGAAAACCTAACCACTAAACCACAATGCACACTGAATAGGATACCAAAGAATGTAAATAATACAATACTGGTAAATGCAAAAACACACAGTATTTGTCGCAATCGCTTGACATGAACTGCTATGTTTCAAAGTGGAAACTGCTTCACTTTCAGATGACTAACACATTGGGCAACAGGGAGGGTTTTTAAAAAAACTGGTGGCATCTGTCTAGATGTAAATAAATATAGGATGCCAAAGCACCAGAAACCATCCTATTTGGCATTTACTGTGTGGACAAAAAATGCAGAGCAACAATGGAAGTGTCAGTATTTCAATAACAGCAATGCTGCGCACCCTTATTGGTTCTATATGCAACTGCTTTGTTTTGCATAGGAATTGCAAGCCGGCCAGTTCACTGTACCATCACAAGAGTGATGCAACAATGCATGGTACACCACAGTATTCCCTGGCTATATAACCAATAGGTTTGTGTGAGGTTGCTTTACACATTTTGGGGCTGTTATTTCCTTGACTCTCATTGTACTGTATGTGAGTTGCAATTGAGTCAAATCATCTTTAAAGTGACTCTTCCTTCAGCTCTGTATTCAAAGCAAAAATACAAGTTTAATGAAGAAAGAGATGTCTCTCGTTATTTATAAGCACTAAGCTAATATTTAATACAAATGGAAGGAAACATAGAAGACAGATCTGTGCGGGCCTAATTGGTAGACTCACACCTAAACAACAAACTTGTGACTTGCATCTAAAGCAGCAACTCGCATTTTTGCCCACTTGGAATTGCTACGCAATCCAACTCACAAAATGCTATATCCACAACCTGACCTGCTATCTGCTGGCCACCATAAAACCAAAAATGGTCATTATATGCCAGAAACAGTCAACCAAGCTTGCAGGGCAGAGAAACCAACTTGAAGCCCAGAACCAAAACCATATTACCATCTGCAATTCCTACCGGCAACCTGTGAATATCAACACCGCAGGTATATAACCAACTGCAGTACAATATAAAAACAACTGTATACTTTCATAAATAAAGATTCACATACACTATGCCTCTATATGCTTGTGAGGGACTTCTTGCTCACCTGTACATGCCTCTGCTTCAGCAAAGTGTCATAGCGATTGGATGTCGGCTGGGAAATATTTGCTCCCTGATTCTTACAGTCTGCTCTAAGCCGCTTGTCTAGAAGAAGGCTGCAAGTGAAAAAAAATGTAATTATATCCCAAAAAGAGAATTTCCAACACAACTAAATCCTTTCACCATGCAGTTTAAATTCTTACCCGCCAGCTACAACTTTGTAGTGGGCAAATATTTGGTCCGCTAACTTGTAGACAAACTGGTCGAAGCACAAGTTTACCTGAGAAAAGTAAGCAGGATATAAATCAATAAATATATAGGAAAGGAGTCAGCTGGCAGCTTTTTTACTTAAGGATGGCCAGATAGTATGTGGCTGAGGATGCTGAAAGGTGTAGTTCAAGGGTTGAAGTGGAACAAATGAAAGTTTAACATCCCTAGCTAAGCAACCCCGTGTAATGCTTTGATATAGTCCAATCATTTCTAGAAGCTAGGAAGCACCAAGAACTATTCTTGATAGATATGGTGTCTTTGCACTATTGAAGCACACATTAATAATTGCAAAAATGCACATAAGAAATTTTACAGGCTCAGGATGAACAATGTGTCAAAAGGGCATATTTAACAGCCAATTAAAGAGAAATATACTCCCCCCCCCCCATTTTGACTTGAGCTCATTCAGTTGCCTTATGCACAAAAGGTGCATAAACACTATTTGAACTTTCAAAAAAATTTGTTTTTTTACCAGACATACCTGATTTTACAGTCATGTTACTAATAAGAACCATTTCCATACCCTGGCAAACCCTCCCTCTCTTTGTTCCATTGTGAAGCTGAATTCCCTCTACTTTCCCAGAATCCATTACTTCAAAGCAAAACAAGGTAAGTATGGGGTTGCTTTTCTCTCAATCACTTGGAAAAGCACACATTTACATTTGTTTTTGGAAGTTTACGCAGCTTTTCTACATAAGCCCAACCGAATGAGGTTATGTCGAAAAAGAGGCTGTATTTACCCTAAGAAATCTGAACACATGGCACAAAACTCCAAGTTACCTCAGCTTCAATTTCATCATAAAGAAACTGCTTTTTGAACTTTGTAAGTGCATAATGTGCGCTGTCATTATAGAGATCCAGAGAGTATAGGACATACCTGAAACAGACAAAATGCAAAGAATCACATATGTTGTACTAAATAACAAATCCTGAGAAGAACAATGACCTACACACACACACCTATACAGGAATCCCCCAAAAGGACAGCCTGTTTGGTGCGTAGTCTAAAATGATTGAACATCAGACATTCCAAATGGTCATGAGTCCGACACACTCAACAACTTGGCTGAAATTGATTGAATTGCCAACTGTGTTCTGTATTAACATATGTGGATAAGCCTTTGTAAGCAGCAAGAGAAACTGAGATGATCTTCATTAAAAAATCTTTTGGTCATTTATAAATCAACTCCCTCACTCCATTAAGTGAAGATGCAATCAGATTGCAGGGCTTTAGGAAAGGCAGTATTTAAAAACATTACAACATTGTGTACATCACAAAAGATTTTTAATCTTTATTCTCTAGTCTAATCTTTAGATAATGTCATTTTCCTGCTTCTGGTGTTTCAGTCTGGCAACTCTGAAATCCAGGAGATTCTGAATGGTTACTATTTCTACACTTCTCAGCAGCGTCTATGGAATACTAGCAACTATTGTGTCAATTCTAACAGCTGCCTTTAGAAACCCAGGGATTCTGCTCTGCAGGGACAAAGATAAGAAATGTATCCACTAAATGTATCAATTTAGAACAGTGAAAGAGTCGGTGATCTCTCTCCCAGAGCTGCGAACAGTCACAAATAGAAAGTTATTGAAAAAAAAAGTCTGTTTCCGGCGAACGATCTGAAAATAAGTGTAGGAAAATAAAATAAAAATAATTTTGGAAAGCCTTACTCCATCATAGATGCCTCCTTGGTCTCCAGGATATGGTCTGTCAGAATCCACGGCATTGACATCTCAATAGGAAACTGGATTCTGCGGCCCATTGTTAACTCCAAGAAAAACTCCCTGAACCATAGCTGGGACAAGTCACAGCACTGCTGTAAGGTTTCTTCAAGTGTAATAAAAGATCGATTGTAGTGTTAGACATCAGAGAGCTAGTGTGGGCACCGAAATGCAATTAATATTGTAACAGGTGCTCTATTTATATTAACACACTGTATCCCCATAACAACACATTAACAGTAACATCAAAAAATGGAATACTACGATTCAGTTCTTCCACACAATAATTCCAGAGGTCTATCCCCTTTGTATTCTACAGAGCTTTTCTGCTGTCAGGTATGTAACCACTGCCCTTTCTCCTTTTTCAGACTGAATGGCTGCCCCTGTGATTATATAAGATTATGTTTGTCTATGATTTATTAAGCTGGCTGGACACTTACCAATAATATATTACAAAACTTATTTTTTGTACAATTATAGGTACATTATCAGTATTTTTTCAGCCAAAGCATACGTTTCAGGGAACAAAACCCTGTATCAAGTCAAAGTAAATGTACTATTGCCGTTGTTTCTGCTTTTGGCGACTTCCTTTAACTGATCTAAATGCCTACTTTTTATTATATGATTGGTTGTGAAATTTGGTATATTGTTCTACTACTGAAATCCAAATTACATTACATAAATGGCAGCCCACTGATCCTGACCAATAATTATGGTCCATCGATATAGGTCGGGATCAGTGGGCCACTTTACAGTATATGTACGGTTTTATTTAATTTTATTTAATTTTGAAATTGGACATGGGGCTAGACGTATTGCCAGTTTCCCAGTTGCACACAGTCATGTGACTTGTGCTCCGATAAACTTCAGTCACTCTTTACTGCTAAACTGCAAGGTGGAGTAACATCAACCCCCCCCCCCCGCAGAACAAAGGGAAGGTAACCAGATAACAGCTCCCTGGTAGGTATAAGAACAGAACTCAATAGTAAAAATCCATGCCCACTGCGACACTTTCAGTTACATTGAGAAACAATAGCCTGTCAGTGAATTATTTGCAGTGTAAACAGTGTAATTTAGAAATAAAAACTACACCATAAAAGGCATAACAGAATCTCTTTTAATGAAGCACAGTCCATTCTATTTTAATCTCTATAGTGGAAATACTATATTTTCTAAAAATGTCTCAATCTAAGAATGAAGTGTCATTAAATATGGGCAGCATTTGTGTTCTTACCCCCAAACAAAAGAAACTGAATATTTCTGAGCTGGGGCTGTCTTAAAAAAGGGAACATGCTGATAGATGGAGCTCCAATTTAGCTTCATGCAGTGTGCTAAACTGCAGCAGAGGAAGTGCATTATCCTCCAGTGAACTTTTTTTCTTCTTCTAATTTTCATGATACAATACAAAAGGCTGTAATTTAACAGAAATCTGTCTTCTAGCTTGGGCTCATGGACTAGTCATGATCAATATATTTGACTATCTGGCATTAATGAACAGCTTCATGCTGTAAATAACGAATATAATTTCAGATATTTTCAATTATTTAGAACACAAACAAAAAGCAAACAAAGAAAGCAGCTTGGAAATGAGCCACAGTTCCCATTTGAAGGCATATGTTGAGAATATGAAGGTCAAGGCACTGTAGTGGGTGGGTGTAATTCCAAATGCATTATGTTGTGCAAAGTTTGCACAACAGCTGTCACTCTTGTGTGGGATCAGGAATGCAAAGCCTTGTTGGCATTTGAAAATTTAGCTTGACAGATTATGAAAGCACATAGTAATACAAGTTTTTAAATATGCTTTGTAATTTAGCTCAAGAGAATATATGCCAGAATTTATGATCTGATATGCCAAGTCTTTTCCCAAACAGGGTATACTAATGCAAATGACACCAATCAATCTACTGTGTTTATTTTCATAGCCTAAAGGAATTAATTTTTATGTTTCAGTACAGCTGTACTATATTATTAAGCAAAACCATTATAAAAGGGGCACTACATCCTTTGTTCAAAATGAGGACACTGAATAGGGTTTGTGCTGAACATACTGTTTTAAGCAAATTGTTTTAATTAAGTAGGAAACCATTTGATAAACTTAACTCATACTAATAATAAAGCTGTAAGTGGCAAATAAATGGCATATCTAGGTGACTCCTTTATCCCTTATTTTTGTCTTATTCCCTTATGATGTAATACATGTATGGCACCTTTTACCAGGGGAAAGTTTAGAATCACAGGAAGGCCATCTCCTATAGTGCCATTTTAAGCAAATTATTTGAATTGTATGTGTTAATGTTGCTTCTGTTATAATAAAACTATACCATGCACTTGATGGTAATTAAGATGCATAGATTTATATCAGTGCCAAAACAATCCTAGTGGGGTATTTGCTGTTTAAATGCTTTTATGTTTTGGTAAACTTAAGGTATGGTGATTTAAATTAAGGAGAGATGCATTATCCAGAAACCCTCAGTTCCTAAGCATGCTACATTATAGAATGGCAGTATTTATTTGGATGGCAGTACAGGGGAATATTCTCCTCCATCTTCTTTACCTGTTATAGCAAATATTGTCACTTAAATAACCAACAGTACTAACTGTTCCAAGAAATAAAATGTTGAAACAGAGTGGAGTCATATAGTAACACAGAGAGTACCAAATTTGTTAACGTTCAATATGGTAATGCAGTCCATTATTGTGATACTATTTATTACCTCAGTCGGTTTACACAGACAGTTCTGTACATTTCACACCCAGAACAGCAAACAAGTACAAAAATAATTAAGACTCTGGGTTAGTTGTCTGCAGCACAACAGTAGTGGTTTCAGATATGCTAGCACTGATGTAAACAAAGCAGGAGTACGTGTGTGTGTGTGTGTGTGTGTGTGTGTGTGTGTGTGTGTGTTTTTTAATAACTTTGTTTAATAACAAAGTCGCCTAGGCCAAGTCTAGTAGGGTGACTTTCTTCCAAAGAAAATTCCTTACCATTTTGTGTGTTATAAAACCTCGGTTGCTGAGGAACCTACCTATCAAAAGGGCATATCACACATATTTGTGTTATATATCCTATTTGACCCTTATTAAGATATCATGTATATTGTGTAGAGCAGAACATGGTCGTTTTTCCACAGCTCTCTGGGGAGCATGGTTTCTGGTTCATATATGGGTGATATCACTTGAGAAGTGCATGTAAAAACAGGCCCATACCTATTTAGGAAATCCACCAACAGCCATGAGACTAGAGGAAATGTAAAGGAACAGTAACACCAAAAAATGAAAGTGTTTTAAAGTAATGAAAATATCATGTACTGTTGTCGTGCACTTGGAAAATAGTGGATAGCACAATGGTGGAAATTGAAAAAAGGCTATATGGCACAGGTTAAATAGTGGATAACAGATAACACGATTATGTTTTACAGAGCTTATCTAGTATCTGCTGTGTAACCTGAGCATTTTCTCCTTTGAGTGGCTGACCCCTTTGCTACACAGCAGCTTATTTATATAAACAATGGTAGTGTTTCTGAAGCAAACAAAGCAGTTTTACCAGTGCAGGGCAACGCTGCATTATATTTTTATTACTTTAAAGTACATTCACTTTTACAGATGTGTTTAAAAACAATGTTAGAATCTGAAGTCACAAGTTTTATTGTTAGATAGGTTTGTTCATGATTCCTCTTAGGGATGATGCATAGAACAAACTGCCTTAGAAAGTGGTTAGATGCGTTGTGAAGACATACCAGCAGCACATCGATCACACATCATAGTCTTACCACTGAAATTAAGCAAATGTGTGTAGAAGAAAGATTCTCGGTGAAATTTTTCTATGTCCAAAATGGTGGGCCCCTCTAGGCTACTTCTCAGAGTTTTCTTGGAACCACTTTTGTCAGCAATGAGGGATTCTAGCATGGTTCTCACCATATAAAGCTGTGTTATTAAAAGGGAGAAGCATTCAAACCAGGGAATGTACATGAAAAGAAAATAAATTAGACACACTGTCAACAATACAGTTGAATAATAATCAGACAAGCCTACAGAAATGGTTGGGCTTTTCAAATAGGTTACAAAAGTTCAGCTACCTTCAATTCTGAAAGTACAAGTCATACATATGAAAGAGAAGTCTACTTGCCAGTCAGTCTGTTGTTGAATTACAGTTCCTATAAATTTTACGGCTGCTGTTCAACAGCTGGACCACAGCAGACTGGACTTCTCTTTATAAAACACATTAAAACAGTAGGGTCAACCCAGAGTGGAATTTAGGAGTATATTTTGCAAACACAACCAACCTCTTTCACTAGAGGGTCTGTTTGATCTTGAGAAGACAAGCATATAGAAGTAAAAATCGTCTTACCACCAAAGTCTAAAAGAGCTGGATAAGTGTAGGACTGCCTCAGAAACTTTTTTACCATATGCAACAGCTTTTCCATCCCCAGAGACTTGAGCTGTTTGAACAACTCAGCAGAGTTTAATGACTCCGCCATTGTGCGCATCAGGAAGAGCTGAAAACCAGTGGGGAATGGAGAATAGCAAGAAGTGTAGAGCAAAGAGTGAGATAAAAAGAAAAAAATGTGGTAAAGGATAAGTTTTGGGGAAGCATTGGTAAAAAAGAAAAGCAGAAAAGAAGGCATCAGTTAGTAGGTTAGAAAGTCAACGTCACACCTATTTCACATGATATTTTGCCGTTTTGTGTAGATTATAAACTGTGGTGCACAGCTACACAGTAATACTTTGTTAAACAATGCATTAAGTAGGGTATGACAAATCTGGCCTTTAACTACCTATAACCTACAGCTCCCAGCAGGCCAAGGGCTGTGGTTCATAAAAGCAAGAGGGCACACAACATTCCTGAATACAGCAGAATGGCTTATAAATTAGAAATCCCAATGCATAATTTCCATTCTCCATTAGTAAACTGAATTAAACCCCTTTACATAAATTTGCCTTACCAGTTTATACAGAGTTATGTTGCGGTTGAATAGTATATATTAAAAAAATAAAAATGTATATATATATATATATATATATATATATATATATATATATATATATATATATATATATATATATATATATATATATATATATATATATATATATATTATAATTTCAGAGCTAAATATGATATTAATGATGACTATATGGTTTAGTATAGTTACCAGAGGATTATATTCCTTAACAGAGCAAAACACTGAAGGCTGCAGAAGACTGCTCAGGCAAAGCCAGAGGAATCGCAAACACAAGGAAGGAAAGAGAAAGAAAACATTGGTGGTAATCGATTTGATAAATTAGATTCAGTCTTCTATTATTCAGGCAATTAAATCAGTTCCATTCCCTCCCCCTCGATTATCTACTAGGAATTAACCAAAATGTAATGAGGTCATCCATTGCATTTTTAATTTAGACACATTTAAATAAGAGAAAGAAAATTGGGCACATGCATATCAATGAATAAGCTTTGTATGGAATATGTTTTAGGATTTAGTTAATGCTTAAATCACATGTTCAGTACTTGGAAAAGTATTCACTACTCCACCTTATTAAAGGAACAGTAACACCAAAAACTGAAAGTGTTTTAAAGTAATGAAAATATAATGTAGTGTTGCCCTGCACTGGTAAAACTGCTGTGTTTGCTTCAGAAACAATACTATAGTTCGTATAAACAAGCTGCTGAGTAGCAATGGCAGAAATTGAAAAACGGCTATATGGCACAGGATAAAAAATGGATAACAGATCAGCTCTGTAGAACTTAATGTTATCTGCTATCTGCTGTGTAACTTGAGCCTTTTCTCATTTGAATAGCTGCCCCCATGGCTACACAGCAGCTTATTTACCGTATATACTCGCGTATAAGCCGAGTTTTTCAGCACTGAAAATGTGCTGAAAAAGTCTACCTCGGCTTATACGCGAATCTCTCCCCTGCTGCTGCGTGCTCGTTCCCAGTGCCCAGTATCAGACAAGCCGCGCATACCTCCCAACTGTCCCGCGGGACAGTCACTATTTCCTGTGCCTGCGCATAGTAGCAAAGATGTCCCACAGACCCGTGCCGGCTGTTCTTGTTGTTGGATCCGGCATGGGCAGCGGCATCTTGCTACTTCCGGGTTTTGAGTTCGGGTACTTCCTGCTCTCTCCCCACACATCAGAGACAGGGGTTGGGGGGCGCTGATTGCCGGGAGGGACGGAGATCTGGAGGAGGCGGAGGGTTGGTGAGTGGAAGTTGATCTATTGCCTCACATACCTGCCTGTCACAATAACAGCCGAGCTCTCTGCACTCCATCAGATTTCCGTCCTGCCCCCAGTGTCAGTTTGTGCTGCTCGTAGTGACAATAAAGTTTAGTGACTGGGTGGGGAGAGACAGAGTGTGGACGTCGGGACAATTATGCACGCCCCTTCCCCCGTGGCTTTGCTGGCTGGAGTCGGACTCCAACTATGTGCCTGCTTTGTGTGGGGAGACTCTGAGAGAGGGAGAGACTGCCTGCTGCCACCCACCACGACCACATGGTAAACCTTCTCTTCTCTGACTTCTTCTGCGCTCACACAGGCTCACAGAGGGGTGTAGGAGAGAGAGAGGGGAAGGAAGCTGTTCTGCTGCAGAGCAGTGCTTTTGACACTAGGAAGAAAGAGCTGAGGCTGAGCTCAGCACTGAGAAGACAGTGTGGCTACTTTTTTGCAGGGGGAGGGGGGAGCAGCTTTTAGTAAAATGTAGCTGTGCAGGCAAAAGTGTAGTATAGGCTTATACACGAGTCAATACAGGTTCCCAGTTTTCCTAGGTAAAATTAGGTACCTCGGCTTATACGCGGGTCGGCTTATACACGAGTATATACGGTATATAAACAATAGTAGTGTTTCTGAAGCAAACAGCAGTTTTACTAGTGCAGGGCAACACTGCATTATATTTTTATTACTTTAAAACAATTAAATTTTTTGATGTTACTGGTCCTTTAAAGGACCAGCAACAACAATTTAAAAAAAAAAAAAAAAAAATTCCTTAGAATACATTGGAAAAAAAAAAAAAAAACACACCAAGACAAGTTAAAATTTAAAATCGCAAAGCCTTTATTAAGAAATAACTCAACGAAACTCAGATTCCGCTCCTCTTCAGAAAAGGCGACAGTGCAAAGATCCATCGTGCGGCACTATTTCTCCTATAGGCAGGGAGGAGAAATTGAGCGCCGCACGATGGATTTTGATCGCCTTTTCTGAAGAGGAGCACAAGCTGAGTTTCGGTTAAGTTATTTCTTAATAAAGACTTTGAAATATTAAAGTTTTATTTGCCTGTATTGTATACTAATACTGTATTGCCTGTATTGTATACTGATGTTACTAGTGGACAAAGCAGGGGTATGGCCTGATCTGGTTATAACTAACTATACTAGCATTTCACATAATCAAAATAGCACTTTTAGCATTTTACTAGGATTCAGGGGGAAATACCTGGGTGCTCGATGGTCCAACAGTACGTCGAGGAACTTTAATATCAAATCCAGTCTTTGGGTCTTTTTCACCCCTTAAAGCAGGGTCATTGAATGGTTCACACCCAGATCCCCAGTCACAAACAGTCTTTCTGATAGCCTGGAGCACACTACAGAATGCAAACCCATTATCAGTTTTATATATTCTTGATTTTTTACTTATTTTTTTTAATACATACATACATTTACATTGTACAACTAACATGCTGCAGTACAATTAAATATGAATGAAAGCAAGCATAAATAGTGATCTAAAGGCAAAGAGTGCTACTCAGAATGTTGATCTTGCAAACATTTAACAATTCCCACCTTTGGATTACGTTTTTCTTCTTCTTAATAGCTTGTCTCAGTGGCTCTCTTAGTGTGACCTGGGCAAAATCCTGCAGCTCTGCATAGATAGTATGGCGAATAGCATGATTAAATACACTTTCCATTCTGCCCATGAGGACTTGTAGACCTTTAATCATGGCAATGACCTGTGAAGTAAAAGAGATGCTAAACCTTATTACCCATCAATAAAAAAACAAAAAAGCAACAGAAAGCACTAGTGTGTTCAGGTGAGTTAATATAGACAAATTATCATACCTCAACCAAAGCAAATTTCTCCTCACTGGTATAGTTGTATCTTGTAGCACGTTCATATTCTTCTGCATTGTCTGGGCAGTCTTTATTGGAGTATTTATCGGTTGGATGAACAAGCTTCCAGGAGTACTGTTTAACAAAAATGAAAATAAAGCTATATAACAAGCATACAATCTCATTAGTCCCTGCATACCCTAAATCAAAATGATGATTTGCGTGGTCTCTTTGGGAGCAAAAGATATACATATTAGGAGTACCAGTGAGGAGGCTTATCAATCCAAGGAACTTAATCTATCCAATTGATGCAGTCCATACAAGTTCCTAAGGATTTTGACAATGAAGCTCTCAAAAGCAAGTACCTTTGTTCAAACATTCATTTTAGTACATACCACTTCCATTACATGTGCACTCCACTGAGACAACAGCTGAAGCCCTTGCAAAGACAATTCAAAGAGTTTTCGGTACTCTGCATCGGTCTTCTGGGCTTCTTGGCGTCCTGATCCAGTCACCACCTAAAACAGAAAAGACGGGAGATAAAGTCCAAAATCATGCAATGTAATTTTCCTTATATCAATTTCCCTTTCTCTCCCTATATGACCAGAACAGCACTGAATTCAAAAATCTGTAAAAAAAATTTGTATTAATGCAAGGGACATGAAGACTACACTTACCTCACTATTGCTATAGCGAGCCAACTCAGAAATAAAGCGCATGTGGTCTTCTCTAATCTGAATCATCTGCTCACATATATTATATTGTGGACTGCTGCTCGATGAGGTACAGGTCCATCTGTTTCAGAAGAAAACAAAAACATTACATCCATGTTTCTGGGGGGGGGCATTTCAAGTCGAAAAAATGTCAACTGTATGATTTGTTACTTTAAAGAGCAAGTAATTTGTGATGCTTTCATTGTACTTCATGGAGCTTACATACCAATACTGGTGATTGATGTCTCTTCCTGCTGCGGGTTCGGGGTACTGGACCCAGACCACTCAACAGAAGCGGTGAGTGACCCACATTATTAAAATACACAGAGTGATTGTTTCAAGCGGAGGGTTTAGGGCAAATAAAGTTATTTATTTACTTGGTGAGCGCTGAAAAGATAACAGTTGCATGTGTTTGCTAAAATCCGCTTATTCATGGAATTATAGGAAAATTAACAGGAGTGTGGCTGGAGCACTTAAGATTTCATTTGGATCTCTAGAATTACAAAACTGGTCAATTCTGAAGCTCTTTAAAATCTATAATAATGTATCTTAATTTAATTCTTACCTGGATTTATTTTCTTCATAATGTGCACTTGTTTTAATATATCTTGCAAGTTCAATTTGCATGTCACCAAACAAAGGGACCACTTGTAGTTGCTGTGCTCAGAAGGGTGATAAAAGGTATTGTTAGCATTAAGAGAGTGATACTTATTACTGCAAGTGCTGTAAATATTACCCAAGGCATCTAAACTTCATTATCAAAGCTGTCACAGAAACTAATAACATAAGTTAAAGGGATACTGTCATGGAAAAACATGTTTTTTCCCAAAACACATCAGTTAATAGTGCTCCTCCAGCAGAATTCTGCACTGAAATCCATTTCTCAAAAGAGCAAACAGATTTTTTTATATTCAATTTTGAAATCTGACATGGGGCTAGACATTTTGTCAGTTTCCCAGCTGCCCGGTCATGTGACTTGTGCCTGCACTTTAGCCTTGTTACCTTCCTATTGTTCTGTTGTTAGGCTGCTGGGGGGGGGGGGTTGATATCACTCCAACTTGCAGTACAGCAGTAAAGAGCAATTGAAGTTATCAGAGTACAAGTCACATGATTGGGGCAGCTGGGAAATTGACAACATGTCTAGCCCCATGTCAGATTTCAAAATTGAATATAACAAAATCTGTTTGCTCTTTTAAAAAATTGATTTCAGTGCAGAATTCTGCTGGAGCAGCACTATTAACTGATGCGTTTTGAAAAAAACATGTTTTCCCATGACAGTATCCCTTTAAAAACCTAAAAGCAAAAAAGTTGTGTTATAGAAAATACCACTTGCAAATAAAGTATGCAGAGGTCACAGGTTTTTCACTATGCAATCAACCAGACAAGAAGGAACCTGGATGATTTTGGCAGATTTTGACCAAAAACTATACCTTTAAAAGCTTATACTACTGTGGGCCGATTAATCAGATCAGGGCAGTTTATCAATTCACACAAGGCCAAATTGCAACGATACAGTGCACACGGTTATGAGGGTCAATCATTTCAGTAAAATTTGGCTGTCATTACATTTATTTAGTATAAATGTGTTATGCAAATGAAAGTAAGACAGGATGGCATTGCTGAGACTAAGAAAAAAACAACCATCGCTTTCAGGTTAGCGGCTAGGATGACAGTGGGGTGCTTGGAACACAACCACTCTTGGTACACAAGCAAGTTGTGTTATCGTTGTCTGTTCAAATAAATCAATTTCAAAGAAAAATAAGCTTTGATATAAATAGCCTATGTAAGAAACACATATGGTACTATGGTACATAGTTGTCAAAGCTAAGAAAGACAATTCATTGGTAGAAATATGCTTATTCAGGAATTTTTGAGAACCCACCTAAAGCCCTCAATTGGGTGTGTTTTATGTCAAACCCCCCTGATAGACCATTATAATTACCTTAAAGAACTTGTCTATTTTATTCAAGTTAATTCTCTTTTTGGCGTCCAGTTTGTAAATGTTGCTCACGCTGCCATCCATAAGATACAGCCCAAAGCCCATTACCTAGAATCAAAATAAACTTGTGTTAGGGTAACACAACAAAACCCCCCTGGTAGATGCTATATTACAATTGGCAAGCTTTAAACCTTTTATTGTACTACCCCATAAATACAGTTATAAGATTCTGAAGAATAATCAACAGATGAAAGTAGGCCAAATCTGTCCTAAATTAATTCCTGGATTACAAAACCTGGACATTTCTAAGTTTTCCTTTTTTTTTATATGAAGCGTGGCTGGGCAATTTATTGCCTTTAAACAAAGAATCATAGCTATTACAGTGCATCATTACACAATAAGATGGTTTTAAAGACAAACATTCCTATATGCTCATAAAACTGGGCTTCCACAATTTACTGACAGGTGATCACTGACCAAATGATTCTGTATTATTTCATCACACCAAATAATAAAACTTCCTTCAAAAGCCCCTTAGTGTACACACATTCATCATAGGAAGCAAGTCTGTTTGTGCGCTTACTTTTAGAAGCATGTGTTTCTCCCCAGGAGTCAGATACATTTTATTTTCATAGTAGTCAACACACAGATTAACTATGTCAGCAAGGAGCTCTTCATAGCCGGGAATAACTTCTAGCTGTTGCTGCAAAGACTATAAAAAAATAACCGGCTATAATCATAAGCACACCAGAAGATAACAGAAACACAACGCATCATAACCACACAAGGAAAGACAGAAGTTTTCTTATTTCTCCAGTCTCTGGAAGCTATGCCCCAGAGCATGAGGTAAACAAAAGTAGAAAAAAAAGCCCAAATAATTATTCACATGTTTTTTCTTATTTCCCCAGGTCACAGAGCTGGATAGTAATAATAATAATTAGAAATGTAAAAAAGACACTCATTTTCTACTATAAACACAGCCTAAAGGTAGTAGATAGGCACACAAGGAGAATGAAATATACTCCATTATCTTTCTAGAAAAAGTGGGTATAACTTTCTCACAATTAATATAAAATATGTTTTCTGTTCAGTGCTACCCCAATTTACTATAGACAGTATTTGCAGGTGTATATAAAAAAAAAAACACTTTTTTGTAATGAGTCAGAAGTATCCTTCTGATGTTCGGTTAAAAATGTTTGGAATTCTACTCAACTAACAAGAACTATTTTTTATTCTTAGCTCTTTATAGTATTCATTGGTTACACACAACTACAGAAGAAACTTTATAAATATTATAAAACAATGGGCCTCTGATCTTACTTAATGTCACTGAAGGGAAGACTATACATTTCGTACATCAATGAAACTTGCCACAGGGTATCCATATCTGTGCAACAAGGTATCCATACCTGAGTGATCTTATTGTGATTGGCCAGAAACATAGACAGGTTCTGAGATTCCTGGATTGATTGTGGGTCAGCCATTTTTCGTAGAAACTGAGCTGCTCTGTATTACAACATGAAATAAAAGAGAAAAAGATGAATACTTAGAATCATCACTTTACCACTAAAGAATCGATAAAAGATCAGCACAGATTATTGTGTTTACAGGTCACTTATAAAACTGAATAATACATGGTAAGAATACTGCATTTACTACTCTAATCTGTCTTCAGTTTAAAATAATGTTTTGTTTTTTTTGTTTATTTTTTATGGGATGAGAATTTGGTTGGCCATATGGGCTGATAAAAGCTACCTACTCATCCTCTCCGGAACGAGATGGCAGCTTATTGGCCTGTGTATGTCCTCCTTGGGAGGGGCCTGTCTGACCAATATCTAGTTGATGTTCATCAGGAAGACTTGAAAATTTTATTGAGTTAGAACATTGACCACGACGAACAAATGGATCTTTTAATGTATGGCCAGCTTTAGTTATACTCATCGAAGTACTACAAAATACGAAAGATTAGAATGTTCCTGATACAGCAGGTAGGATGTGGAGTAATGATTATAGGATTTATATCATCTAAAGGTTAACTGTCAGATTGCAATGCTGGTTCAGCACGAAAAGAAATGTTCTTCTGTTTGGTGTCAGCCTTCCTGAATTGTGGGGTTATTACAAACCAAAGGAAAAATAAAAAGGTATGAACAATCCTATATTTTTTTTTTTTTAGAAAGGAACAAGCAACCAATTTGATGTGTATGTGTATATATAGCACCTGTTTGCATCTTTTCGATACAGTAGCTAGCTTTGCTTACAAAATAAATCTTGAAATGAACAACAAAGGGCACTTTACAAGAAATCCACACACCAAATATGTTGTTTATACAGCCAATAAACAAAGGTTCCTTATAACCATATTTCTATAAAACTGTATTAGCATTTTTTTTAAAATAAAGCCCTTACCTCTTGTATGCAGAGTGGTCATTTTTAACACTACACTTCATGTTTTTAAGCTCATCCAAGACAGCAAACATATTGATAAATTTGCCAAGTGTCATCAGGTAAGCTTCAGATACAAAGTCCTTCCGTCGCTCAGCATGACACAGGCGTTTTACCTCTGCACAGAACCGTTCTGTGGCATTTCTCTGTTGAGTTACACAAAGCATTTTGGAAAAACAATTAGCACAATTTGGTGAATTTTGTATGTCTTTTTTTTCAAAGGAACTTTTGATGTATTGCCAAGTTTTTTTACCACTGTATGATTGCTAGGGTCAATGATCCGAATAGTCCAGAGTGAGAGATAACTGGTTAAAAATACATTAGAAAATGCAGGAGAGCAAAGCATTCTACATGCACAGATCATTCAAAGCTTTTATGGTTACAGTGTATGGCAGCTACTACTCTGTGACCTGTATGCAAAATAAAATGGTGTTAAAGAATATTGTAACAATATCCAACATTTTAGCTTGAAAAACAAAAACAAAAAAAAAAAAGCTTTTCTAGTGAGAAACTCAGAATATGAACTATCATTCTATATAGACTTTGGATTGCAACTGGTCATATATTGTCTCTACATTTTTGCAAAAAAAGAAACAAGAAAAGTTCCATGCACAAAAAAAAGCTAAAAATGCTACGTCTCTTAACAAATACAATGGATTCATTTCAGTGCAGGAAATATTTGTGAGAAGGTGCAAAGTAACTGGGGTTGTTATAAATTTCACATATCATAGAACCAAGATTAATTACCTGAAAGTACATGAAGTTCATCAGCTTAGTAACCTCAGGCTCCAATACATCCACAGTTTTTTCATAGATTTCCACACGGTTAGGCTGCTCATTGCATTTAACCTGCCAATATTAGAAGCAAAACAACAGTTACAATACAAGAGAAATGAAGAAAACATTTTTCACATTTCTTAAAGTTTACTCTTATCACTCACGCAGAAAGCACTTCTATCCCAAGTCTGGCTTCACTTTGTCCCTTATACTAGATAAAACAAATCCAGTGCAAGCTACAGAGCACATGATCGGCAGCCGCAGGCCAGCCCTGTCTTTCCCAGCTGCCATAGGAAAGGTGCTGCTTCTAACGTGCCTACCTGAATGATATGCAAGGTAGGGAACACAATGTAAGGCAGCTACATTCATTACCCCATCATGAATATAGCAATGCTGAACATAAGGGTTTATTGAATGGGGCTAACACAGGTTTCTGGTCTTCAAAACAGAAAGCAGTGGTGCAAATAAAAAAAATAAAAAAAAGCGACAACTTGTGCCTGTTTTTTGCACTTTATGCAAAATTACCCCTTTAATCTTTTTTATTATTTGCTAGTTCCCTTCCCTTTTATGCCTCACCATTTTTTCCGTGTCTACAACCCTGTTTCGCTCACAGTCAATACTCTCTTTTTAACACTTTCTTTAACTCTTCATTTATTTTCCTTCCCCTGTCAGCTATAGCCTGCTTTCATGTTTTCAGGCTGCTCAGTATGTCTGCACACAAGCTGAAGCTATACATTTAAGTGCAGATAAATGGAGCTGGACAACAGAGTGGATCCACTTTTCTCAGCCTGCAAAAAAACAAAACAACGCAGGATGAAAGCAGTGGAGGCAATGCTTGTGCGTCCGGGGATCTAAGGTCTGTATATATTGCCAGAAAGGATGTCAGTATCACTCACTATGTCATTTTGGTATGCTCTCTCTTTCAATTATTTATTTGGATCCAAGGTACCTTGAGACAGAGAAATGAAACCCAGTATACTTCAGCTTTATTTATACAAGTATGGGACCTCTTATGAACAATGCTTGGGACCTAGGGTTTTTCGGATAAGAGGTCTTTCTGTCATTTGATCACAATACCTCAGGTTTTCTAAAAAAAAATAATTTGAAGTGTAAATATGTGTTATTAAACATAGGAACTGACTGCCAATAATGTTTGATAGCAATTCTTCAAATATCACAGCTCAAGAATACAAAAAGCTGCATGATTACAGTTCAGACTGACACTAGAGATCTAGCAGCAGATACACCCTCCCCCAGATCAGAATGGTCCAGTACCTGTGGTATAGCTCTTGAACAGCTTCTCCATGTATATAGCATGATAGCATACTCCTGCCCTTCTTCAAGCATTTCATTCTGTGTGGCAGATAAAAAAAAGTCAAATATGAAAGTCACAAGACTCTTATCAATGGAAAAACAAATTATGCATTTTATGTACAATAATATTCTATATTACAATATAGCTAAAATTGATGAGCAGAGTCAAATTGCCTTCCTCTAACCTTTTAGAAAGCTAAAGGTGGCCATACATGGATAGATCCGCTCGTTTGGCGACTCCCTCCGATATGCCCACCTTGAGGTGGGCAATATCGGGCAGATCCGATCGTGGGCCCTAGGGCCCAACGATCGGATCCTAGCATTCACAAACGGGTGGTCGGATCGCGGGACCGCATCAACGAACAGATGCGCCCGCGATCCGACGGGATTTTTAATCCCATCCGATCGAGATCTGGCCGACTTTCGGCCAGATCTCGATCGGGGAAGCCCGTCGGGGGCCCCCATACACGGGCCAATAAGCTGCCGACTTGGTCTGTCGGCAGCTTTTATCGGCCTGTGTATGGCCACCTTAAGAATGCAGTATCCCATCACATTTTATGTACCACTGAATTTTATTCAATTCCTACGCATATTTGAGCAATTGGTGTTTTAGAAATGCTGTATAATAAAACTAACTCACAAAACACCAAATCCCAAATTGCTGACAAATCCCTTGTAAAATGAAGCACCAGCAAATGTAAGCAACCCAGACCCAGCTTTGTGTTGGTAGTTTAGAGTACTGTGGAATTACTAAACCCATTTGAACCGATGCCATACTAGATATCTTTCCTTATATTAGCGGTGCAACCTTTTGTTTAGTGGCCATAATTGTGTTCCAGTTCTAAACTGCCCATGGGACACCAGTTGCCAACAAAGCTTTAATGGAAAAGTTATATTACGGTTGTAAATTTTATAAAGGATTTAACACTGTTAAAGCTTGTAAACACTAAGGGGCACATTTACTATGGGTCGAAGTAAAATTTACCGCATTTCCTACGATCAAAGGAAAAATCGTTTGATCAACCGATTAAATCCTTCTAATCGAATGATTCGAAGGATTTTAATCCATCAATCAAACGATATCCTTCTATCACAAATTGGCTAGAAAGCCTATGGGGACCTTCCCCATAGGCTAACATCGATGCTCGGTAGGTTTTAGGTGGCGAAGTAGGTGGTCAAAGTTTTTTTTAAAGACACAGTACTTCGACTATCGAATGTTCGAATAGTCAAACGATTTTTAGTTCGAATCGTTCGATTCAAAGTCGTAGTCGAAGTAGCCAATTCGATGGTCGAAGTAGCCAAAAAAAATACTTCGAAATTCAAAGTATTTTTTATCCTATTCCTTCACTCGAGCTAAGTAAATGTGCCCCTAAATATCCCCTGGTACTGCATTGCCATCTTATGGTCAGCAGCAGAAATGTAAAAGGAGATACTGTATCAGCAAAATATAACTGTTTTGTGCAATTACTGCTTGTATGTAAGCAAACATATACCATATATCTTATATATTGAACACAGATAATATAGTCTGCCAAGCTTAAAGTTTCATGGTAGCCTCTAAATAGCAGGGATGAAAAAAGTGAAACTGGAAGCAGCACAAAATTATAATAGAACTAGAGATTTACAGTGCAATCATTACTTACCATGCCAGAATGTACAGTAGCTTGTTCAATATATCTAGCAATCCCTGTAACAAATGCATTTCGGTCTTCAAAGTTAGTATTAAAATTAGGCTGAAAAGTTGAAGAAAGAAGAGCAGACATTATATTTTGGTCCCCCAAATTATACCAAGCACAATTTATTTGAGTGCATAGGGATACTGTACATTTTATCATGAATACAACACACATGCAACAAAGGTTCTAGTCTTCCAATCTACTCTGTGCATTAAAAGGCCATGTCCCTTTCAGTGATGCCATAAAACGACCATGTATGCACTATGTTCAAGTCCAAGTGATGCAACCCAGCGTAATGGTACAGAATTATGAAAAATATGTTTTGGGCTTTATATGCAATTATGCAAGTCTTAGTTACAAAACCCCCATTTCTCTAGAATAGCAATAGGTGTAAGTATACAAGTCGTCATAACAATGAAAATAAACAGACTGCCAGAAATGAATACTGCTTTACTAAGGCACATATAGCAATTTCAGGCCTGTTGCATGGGTGGACAATAAGTGGCAACTCAAGAGTCGAATAGTATTTACGAATTCGAATTTTTCGAGTGTCAAAATTTCCACATTCCAATTTCAATCCTCCTATTCGATTGTAAATTTGAAGGTGAGATTTATCAGCCTTCCTGACATTAGATTTGTATGAATAGAATAAGAATTAAATATGATTAGAATTTTTGAGTCGGAACCAATCAAATATTAAACATTCTAAGTTTTTCTTAAATAACCTCTGAGTCGAATTGTGACTATATTCACATGAAAAATGTGAATTCATTCACATGATTTAGAAATTCGACCATTGATAAATGGGCCTTCCAATGCGTTGCAGTTGCTTTATAGAGATTTAAGCGGTAATTGCCTGACCCATTAACATTAAACCACCAAAAAGAGAAGAGGCAAAGAATATAGGATATAGATTTTATTGATCAATCACCACATAAAACAGGTGGTCCAGGTGCACCAGACCCTCAGCTAAAGGAGCGGACAAGCCAGCAACAGGGGCCAGAAAAGGGGGTGTCGGGCAAAAAAAAAAGAAAAAGGAACAATATCTCCACTGGCTCTACTCCGTTTTGCGTAGGGCCAGTGGAGATGTTGCTCCTTTTTTAATGAATCTACAATAAACATTATATTTTTAACTTCATTTTTGGCTGCCCTTGTGGAATTTCTCTAAAATGCTCGTCACCCCATTTTCTCGCAAATTGCCGGACCCAAGACACTAAATGATCAAATGAACATGGAAATCTACCGGATATGATTTCTGGTGTTTTGTTATGTTACCACAGAGCTGTAAACTGATCAATCAACAAAATGCTCAAAAGGTGCTAAATGTATAAATTAGGTAGCTATTTGTCTGTTTCAATAATGCAAAAAATGGAGTTAAGAACTCCAGAGTTTGCTTTATTTTTGTATTTTAATCTCTAACAAATAGTTATTTACCTGGAGGTAAATTAGTCCTAATTACTCATAACCTCAGAATTTAGACAAAAACTGAAAGGTAAGAGTATCTTGCTAGAAAATACCTGGAACAGTATTGAAGAAGGAGGAGGCTCAATGCAGGGCTGCTGGTCTGGTAAAGGCAGCTCCTCCAACAGATCCACATTGGACAAAGCATCCTCCAATGTCACTTGGGTGGTCATCGTTGGGTTCCTATGAGAATTGACACAAAGAAGATATAAGCCAATAAAATACTCATTCAACCAACTGAAATTACATTATTATTACATTCATTTTCGTGACACATTAACATGCATTTTTTGTTCCCCTAATCACAGCTCTGTCTTACAGACTTATTTCATCTCCGTCTTGGACCTCTGTCCATAATTAGACATTTATTTTCAGCTACACTTTAGCATACCGTTGATAAATGGATACATGGAAAATGTGGCTATTTTTGATGCTCCAGTAGAAATAAGGTGACCTTGTAACTTTAATCATTTCCTTGCCTTTTGAATGCATAATACTATTTTTAGTACATGGAACATGGGAGAATGCCTTGTTATGACTGTAGTCTTGTTTTTGAACTGCAAGATGACCAAGATGCAGAAATGCAGCACGGTTTTTAAAAAAGCCAACCGCTGCGTAATTACACTAAGTGGTTTCAAGCTTAGGCAATGGCATACTAGGTTAGCTTATATACGCGGCAGGTCGGCTTTTTGAAAAACCGTACCATGTTTTCTCGCAGAAAACCGCATGTGTGTTCATGCCCTTAAGGTATCTTAAATCAAATAAAAATGATTACTTGTTGTAGAAGGAGTCAAGTGATTAAGGGTATTTTTAACGACCAGAAACATGAGATATTGATACTGCCATAAATTCATATACACAGCAGATTCACTTTGCATTTAACAGGAACACACACATATATAAAATTATACACGCTAATTACATCTACGAGCTTCGATCAAAATTCACTTTTTTTAAATAGAATGTACGAACATGGAGAGCTCAACCTGATCCCAACACACTTGTTGTAAGTGTAGGGTGCTTATCCGGAAGACCCTTCCCTCGCATAAGGGTCAATGGGTAAATGACAAAAGAAATTCGGATGCACACCTGTTAGTTGCAATTGTGTCCAAACAGTGATTTATTTGAAGCCCAAAGTATACATCACAAAGGGGCAACGTTTCGGACCCCTCCGGGTCCTTTTTTAAATAGAAGACAGTTTTTTTGACACATTCCTAAACTTGCAAATACCAGCCTTGTTTACCATGAAGTCCCTAAAAAAATCACTATTAGCAACATTTAAAAACAGATCTTAAAAGAAAACACTTGTGGAAAACAGAGTATTGGTTTCAACTGTGGTAAAAACAAAATGAGGCTGCTCACTGCAGCACAGGTTGGTTTCGATATACAGACAAGCACCTAAGCAGTGTGGTAAAGAACTGAATACTTCCACATACATTAGATAGAATATAAATTCTCAAATCTGTTCGAAGCAGAAGAACATCAGGGCAATTCCGCTTTTTTTCTCCTCACAACTTCCTTTGAATACTTGGTGGTCAGTCTGGTCAGGAACTGACCAGCAGGTGGCACTCCCATATCAGAGGCAACACACATCTGTTTGCTCTTTTGAGAAACGGATTTCAGTGCTGAATTCTGCTGGAGCAGCACTATTAACTGATGCGTTTTGAAAAAAACATTTTTTCCCATGACAGTATCCCTTTAAGCAAAAAGAGCTGGTGGCTCTACAATCAGATAATGGAAAGTCTTGGAGAGGAAGTTGCAAAGGGGGAGGACTGAGCACAGTTTTCCAGGTAATACAGACATTTTTGACCCAAAAGGTATTAAAATAAAAACTATTTCTTCTAACTTACATTATTTTACATGGTTTGATGCATTGTGAAAATGTATGCTATATGTATACTTAAAAATTTGTGGTGTTACTGTTGCTTTAAAGGAGAACGAAAGCTAAAACATAAGTGAAGCTGTATTACAAGTCTGTTAGACGAATCACTTACAGAACGGAGTTAATGCTGTGTCCCTGGTGTCTAGTAGTAGAAAAGGGTGTTCTGATGAGAATGCAGCCTAGGACTACAGTGACATCACTGATTTTTCAGCCAGCTTCCTCCCTGCTGCCCGAGGCAGCCTTGAGTCACGCTGGGCCAAATGATATCCTATTGCGCATGTTTCAGAGGTACAGCTTTCCTTCTTTCTATGATAACGTGCATGCAAATTCAGTGCATGCAAATCTGGAGCGGTCTGACTGCTAGTACTGAGCACAATGTCATTTATGAAGCGCTCCGGGGGCCAGGAGGAGTTTTTTTTTCACGCATGCACAATACAGAGGAAGAAGAAAAGAAAACGTGTACTCCTTTATCAAGATGGCGGCGGCATTTTACCGAAGAAGAGCTGAACATGATGCATTATTTTCTGCTTTTATATTCACATAGGTGAACTATAAATGAAGCAATTAAGGGCATCTTTATAAGAACTTCAGAGGGAGGTAGTGCATAAGTGTTGCCTTTCCTTCTCCTTTAAATATAAAAAAAAAAATCTGTTCTGCTCTTTTGAAAAACAGATTTTAATGCAGAATTATGCTGGAGCAGCACTATTAACGGACAGTATCCCTTTAATATCTTGGCATAATAAAATAAATAATGCATGTAAATTACAAAAGTGCTTAGAATAGCACTCTCACCAATTTTACATTCACTTGTTTTAAAGATTTACTTATCCTTTAACTACTGAATCATCAGACATGAAACAATCATGGTGGATGGGAACTGCTACCCCATTTTTCAGTTTTTAACATATGAGCCAGTCACGAACAAGACTATGTGATTGGATCCAATGGTGCCGTAGTTGCTTAGAATGGTCAGCAAATGGTCCTGCACATGGACTCATGGACAACAGGCTTATCAGTCTTCCTCATTTCGCAGCCTGCTTTATTTTTTAATTGAAAGGCTAATGGCAGAAATTACAAAAATATAATGAGATGTGCAAGATCCTACAGCATCTTCTGTCTATATATGCAACACAGTTTCTATAACACTAGTTCTATCTTTGAAAATGATAAAAAAAATAAAAAAAAAGTTTTAGAGAAGTATCTTTTTGTTCTCCCATATAAGTGCAAAGTCAGGTTCCTCCTCCCATTAGGATGTGTGAGACCACAGAATTTATTTTTGACATTGTACTAGGAAGCAGGTCTATAATCAGTAACGTAACTAGGTAGGGGCGGGCCCAGGTGCGGGCTGTGCAGCCGGGACCCCCCACAACCCTCCGTGTGAATTGCCGGGGGGCCTGGGGGGGTGCAGGCCCTGGTCCAATCGCACCCCCTGCTCCCCTGGTAGTTACGCCACTGTCTGTAATCCTCCGTCACAGTTCTGCAAGCCATCATTACAGCTCCATGAACTGTAGTCTGTGGCTACGTGCTAAAAAAACACGTTTAAAAGGATTCTTCACAGTAAAGTTGATTTTATTTGAAAGTCTCATTTTCTTAATTATTTTTTTGCTATTCTTGCATAAACAGATTTTGAGGACAAAGCACACAATAAATTGGTATGCTCAGATAAAATTTTGTGATAACATATTTAGTATATAATCAATAATCAGACAAGGGTTGCCACATGTCCAGTTTTCACCCGGACAGCCCAGTTTTTGGAAGGGCTGTACGGGTAAAAACTGCCTGGGAAATCCGGACAGGACATTGAAATTAATGGCATGGCAATCAGCCAATAGCTAATCTCTACGTCATCAGTTCCACGCCCGATATCACTGGCCCACCCATGCCCAGATTCACAGAATTGAAAAGGTGGCAACCATAAATCAGACCCATCCACCTTTCTACATAAACAGAACACAAAAGATTATATTTGCTCTCACAGAGAAAAAGAAATTAGTGCCGACTACATGCCATGGTGCCCAAAACACTGTTTAAAGGAGGAGAACTAAACCCTCTTGCCAATAAAAAAAACCCCTACCCTCCATAGTTCCCTCTTCCTGCTCCGTTCCCCCCCCCCGGCCCTAACTAGCAAGTCCAGTTGATTTGACTTATTACTATAGATGAGTGCCCAACCACACATAGTATCAAAATAACACTAATATCCAGTAGACTATCTCTCTGGACAATCCCCTGAATATCCTTAACTTAGTTGTGAGTGATGAGGATAAGGGCTCATTCCTAGCACAGATTTAGGGCACATAAAAAAATTTTTAGACATGCTACAACTGGTTATTCCACACAAGAAATACATGTATCTTGGGAACAGTTTGAGGTGCAGGGTAGCTATTGCTTTTTTGGCAGAAAGCTAGCAATCGTGTTTAGCACAAAAAGCTGTTAGCATTGTGATGCCATGTAATGGAGCATGCCTGGTACCTAACACACTACACAGTTTATATAAATAATGTACTGATATATTACAACTGTAAAGGAAGCACTAAAATGTGTTAAAGGGGTTGTTCACCTTTGAGTTAACTTTTAGTATGATGTAAAGAGTAATATTCGGAGACAATTTGCACTGAGTTTTCATTTTTTTATTTGTGGTTTTTGTGTTATTTTCTACAGTTTACAGTTGCTAGGGCCCAAATCACCATGTAAAAAGCCAAGTCCCACTGAGACACATTCAGTTACATTGAGTTGGAGAAACAACAGCCTGCCAGAAAGCAGTTCCATCCTAAAGTGCTGGCTCTTTCTGAAATCACATGACCAGGTAAAATGACCCGAGATAGCTACCTACACACCAATATTATAAATTTTAAAAAAATACACTTGCTGGTTCAGGAATGAAATTTTACATGGTAGAGTGGATTATTTGCAGTGTAAACAGTATAATTTATAAATAAAAACGACACCGTAAAAATCAAGACAGAATCCCTTTAACTCAAAGGTGAACCACCCAGTAAATAAACAAAATGCTGTGATTCTTTCATAAAACAGCAAAAAGTGGTTTATACAGTGTTCCCAGATTCAGTAACATGTGACCTTTTCTCAGGGACAGGCAAAAATAATTGTATACACTTAGCAAATAAAAGCATCACGATTATCGCACTTTTTTTTTTTTTTTTTTTTACTGTAGTGCAAAAATAAAGGTCTTTTTCCACCACAATTTCAAGTTTTAAAAAATAATTATTTTTATTCCCTCCACCCCACCCCCTTATGTTTCCTAAACACTGCTATCCAAGTCAGGACACCAGTCTTCTAGAATGGTTACATTTAATACAAATTAATAATTTGCTCAGCAGAAACGAATGTAACAAAAATCTTATCAGCTAATGTACCAAATTGTGACAGATGCTGCTACAAAGTTTTTGTAAAGAATGTGAAGGATGCTCACATGGGGCTAAAGCATCTGCTGCTGCTGCCTATTACATTTTAAATAAGTTGGGGGCTTGAGTTATTGAGCTGCTATAGAGAAGAATAGGAGCAGAAGAATTAATTTTTTTAAATAATGCACTTAAATTAGATAAATTAAAAAAAACATTATTTGTGATGCACTATTTGAAAACAAATGTTTAGGCACCTACAATAGATTATCACTGCAAAGATTGCACCGGTTCAAACTATTTTGCATAAAAGCATCAGTTTGCAAACACCCTTCATGGTTTGTCTTGATGAGACATCCTTGTGAAGAGTCGAGCACTAGTGTGAAAACCTGTGTGAACATGTTGTTATTCTTCACAACACAGTCTTAAGTTATTAACTCTTTAAATAAACAGTATGCATATACCCACTGTCAGCCTAATATAATATATTACTTGTCTGTGTAACCCCTTGTCTATAAAGGTATTGTGTGTCATATTTTAGAGTTTTTTTTAAATACATAAAAATCATCTTTCCTCAGGGAGAGATGAAACGGTTTTTTGGCTGCCGACTCACTGGGGACCCCAGAAATAACCAGAAAGACTCTATTGTTTAAAAAGGTATAGATAAATAGAAAGGTGCAACTGTTATAATATTAATTTAGAAAGGAACAAGACTCTGGCATATTAAACTGGATTATTGTTATAAGTAAAATAATCAGTGCAAAGTTTTCAGTGCAAACTACATAAACCTAGTACCACAAACAAATAACAGCTATATTTGGCACATGCACATTCATATACTTGAGTAGGTATACAAATACAGTGGAGGAGGAGTTAGGAGCCTAGCATAAGTTTACTTTTAAATAAACATGACGGGGGTTATTTATCAAAGGTCGAATTTTAGAGTAATGTGAATCAATTTCTATGGGGCATCATTTTAGAAGAAAAACTTAGCAAAAATTTGGCTCATCACTACGATCTTCAAATAGTTCAAGGGAGCTCTGCCATTGACTTCTACATGAACTTGGCAGGTTTTAGGTGGAGAATAGTCGAATTAGACTGAGGTGTGATAAATATCACATTCAAATTTGAGGACATCTTTATTGGCTAACTAAGTAAAAATTGTAAGCTTTCAGAGCACCCAGGCCCCTTTGTCAAGCAAAATACCTGACGAAGGGGCCTGGGTGCTCCAAAAGCTTGCAATTTTTACTTATTCAGTTAGCCAATAAAAGGTATCATCACACTTTACATTTTCTGCATTTTTTCAATGGCTAACACGTTACAACATCTTAAAATGTACCTGCTTCTGATGCTTTCCAGCTTTCAAATGGGGAGTCACTGACCCCATCTAAAAACAAATTCTATGGAAGGCTACAAATGTATTGTTATTGCTACTTTTTATTACTCGTCTTTCTATTCAGGGTCTCTCCTATACATACATTCCAGCTCTTTTTCAAATACATGCATGGTTGCTAGGGTAAAGTGGACCCTAGCAACCACATTGCAGAAATTGCAAACATGAGAGATGCTGAATAAAAAGCTAAACAACTGAACACCCATAAATAATTAAAACTATTTGCAAATTGCCTCAGAATATCACTCTCTAAATCATACAAAAAGTTAACGTAAAGGTGAACAACCCATTTAATGTAATTAAAAGTATAAATAACATTGTAGCCTTGCAAAGTCAATGACTCCCATTTGAAAGCTAAAAAGAGAAGAAGACTGCAAAGATTAAAAAAAGATCGGCTTGTTTTGCAACCTGGAGCAAATGTCAACCGGATTGGGTCAAGTTGGAAACTTATTCCATGTATGTGGCACTTGGGACTGCCTGCTTGCTATCTGGTTGAAATATAGGAAGATGTATAATTGGGCAGGTATGAAAAATCCACAAGAAAGGGGACATTAGCCTTCGACTAAGGCATCCCCCATATTCCTACATTATGATCAGCCCAATTTGGCCAGATTAAGTATCTGAGAGATATGAAACATGTAAGGCGGTGAGGTTGTATCCTTGAATTCTACAATAAACTACTTTATGTTGTGACAAGCCTGCCTTGAAGACTGGTCTCTGCTAGTGCCTGTCCTTCTTCTTTGTACCTAGGCCAGTCAGCCAATCATCCCCAATAACATGCTGTGGTTTATGGGCAAAGGCACATGGGGAGATTTTGAACTTTTTGTCCTCAGAGCATTTTGTAGTGGGCAGGAGGCAAAACATTAAAAAACCATTGGCTTCTGTAGTCACCTGAAAGCACCAGTATGCTTGCTTGACAGGTACTTATTGTTGGAAACACTCAACACCACATTTTCTCACAATAATCGCCTGTCAAGAGGCTGCAGGGGGTGATCTCCCCGTAAACCATAGCCTAATTGGAGTATAAGAGCATTGATCTAACATGTAGTTCCCCAACATTTGCAGTGTAACTAATGCCAGTCTCTGCTTTATAGGGGTTGTTGTTTGCATTGTAATACTCTCGAAAGAAAACTTGCCATAAAAAAAAGAAGGAAGTAGCTCCCTCCCTGCAGCTGTGGGTGTCACTTCTCTAGCTGTGTTACAAGGGACAGTAGAAAAGGCCTCAAACTGGAGAGAGGAAACTACTGGCACTGTAATAAAATGAGCCTACCACTGGCAAAACATAGATAATGGAAGCCAGCCATGTCTAGCTGCATATCCAGTCATGTAAATAATGCTTCTCTAAGGAGGGGGTCGCCTCCCCCCTCCAAATCCTCGTCCAGACTGTGACAACTGCACTTTTCTTAAGTGGCCCTTTCTCACTAGTATATAATATTTCAGAAGCAGTTATACATGAAATGCTTACAGGAACAGCAGCTGCTCAGAAGCAAGCTCACTAGCTCCCCAGCCCTCAAGGATTCTGGGAGTTGTAGTGCAACAGCTGAAGAGCAGCAGTTTAGCCTTTCTGCGTTTGTCACGAGCAAAGGAGCAATAGTAGCAAGGAAAGAGACGGATAGACTGCGGGTAGAGGGGAAGCTAGTTAGGGAGTGGTGGAAGGAGCAGTGATTGCAGAAGTGCTTCCGAGGTGTCTTACCCTATGCGGCCCCGGTTTCAGGTAATGGATTCTTCCCACGGCGCTCCCTGCTGCTTCTCTGCTTACATGAAGGGCAGCGGGTGACACCAAGAGAAGGGGTGCGCAAGTATCTCCCCGACTGGAACTGCGGCACAACTTCCCAAACAATCAGCCACTACGGAACAAGTTACATAAGGAAACACCCTTCCTCCCAGGACAAACTGTGGGCAGGAGCACTGCTCCGGCTCCTCCTCCTAAACCCCAGGGCAGGCGGCCCCTCCTTCAGCTCTGTGTAGCTGAGTGCGCCCTCATCTCTCCCAGAGAGCAGTGCATGCAGCCGGAGGGATGGCACCAGTGTTCACTGGTCAGTTTGTACGGAAGTCGCACACACTAGGACCTGCCAAGTCACACATAAACCCGCGTCGTCTCTTGTAGCCTAGGATTTTACTATGAAATCAGGGAAAACGTGGCAGCTGTGGGCGGCGCACTTACAGTACAACCCCCATTTTACATATTTCAGGGGAAACTTAAAATCAGGGAAATGTGTTAATGAGCCTTATGTGTGAAGTATACAAAGGAAATAAGGTCAGAAGTCATCATTTGATCTAAAACACATGTAGTGCTGTGCTCCCCTTCTGCTCCAGCAATGCATACAATCCCCCTCCTGCTCCACACGCACAGCTTTCTCCTTCCCTGCTTAACAGCTTGCCACTTTTGCCTGTAGGGTCACATTTCCACGGCCTTCCTTCTCCACTAGGGCTCACCACTTTCTCCTGGAGAGTCACATTTCCTCTCACTGCTGCTGCTGTAGCCAGGCTTTCTCTTCCTGCTTCACTCATCTGCTGGATATAAACGTGACTACCTCCCAACTGTCCCTTTTTCAGAGGGACAGTCCCTCTTTTGACAGCTCAACCCGCAGTCCCTCATTTGTACTGGAAAGTCCCTATTTTCTCTGCACTGAACAGCCAGAAACAGAAACAAAGTTTCTAACTTAATTGGCTTTTAGCAGAGAGCACAGAACTGCCAGTACAAATAAGATACGTTGTAACAATTTTGAGGCACAAAAAAAACAGTTTAGATAAGGAGAAATATTTTCAAACTTTCTTAACCTGCCAAATTTTGTAAATGAACATGGTAATTATGAGGTGTGGCCACAGAAAGGGGCGTGGTCAGATTTTTTGTCCCTCTTTTTACTTCCAAAATGTTGGGAGGTATGCGCATGTGAGGGAAAGTTTCAGGAGCCATAAATCACTAAGTAAGGGGTTTTTTATCCAAAAATATAGCGGTTAGCATGGGACAGAGCTAAAAAAAACTATGTAAAATCCAGGAAAACAAAACGTAAAATGAGGGAATTGCATTAAGAATGGTGGGACTGTAAAAAAGAGACTTAAAATGCGGGAAAACGTCATATCCAGGGACGTAAAGTGTGAGGGTCAGTCATTTAGGCTTGTGGTAGCAATAAAGTGACTGATATGCCTCTGATGTGACTGACCCGCAGCCCACATAAGTGCATACCTACAACAAACAGCTACCTTTCCACCCTTTAGTTGTTGGCTAGCAGCCCAACCATTTAGAGGAGCAGGAAGAGAAGCACTGGCCACATACTGCTCCAGCTAATGGAATACTGGAACATGTCCAACGGACAAACCCACTGATACCAATAGTACAAAGATATATTGTTGGGATCGCACATCAATACAGTTGACATTTGGGATAAAAACCACTTGCTAGCTACTATAGATAATCTAGAGTTAATGAAGTAATATCATTTTTAATGAATCATATTAAAGTTGAGAGTAGGACTGGCCAGACCAGGGATGCATTGACTCAGATGACCAGCTTCAATACACTGCAGATGTTAAAAGTATAAATAACATTGTAGCCGTGCAAAGTCAATGACCCCCACACCTGAAAGCTAAAAAGGGCAAAAAAAGGCTGCAAAGATTTAAAAAATGATTAATGATTAAGGCAAATTGAAGGGCTATTTAAGAATAAGAAAAATCTTTAAGATACTAAAAGTTAATATAAAGGTGAACTACTCTTAATCTGGGGTTAATGTTTAATGAAGTAATATAACTTTTAATGAATCAGATGAAAGTTGAGAGTAGGAATTGCCAGACCAGGGATGCATTTAACCTAGATGGCCAGTTTCAATATATTACAGTATATAGACAAACAATGTCTGTTTTGTTTAAAAAGGTAAGGCAATTTATTTGGAGCTTAAAGTAGACATATTGTGTAAAAAAGATGAATGTGCCAGTGCATTATAATCTTAAAGACTACTAATCTTGCCTCCTGCCTCCTTTCCCAGGCTGTGTAGGAAAGCCAGCAGCACACTGTACTGTGTGCTGACCTGATAGCTTGTGTGACTGCAGGGCTGGGATTGGCTATCCATTTGCTACTGTGTTTCTGGCAGAGACCATTAGGACACACTCACCCTCATTTGAAACAGGAACAGTGATTGAAGAAGATCTATGGGGAATTCCAATAAAGGGGCCTTTTTTAAAGATAATATTAATCTTTATCCCAGAGTAAAACTAGCACCATATATTATTCAATAGTGCATACAAGATTGGGAGGGGGTACTTATGCTGTATGTCTCCTTTAATGCACAAAAAGTCTTAAAAGAATGGTTCACCTTTAAATTAACTTTTAGTATGTTATAGAATGGTTAATTCTAGGCAACTTTTCAATTGGTCTTCATTATTTATTTTAGTTTTTTAATGATATACCTTTTTATTCTTACTCCTAAAAAAACAACTAAAAAACAAATGCTCTACAAACTTGTTATTGCTACTTTTTAATAATCACCTTTCTATTCAGTCACTCTCCTATTCATATCCCAGTCTCTTTTTCAAAATACCACACGGTTCTAGGAAAATTTGGACCCTAGCAACCAGATTGCTGAAACAGCATACTGGAGAGCTTCTGAATAAAAAGTTATATAACACAAATAACCTGCTGTTCCCCTCTAGTAGTGCTCATATCTAGATCAGGCTCCTTACATTGGTTTAATTCAGTACTTGGGCGCCCACTGGGAGCAGGGCAGCCATCAGGGGGGGACAGGGGGGAGAGTTGTAGGGGGGCCCGAGGGTAAGGGGGGCCCAGCCACACCACACTGTCTTGATTAGCCGGGCCCCCCTGCTTTCTGAGAGCTTCTGACTTTGGGAAGGCAGGGCGGGAGCACAAGGGGAGGTATCTTCTGTCCATTACTTCCCCTTATTGGTCACTGAGTTTAAGTCCCGGTTGAGCTGCTCAGGGATTGGATAGCTGAGGTTTGAACTTCTCCTCCAGCTCATCCAATCACCATGCAGCTTTACCAGGACTTGAAATTCTGTGACCAATAAGGGAAGAAAATGCTGTCACTGGAAGAAGATTCAGCCACCTGTGCTTCCCTCCTCCCTTCTGTAGTTGGCAGCTCACTTACATTAGGTGGGTTATGCTAATGAAGTAAGTGTAACATGGCAGGGCCCCCCTAAAGGTAACACTTTTTGGTCCCTGTTGTGTGGTGGGGCCCTGGGCACCAAATTGTTTTAAACTTCTGGGGGGGGCAAGTTCTTTTACATGGACATTTAAAGGGGGCCCTGGCCACCAATTTTCTTATAATGTGGGGGGGCCCTGGCCACCATTTTTTCCCCATGTGGGGTCCTAGCCACCAATATTTTTTAATGGGGGGCCCTGACCACAGTGGACAAAAATGTTGTCTTTACAGAAAAAGTAATATTTGAATACATACCATCCAACTGCAATGCAGGCAAGCAAGAATACAAGGAAGCAGATACACTGGCCAGCAAAATTTATTATCCTGTTGTTTCAGCATAAAGCCTTTATCAAGAGGAATTCAGAAAAATTATTTTTACAATACTACCTTGTCTGTTTTATTTGGAGTGAAAGCCCATTATAGGAAAAATTCAAGATAACTGACTCAGTGCTGTATGTAGAGACAGGTTAGTGAGAGGGGGCTACATCTTGATTAGTGCAGAAACGGTACAGAAATTTAATTGGTTATATTTAGAAAAAGTATTTTCCATTGATTGAAACGAATAGTAAATGTTCTTTCAACAAAGCCAATAAGATTGTTTCACCAGCAATAATCTCCAATCAGATATTAGGGACAAATAAGGCAAAATAAGCTTAAAGCTCAAAAATAGCAAGAGGAAGTTAACACATAGCAATGTATTGTTGCCAAATAGTACACGGTCTGTATAAAATGTGCAGTTTACAATGTAATAATATTAGTTTTTCTAAAGGAAATTGTCAATTCAGCTTACCATTTTCTGAAAAGTAAAGAGCAGCCCACTGATTAATTCTGAATACAAGCAATGACTATTCAGTATCTGGGCCATGTCCAAAATTGGGAAAAATCAGACCAGTGTGTGGATGTTTTTCTGTTTAAGGCATGCAACTAAAATTGGCTGTTTTACAGTTTAGTGCCACTACAATTTAAAGGGATACTGTCACGAGAAAACATGCTTTTTCCATAACACATCAGTTAATAGTGCTGCTCCAGCAGCAATCCATTTCTCAAAAGAGCAAACAGATTTTTTTATATTCAGTTTTGAAATCTGACATGGGGCTAGACATATTGTCAGTTTCCCAGCTGCCCCAGTCATGTGAGCTTAGTATCACAATAGCCTTTATGTCTGTCCAAAAAAATCATCCAAGCCATTCTTAAAGGTTTTAACTGAATCAGCCATCACAACATCACCCGGCAGTGCATTCCACAACCTCACTGTCCTGACTGTGAAGAACCACCTACGTTGCTTCAAATGAAAGTTCTTTTCTTCTAGTCTAAAGGGGTGGCCTCTGGTACGGTGATCCACTTTATGGTTAAAAAGGTCCCCTGCTATTTGTCTATAATGTCCTCTAATGTACTTGTAAAGTGTAATCATGTCCCCTCGCAAGTACCTTTTTTCCAGAGGCTACCCTCATAATTTGTCTTCCATCCCTCTAACCAATTTAGTTGCATGTCTCTGCACTCTCTCCAGCTCATTCATATCCCTCTTAAGGACTGGAGTCCAAAACTGCACTGCAAACTCCAGATGAGGCCTTACCAGGGACCTATAAAGAGGCATAATTATGTTTTCCTCCCATGAGTTAATTCCATTTTTTATGCAAGACAGAACTATTTGCTTTAGTAGCCACAGAATGCAACTGCCCAGAATTAGAAAATTTGTTAGATTTGAACAGTCACTTACAAGTCAGAAAACAAAAACAAAGATTTAATTGGCTACTATTGGTAACATCACTGGTGATATTTGTTTCTAATGTTAATAAATACACCCTTGTGCTGTGATCTCCAACAGACTTCATGTTGCTTTAGAGGCAAATGATCCAGTGGTTTGCAGTGCCTAAGGCTGATGAGACAACAGGTGTGTATTATCCACTGCCATATTTCAGCTGGAAGGGATACTGCCCTGCCTTTTCTCTTTCGTGAGAATGGGAAACCCCTGTTAGCACCAGAACTGGCATTTTTTAGTCTGAAGATGCTCTTGTGAATTTCTTTGTCCTTAATCGGTCAGACATTCCCTAATGCGGAGCCCATTTTCCACCCCTTGAAATAAGTCAGCAGAGAAAGTACTTTATATGTTAAACATTTATATGTTTGAGAAGAAAATAAATTATTAAAAATCCAACCCAATATGGGAGCATCTCTCTAGCACTGACCATTCCCCTTCAATCTGTGTTTTATACATGTATACCAATTCTGTGTTCTGGGACAAGCTGATAATAGGTTATATCCTGGTTCTTCCTAACTTTGCTCCATTCCAGCCATTAGAGACAACGCAAGAGACTCCACTGTATACCGTGTATAAAAGTTTTGCAGTTATAAAAAAAATCAGACATGCTATATTTTTTACATTTTTAAAACCACTGAATTATTATAAAATATACTTACAGAGGCAACAATAACAAAATATATAATAAAATAATAGCTGTTTTAATAGTAAGGGGAATATTTATCAGTCACTATATTTGTAATGAAATGAAACTGAAGACGTGTGGGCCTTAGACAACAGGGGGAAACTATTTCTGGTGTGTATATTTCCATAACAGGAAGTTGGTGGTAAGAGAAATGGGAACGTAAAATATCCAACTTGTGTAAGTGTCAAGTTAACATGTTAATGCCCAATATGCTTGAATACATTTTATCATATGTCTTAGGTGCCTAAGGATGTCCCATGGATAGTAATGGACTTGCTATTATAGGGTTTTTATTATCTCCTTCTTCACTGGAGGTATTAAAATCATTGTCCTATAGCAGTCACATGACCTACAGGTTGCTGTATAGATGTATTCAACAGGCAGCATGCTCATATAGGCCTTGTATGACTTTGCTAGCTATCATAATACCGTACAACAGAGCAGGCTAATAAAATCTGCAGTGAGTGATTTTTCTATTTTTTTTTACAGAACAACTTCAATTTTATTCTTATATGAGGCAGTTATACATTCCGCAATCCAAGTATCTTTAAGGGCAGAGGACTGTGCGGAATTCCAATGAGTTTCTTGAAGGCACACAATATGCGCCCGGAGTGGTTTCAAGTATTGGAGGATTTTTTTACGTTTCAAAGGGGTGTTTAGACCTTTTACGTTCCAAGAAAGAACCTTAAGGGTAGTGTCAAGGGTCTGAGTTTGTGTATCCGCAGGGTTAAGTATTTTTCGATGGGTAGCCATTAGGGAGGTCGGGTAGATTTGGAATACCACCTCAGGTACATTGCTACTATTGCTAACGGGTCCCGCTGTCCCTCTGAGCTGCGGAGCCCGTAAAAAAGGGATATGGTAAGGGGTTGGGGTGAACTGTACCACTCTGTCTTATCTCTGTGCCTCTTCCAAACTTTAAAACTGTGAACTTTTAAAACAGACGACAAAAGGAGTAAAAACCCAACAATGAAAAAGAATCTTAACTTAGTCATAGAAACAGAACTATCACACTGGGTCTCCTGGCTAATGAGGAGACTGTTTCATTAACTATTAGCCCTCTACTTACAACTACCAGCACTGTAGTTATTGCACAATTATACATTCATGGAAAATAAGAGAGAATAATAAGTACCAGATTACCCAACTGAGGGAAGACCAAGTCCCTTCACTGAAAGTCAAAATGAGTTGCCACATCCTCTGGTTTTTCGAAAAACATTGGCCCATTGTCGGCCAGGACCCTCAATTTTGCAGGGTATAGCATGGAGAATTTACGGCCTGAATTATGCAGCATTTTGCACACAGGGGCGAACGCCCTACGCCTTGATGCTACCAATGCAGAGAAATCTTGAAAGATGAGAATTTTCATCTGATGACAAATAAAGTTCTCCTGCTTTCGGTATGCCCCTAGGATCTTCATTTTATCAGTATAATTTAGAAACCTGATTATCACTGGTCTGGGGCGGTTCTCCTTTGCTGCAGTTTCTGGCCAATTCGATGAAACCGTTCAATTACAATAGGAGCTGTTCCCTCAAGTCTCAGAGCTTCCGGCAATTGTACAGTTAGAAATCGCTCCAGCTGGTTACCTTTGATTGTTTCGGGTATACCGATCAGCCTTAAGTTATTACGCCGGCTTCTATTCTCCAAATCATCCACCTTCTCAGAGAGAATCAGAATTTCACGTTCCTGACGCTCTAGCTGTTTTTTGGCTTGTTCTAACTCCTCTTCTGTGTTTGAGATGCGTTGCTCAGCTTCTTGCATTCGATATGTTTGTGTGGATACCTGTTCCAGCACTTCATTCAATTTTACATCCAGTGAAGCCAGTTTTTGATCCAGTAAAGGCCCTAAAATGGCCGTGAGATCTGCTGCCGACAATGCAGGTGTAGGTGTCACCGATGTCGTAGTGCGCTGTAAATCCACAGCAGATTGCGAAGAATTGTCCAATGCTGGATCATGCCATTCACCTGAATCAAAGCAAGGAGACTCCGGTGTTTTCTTCATCGTTTTACGCTTGTCATATTTTTTCTCCCTGGGGTGATCTTTACTTGAATTTTTCGATGATTGATCTCCCTGTTTGGAAGGAGAATTACTGGACAGATATTTGTGCATATTGACTGAATCGTATGTGGCCAAATGCGGAAGAATAGGGAGAAGGTGGACGTACTCCGATGATATCTTATTCAAGGACCCAGTGTGAAACCATAAAATGTCACATAGTTAATTTAAATCCGAAATGTGCATGCTGATAGAAATGGCCAGCAGCACTTCTATCAAGTGATAAGTACTTTAGCTGTAAGTGGAGCTATGTCTCAATTGGCTGTTTTGTTGAGAGGCAGCTATTGTTAAGATGGAGATCTGTACTGCAGTAACCAAACGGACTGGTAAGGTTCCAACACTGTGGGCACTTACTGAAGGAGAGAGAATTACTATAAGTCTTATAATGTCAGCAAATGGCTGCCTCACTGGTAGGTCGTGAGAAAGGCTCGTTCCAGGATTAAGCTGAAGCTTCACAAATAAGCTATACAAGTATGGCTGGGTCTCACCCGGATTGTGCTGTGTTGCGTAGGACCAGTGCGCTTTCTCCTCTCCTTGAGTGCGTATCACTGTAGTGTGTCCGCAAGATGGCGGCGCTATCCGCCTTCGCCTCAGCCAGTCAATGCGCCTGTGGCTTCCGGGGATCTAATGGCGATTCGCCGCCGAATAAACAGTGCAGCGTATGGTCAGCTCATGGGAGGATATGCGGGGCTCGTATGAGGTATGTACCCCGTTATAGCGATCACGGAGGCTGATTCTGCGCCGGAGCTCGCTAAAATGCGGCCGTCTCCTAGGCCCGCCTCCCGGAAGTCACAACTTCAATTTTATTTTTAAATAACAACACACAAGCCCACTGCCCCATTTTTAAAAAAACAGCATTTATATTATGCCTTTTTCAATCTGTAACTAAAAAGGCTAGGGTCCCAGCAACCAAAACACACATGGTTTCAATTTTATAGTAAATTATTTTGATATTTTACTCTTATTAGCTATACAAATAAAATGTACTTTACACAGTGCTTGGTGTTTAGAAAGCAGTGCCAGAAAATGTATTTGTGAGCTGCTTTTTACAGCACTTTATAAATATGTATACTTGTAAGTCTTCCAAACAAGTAATTATTAGGTTTTAAGCACAGGTAGAGCAAAAAACGGTCTCCTGGGGTACCGCCATATCCAGCGTGTAGTGCTTGACAAATGTAGGATAACTTGGCCACAAGCCGTACGACAAATTTGGTTCAAAGAGACCCCTGCAATCTCTGCCCAAGATGCCACTGCCCCCTGGTGGAGTGAGCTTTAAAGGGCATGTAAAGTCTAAAATAGAATAAGGCTAGAAATGCTGTATTTTGTATACTAAATATAAACATGAACTTACTGCACCACAAGCCTAATCAAACAAATAATTTATGCTTTCAAAGCTGGCTACAGGGGGTCACCATCTTGTAACTTTGTTAAACATCTTTGCAAGACTAAGACTGTGCACATGCTGAATGTGGTCTGGGCTGCTTAGGGATCGTCATAAACAAAGCTGCTTGAGTTCTGCATGGCTGGGAAGTAAGGTTAGGGCTCCCGCTGCTGTTCATAAGTATGATTGTTTCCCTGCTCAGCAGTTAGGGACCATCTGACAATTCCTATGCACAGCAGTAAATGAAGGGAGAATTCCACTGCATACAGTCAGGTTTCTTATAAAAACTGTACACATTTTTTTTTATTAAAGTATATTGGAGATAGGTTTATTTTTCATTAAAGAAAGTAAAAATTGGTTTATTTTTCATTAAAGAAAGTAAAAAGTTGGGTTTTTTTTGCCTTTACATGCCCTTTAATGCCTTCAGGTACCTGTTTGTTCTCCAACTGGTATGCCATGGTTATTGCTTCCTTAAACCACCGTAATAGGATAGCTTTTGAGGCTGCCTTACCTTTCCTTTCCCCATAGTGGGTAATAAAAACTGAGTCTGTGACACAGAATTGCTTAAGTCTAGCTAGATATACGAGAAGGCCACCTTTTCACATCAAAGGAATGTTGCTCCTTCTCCCTTTGAACCTTTAACTCTGAGAAAAAAAATGAAAACAAAGTTTTTATGAAAGAATGTTTTCACATTTGGGACAAATGAAGGATCAGGCCTCAAAATTCTTTCTCTAGAAAGAATCTGCAAATGAGGCTTCTTACAGGAAAGAGCTTGCAGTTCCCCAATATGATGTACAGAGGCAACTGCTGTTAACTGATAAGTGAGTGAGAGAGGCCAAGGGTGGACTTGAAAGAGCTTTTAGGACAAATCCTAATTCCATTTGGGAGAAAGGCATCTAAATCATTGGCCTAAGATCTTTTAATTAAAAAGATTTCTGCAAATGGCTCACATTTAAAGGCACCCAAAGCAGCAATTTGCACCTTCAATGTATTTGGGGCTAGATTTAGTCCAAAATGTTAAGGACTGATGCACTTTCCAGGCGAATATTCTGCTTAGAACACCATCTTCTGAAAGTAGACCATATCCTTTGATATATTTTATTTGTAATGCATTTCCTACTAAGCAAAAGAGTATACACTACTGCTGCAGATACCCCTAAAGGGGATAGGATGTCCCTTTCAGTTTCCAACCATGTAACTGGAATGAAAATGGATCTGTGTAAAGAACCGGCCCTTGTGATTTGGTACCGACCACAGGGGTAACCACTGCCAATTCCAACAGGTCTAAGAACCATGTTTTCTGCGCTCAGGCTGGAGCAATTAGTATCAGTGTACACCTTTGCAATCTGAGTCTCTATCACTTTTGGAACCAGAGAAAAAGGAGGGAAAGCATAAGCTAGTGAGAAAGTTTGCGTCAGAGCATCTGATGCCAATTCTCCTTGGCCAAATGACCAGACGAAAAACTTTGGAACTTTGGTAATGAATTTTGAGGCCATAAGATCTCGGGTTTTCAGGTATCCCACAGAGCCTGCAGACCTGGTGAAACACCTTCAGATGAAGACCCCATTCATCTTGTAAAAAATTTTCTCTGCTCCAAAAGTCGGTCCATTAGTTCTCTATGCCTCCTATATGAATGGCTGATAGCCCGGAGAGGTTTGCCACCACCCAGGAAAAATATTTTCGGGCCCTCAGAATAAGATCTTTCCTTCTTGTGCCTCCCTGGCGGTTTATGTAGTAAGCTGTGGTAACACTGAATTAAAACATTGCATTTTTTTAAATAGTTTTTGAAAGCCAATAGGGCCTGCCAAACAGCTTCTAATTCCAGTGCGATAGCCAAAAGTTTTTTTTAAACTTCTCCCCCATCTGTCTTGCTTGTAAATTGTGTGTTGGTGTGCTCCCATCATTTGAAACGTGTGTCTGTAGTGACAACTACTGGCTGGTCGGGAAATAGAGGAACACCTACTGTTTTTCTCCCTAAACTCTAACCCCTTTGGCAGTTTTACCTTCTTTTGTATTGAACTTTGATAGAAGGAAATTTTGAAGTGGCTTCAGGTGGGCCCTGGAGCAGGGAACCTCTGCTGAAAAGGGGCCTAGCATCTGGAGAATCTGCCTGCAAAAAGAAACTCTTCCTGAAATCAGCTGGCTTACCTCCAATTGGATTTTTTTCTCTGTATCGAAAATAAAGCCTGTTAACTACTTTCTTTGTGCTGGAACAAATAAGATTTTTGTTTATTTTGAAAAACATAAAGATAACCACATGGAGATTGGCTAAAAGATGGTACGGAATGATCGCCACTCCTCAAAAGAATGTATTAGAGCGCACTCTATTAAAATCAACATACATCATGTCTCTATACATGCAGAATTTGTGCAAAAGGCAGTTATTTTGTTTGTACTGGAATCATTTATTTAAGTCTGTTGTAATACATCTGGTAGGAAAGGAAGCCCCGGATCTAACTGTCAATGAATATGTGACACCCAACTCCTGCGTTAAAACAGAATGAAGAGAAACAGATGCTGAAAGAGGGACAGTGGACATAAACTTTATTATTTCAGAAACGATGCAGAATATTTAATTAATTGTATTTAGAAAGTTTCTTATTTCAGTATGATGAAGCTTATATTATTTTCATTTTTGCAAAACTTCCCTTTTAAATTTACCATAGACAATGCCCATCAACTTCTACATGAGCTCTGCAGCTTTTATATGCTAAAGTTTTACATTTTATTTCTATTAATTTTTTGTGCCTAATAAATTTCATACATAAAAGTCTTTAAAAGCACATTGATAAATCACCTCATAGTGTGGTACAACCCAGCAGGATTGGCTCAACCCTTCTGACACAATTTGAAAGAGCAGTTTACATTTCAGAATGGTCTACATTTTAATTAGATACTATGCAAACAAATGTAGAAGCACAAAAAAAAGGCAAAAGTAGCAAAGCAACTTCCAGGCAGCCTACCTTTTCACTTATTCTTTGGGCTAATAATCTCCCTAAACTGCCTTCTCGCCAGCTAGAATGTAAATCGCCTGCCAGATGGCACTTGGATCGATTTGGCTTTCCGAAGTCACCCGAAGTTTCCTCGTGAGGCAAGTTAGGAAAATTAAGCATTCAAAGTGCCATCCGGCAGGCGATTTACATTCTAGCCTGCGGGAAGGCAGTTTGGGGAGATAAGTCACCCCGAAGAAGAGATTTGTCGCTGGGCGCTAATCTCCCCGAATCTCACCATGTGTCTCTGCCCTTAGGGTGGTGGCAGAGGGGGAGATTAGTTGCCCAGCGACAAATCTTCGCTTCTGCCAGTGACTAATTTCCCCGAAATGTCTTCCTGCCCGCAAGAATTGGAATTGCCGGCAGGATGGCATACGTAACGCTTCGATTTCTGAAGTTTTCTCGTGAGGTAACTTCGGAAATCCGAAGCAATTTATATGCCATCCTGCCGGCGGCCCGCTGGTCCCCTCACTCTCCTACCTCCTTGGCGTCAACTTGCACATGTCGCAATCAGCCGGGGCTGGCCAGATTGCCTAGGACGCCTGGTCGCTGTGGCCCGGCTCTGCTTGGAATCCACAATCTGCTTTGTTTGGGGTGGATGGACAAATGTAGCAATGGATGTAAAAGTGCTGCAGGTCAAAAATAATATTCATTTTCCTAACCTCAGAGTAGCTCTGAGTAGTTCCTCACTCATGGAAGGCAGGAACACAAGAAGATGATGGGAGGAACTGACATCATCACACATGAGGAAGGGAATAGGAGGAGGGTTTTACAAACAGGGAAATACAGAGCCTACCTTATAGCTTTGGTCACTAGGTGGCAGCGTTATAATGGGTAAGCATATCAGCATTAAATGTATACATTTTAACATAAACTACTGGCACAGCACACTCCTCGTCTGGTATCTTTCAATACCACTATATTATATTAAACATAAAGGCAGTTATGAAAATGCAAAATAAACATTAGTCCAATTTTGCTTTAAGATCCTGATATCTGAAAAACAGAAGAGAAAACAAGCATGCAATTGTCACGGTCGGCACCCTAAATTCAGAACCAATGCTAAGCACCCTGTTCTCGGCTCTTGCTTCCGTCTGTAACAGCCGCCTTTCATCACGCCAGCGCCATTGAATCAAGCAGAGGCAGAGAAGAGGAAGACCAGCGAGGCCGGCCCAGTAGACTACCAGGGTGAGTAGCCCTCACAGAAATGCAACAACATGACATTTCAATATAACAATGTCCCTTGTAGGTTCTCCAGTGAAAAACAGTGGGAGTGTGCTGAGAAAGCAAATAAGAGTTCAATCCCTACAGGGTAAGATCCTCTTCATATAAGAGAGTTGCAAGATCTGCATATATGGACACCACAAATTAATTCTCTCAAATGTGTTTATCCTATAAAGATAACCTAAGGCAAATGAGAAGGGAGTTTTGTAGGTATATTAAATAATACAGAAACATTACCTATTTCAACACATAAGGCTTTCAGACCAAAATATGACCAAGCTTAATCCTTATCCCTATCCTGCAATTTAGCAGTTACTATGCCATGATGTAAATGCTGTCCTCACCGAAGTGAGGTTAGTTACAACCTATAGGATGCTTACAGGTTTTCCGAAGTCGCCCGAAGTTGCCTTCGGAAAATAGAGAGCTCCAAGTGCCATCCCACCGTCGATTTACATTTTAGCCATTGTGAAGGCTTTTTGGGGAGATTAGTCGCCCGAAGAAAAGGCGATTTGTCGCTGGGCGATTAAATCTCCCTGAATCTTAGCGTGTCACCTCTCTAAAGTGTAAACTTGTAGTCTATATAAAGCTGTGCAGTGTACAGCCTCATTTGAAGGATTTGGAATACAGCATCTGTTTTACTTAAGAACCTTATCAAGGAGTATTGTTGTATAAGATAATGTTCCGGTACATACAACTACCAACACTACTTTCTGCTTTAATGCTCCCATATATGTTTTTATTCTCTACTCTCCGCATACATTTCTATTTTTCTTAATACCCATTCTGCTCTCATTTTCTCACTAATTTCGTTCTCCACTTTTCACATACCTTCTTCATATCATTCCTTATTCTGTTTTGTTCTTTTTTTTTATCTTGTTGTCTCCTGCACTCCTCTACTTTCCCTATGTTATACTCCATTTACTTACCTCTTCTCTACCACCCTATTTTATTTCTCTCTCTTTTGCTCTATACTTTCACTCTCACCCTGTCTAAACAGCAGGGGGCAAACTTGCTACTAAATCCTCGAGCTGCCAAGTATAATTATTGTAACATCTTTCAGGTATTCAGGGTACCAACTAAAGAATCAGCCAAGTTTCATGGATACCTATAGATAGCAACACCACTCATTTTGTTCTCACAAATCATACAATTAGGAAGAGAGGATAGTCATTCTATCAGATTCACAAGGGTAAGTTACATGTTTGATCGAATTGAATAAGATTTAAGTTTTAAAAGCACGATTCAAATTTTTTCTCCGAAAAAAAACTCAAATGTCAGGAAGACTGCAAACAACTTCAAATTGATCCCAGGACGTCTCCCATTGACTAAAAAAGCAATTTGACAGATATCAGGTGACGGATAATCGAATTTGAGTTCTTAAAGAGCCAGAGTATAATAAATCTTGAAAATCAAATTCAAATTTTTAAAAAAAATCAAATCAAATTTGAACAAATTTGTCTAATCTGACAGTTTTGCCCATAAAAAAAAACTAGAAAATGCTCATTTTAAGTTCAACCCTTCATAGAATTTGACCCAAAGTTTTATTAATATGTGTACTTAAGTTTGCATATAAGTGGATGTTGGAGACTCGAAAGGCAGACGGCACTTCTGAAAATGGGGTTTATTGGAGTTCCTGCTGGAAGAACCTAATGCGTTTCGGGAGTTATCCCTTAGTCAGAAGTGCCGTCTGCCTTTCGAGTCTTTGTCGTGTTTACAGTGGGGAGACTGTCTGACTGAGCACCTGACCTGAGGGGAGAGCGGTGAGCATGTGCGGTCCTTTTTCGCTTTTTTATCTAAGTGGATGTTGGTTTGCATCTTTTCAGAGTGAGAATGTATTTTATTTTTGCTACATATTGTCTCAATTGCTGGCTATGGAAAAAGCATTCAGGGGCACACATACTAATTTGTATACGTCCAATGATAAAGGCATGTTAGGCATCTGATAAAGAGTAAAGAGAAGCATTACTGATTAAAAGTGCATTCTGTCCACTATCTGATACATTAATACAATTTGGGGAAAACAGAAATGGCTTGCAAAAACACAAGTACTAGAGCATTGTCTGACTGGGGTGTATGGGGCTGCCACCTTGAACGCCTTCTATCCCAGCTACAGAGCCCCCAACATTGAAATGAATCCCCCTGCCGTATCTCTTCCAAGCCACACCACTTCCCCCAACACTTACCTTTGAGACATTTGCCTATGGCTTCTGCAATCAGATTTCCCTGCAGGCCATGCAGCAAAACTGAGTTTTCACCTGGATAACTACAGCCCCAGTTTGGCACAGTACCAGTGGTTGTCCCCTTCATTCCAAAAAGGATTATTAGATTTGGAGGTAGTCTCCTGGGGATCTTCCCTTGGATATATACAAAAGGGATTCTTCAGACTTGATCTCTTCCTACATCTGTAGTGGCATAACTAAACGTTACTGGACTCCACAGCAAAAATATTTGTGTGCAGGTATTAGAAATACCTGTACAGGTATCGGATCCGTTATCCGGAAACCGGTTATCCGGAAAGCTCAGAATTATGGAATGCCCGTCTCCCATAGACTCCATTTTATCCAAATAATCCAAATTTCTAAAAATGATTTCATTTTTCGCTGTAATAATAAAACAATAGCTTGTACTTGATCCAAACTAAGATATAATTAATCCTTATTAGAAGCAAAACCAGTTTATTGGATTTATTTAACCTTTACATGATTTTCTAGTAGATTTAAGTTATGAAGATCAAAATTACAGAAAGATCCGTTATCCAGAAAGCACCAGGTCCCGAGCATTCTGGATAACAGGTCCCATACCTGTACCATATACTGTATGGGAGCCAGTATTTTTCTCTAAGGTGTTTCAGCATACGCAGCTTGTGGTATCCACACTCAGGTTGTTCTGATTTCATATTCAGTAAACCGCACATCAGTGAACTCATTTGATAAATTGTGCAACAAGGGTGATACATCTCTTGTATGGCTTACAGCTTTCAAAGCCAGCCAATTCTACATCGCTGAACTTTTCTCCAAATACTCAGATCACTTGTTGCAGACTTCTACTGTTCAATTCCTGACTAGGCTGTGCTAAGTTTGCACCTTTTTTCTGGAATTCCCTCCCAACTTTCCATTGGACATTCTGCCAATCTCTCTGCCTCTTTCTTTTCTCTTTTCTTTCTTTAGAGAAGCTAACCTTCATCTGTGCAGAGATTTCTGACTGAACTTTATTATAATTACTAAATTTAATACTTATAAATAATCATTATTTTAATGCATCTTTTGCATTATTTTGCATTATTTTATGCATCTTTTTCTGCTGCCTTTCTTGTTTCAGTCTCCAGGTCATGTTCCATTGTTTTACATTTTCATCCTATATGTTGTCATTTTAAAAACATTCAAACAATGCAAATAATCATGTTAAATGATTTTGATGCTGAACTTTATTAGAAAGATGTGTCCCAGCAGGCAACATTCGTCTTTCCAGATGTAGAAATGTATCCCCTCAAGGCAGTCTCTAAAATTCTTCCAAAGAATGAAGAAATTCTGCTCTTATGACTTACAAATGAGTCATGCAAGATAAAATATGTTTTTTCCTGAGCGCTACATTTAATGATAGATGAAATATTTTTACTGCCAGTAAAACTGCATTAGCGGTGACAATGAGTACAAGTTAATTGTACCAGAACAGTAAAAATGTAATCTCAGGATAAATCTGGTTGCTAGGGTCAGACAAATAAAACATCCTGATAATAATTATTTTTAAGATGAACAGCTCCATATAAAATACACATTTTTTGGCCAAAAGCGTCCAAACACATTTTTAGGCAAACATATCCAGGTACTCCATCTAAAATAATATGCGGTCAGTTGGAACGTTCAAGTTCCAAAAGTACCAAAATTTGGTAGCATTGATGAGTAGCATGAGATAATGGGGCAAATTCACTAACCTCTGACAATTCGCCAGCGACTGCTTCACTCACAGCGCAACACTTCGCCAGGCGTAGATTTGCCAGGACAACTCTAATTCACTAAAATCCGAAGTTGCATCCAGGGCGCCGAACGCTGGCAAAGTTGCGCTAGCGTTACTGCGCTAAGTGAAGCGAAGTTGCGCTAGCGTTGCCTAATTTGCATATGGCGGGAAGTTAAAGTTCAATGGACGTATATGTTGCAGCAAATACATTACACTACACAAGGCCAGGGAACCTTAATAAAATAAAGTTGTTATATTGCCCTACACATGAGCCCAGTGTATAGTTTATGTGTCATATGTTAGAAAATGTAGGGGGGAAGCCGGTTACCCCCAAAAAAATTTACACTATTTTTCAGTCTATCACCCTGAAAAAGGAAAAAATGCTAGCGTTTTATGGGACTTAGAAACATTTTCAACTATTTTTGGAGGAAGCCGTATCTACTCTTCTGCACTATGCCTGGTGGTGAAGGCAAGTCTGGCGCAAGAGGTAACGTTCAGTAAAATCCACATCTTAGTGAATTTGCGGAGTTACGTCCATTCACCAGAGCGTGATTTTATTCAATGGGATTCTTCACAACATATCTGTTATCTACTGTGTCATGTGCTTGATGGCTGCCCCCATGGATACTCAGCAGCTTGTTTATATTTATATTTTAGTGTTTCTGAAGCAGACACACCAGTTGTACTAGTGCAGCATAATATTTTCACTAGGTTAGATTGAAGTGAATGTAGTCTACTACAAATAGGTTTGCACTCAACAAAAATCTCCAAACATCCAGAAGTAGAGGAGTACAAAAAGAAAAGTTTTGAAATAACATGCACAAGACAGCTGTCTTTTGTTGAGTGCAAGGCCATTTGCTATTATGGTGTTTTGCTTCCCTTGGCTGACAGTTTGGGGCTTGGCACCCAACTGTAACGTTTATTCTGGTGAGACTCTACTGTCTAAACAATTTGAGATTCATTTTGCATGTTTGTGTACTTTAGCTTTCATCATGTATTTACCCTTAAATAGATGGTAAATACAAGTTTATTTAGTAACTACAAGCAATATCCTTTTCTTTGTATACTGCCTTTCTAAATGAACATGCATTCCTTAGCAGAGATGCAGTACATATGTACGGTTAAGCTTTGTCTATTTATAGCAGCTGGGGGTGGTTCTTTTATACAGGCTTATAGGGATGGGAAATATGCAATTAGTCATATTTCATGTTTTACTGTTCACGTTTTTTGTACACAATTCTCAGGGTAAAAAGTCAAGCTGCTATATTGTTACTAAGGCTTAATTAGCCTAAAAGTCAGAATGAAAGATCAATAGGAGAGGGTATAAAAAGAATGATCAGCAATAAAACGGAAACCTCAGTCAATGCTTTTTGGTTGTCTAGGTTAAAAACCCATAACAAACCCAATACCATTTTCAGGTCAGGCTGGCAAAAAGAAGAATGGTCACTGATAATAAAATTAGACCAATTCACTAGCAATTTTTCAATTGGTCTTGTTTATAATACACTAAAAGATAATATAAAGGTGAACATGCCCTTAAAGAGATACTGACACCAGAAATTAAACTCTTTTTTGACATCCATCATAATATTGCCTTTGAAAGCTACTTATAACTTTGCCATAAAGTATTTGCACAATGCTTTTACATTACCTGTCTGATGCCCCATGTTCCTGTATGAGGGGGCTGCCATATTTGTGCAGCAGGAGTCCGTTAGTATTAGAAACTTTAACTGACAGGCTGAGATGGGACAGGTTGGCAAAACAGTCAGGTTTAGAAACTTCAACTAACAATTACAATTACAAAAACGAAACTCTCAGCACAAATCAACATGACCTATAAGTAACTTTTAATGTACATTCATATTTTAAAAAGTAGTTTTTAGTTTAGTATCACTTTAAATTGACCTCTAGTAAAATAATATAATATTACCAGCTTGCACACCCTGGTTCTCGGTAACATGAATGCCCGGTGCCTGGTGAAGAAGCTTCGGAAACCTCCAAATTCATGAGTACAAATAATTTCACTGACACTCAGGTCAAAGTCCAAGCAGGGACAAACCCTTGCTGTGTTTATTTGCGAAAGTGCAACATTTCGGGGTAAACCACTTTATCAAGCATACAAACCGGTGTGCGTGCATAGGCTATTTAACTCCACCCCTTGGGAGGCTAATTAAAGTCCAATGACAAAATTTATTGCAATTGGTCTAATTGTTAATGTTCAAAAATCTTGTAAGATTGAAGAAAAAACTAAAGTACAATGAAACAAAACCCCAAAGTCTCCAAAAAATAGATAAAATGTCCAAACAGAGTCCATTAGGTTACCAAAGTATAAAAACCATGTTAACCAGAAATAGTCCAAAATGTGTCCAGCATTGCTGAATGTTCTGTAGTGTCAATCGGAATTAGCCAAAAAAAGTGCCTGGTTAACAGATATAAACCGATACAATATAACCAGAGGAAATAATCACAAATGTTACAAGTGTCATAAAATTATTTAAATAAAGAAATCTTACCCTACACGAGGGGGGAGAGGAAGATAGGACCAGTATCTGTCCCTGTAGCATATTCAAGTTGCTTGGCTATCTGTAAGAAATATATATATAAAAGTTGTTACAAAAAACAAGACATGTTAAATTCTTGGTTTAACCCTTTTGGGTGTTTGGACTGTAATTTCCAGATCCAGAAGCATTCCCTCTGTAGTAAAGTTTTGTTTTTGTCAAAACCTTGCTTTGTTGTGATCTTTTCTAAAATCTGCCACCGAATCAACGAAACTGATGACCATGATTAAAGAAATGTGTCGGCAATAACGTTTCTTTCCAATATTTCACGGTTTCCTTTTCTTATGTTTTGGATTGGTTTGTGTTACTGCGGTTGGGAGGGCAATAATTTCGTATAGTGGACTTATGCTCATTGAGCCTTACTTTGATGGATCTGCTGGTTTGTCCCACATATGCCAGTCCACAAGGGCATTTAAACACAGTAAATAACATCCTTGCTATCACAGGCGTAAAAACCTTTCAGATCAATTTCAATACCAGATTGTGGATGGGTCACTGAAATCCCAGATACAGTGTCCACAGTTCCTACAAGGGAATGTGCCCGTAGTTTTGTACGAAAGGGTGTTAACAGTCCCAGTGTAGTTGTTTCCTTATTTTTAATCAGATCACTTATGGTCTTGCATCTCCTGTAGGAACTGGTGGCTGTTTAAACAAGTGCCCATATTTTACATCAGACTGTAAGATTCCCCAATGTTTAAGAATAATATTCCTACAGGGTTTGGCATTAGTGTCAAAAGATGTAATGAACGGGATATGCCGATTTGTTCTATTGCCCCTTGCCTTTCTAACCAAGGTATTCCCTCTTTGTCACGGATAGTCATTAAATTGGAAGCATTGTAGCCTTTTTCAGTAAATTTTTTCATCATCTGTAATGATTCTTGTGCATAGAGATTGCCAGTGGAGGTAATGCGTTTAACTCTCATGAGTTGTTTTTTAGGCAGTCCCTTAAAGAAGCCCTGAGGGTGAAAACTTGTGGTTCTTAAAGTGATACTGAAACTAAAAAATGAATTTTAGCATATGAATGTACATTAGATGTTACCTATAGGTCATGTTGATCATTTTTTGCTGAGAGGTTTGTTTTTGTATATAATTGTTAGTTGAAGTTCCTAAGCCTGACTCTCTGACACTCTGACTTTGCCAACCTGACTGTCCCATCTCAGCCTGTCAGTTACAGTTTCTAATGCTAACAGACTCCTGCTGCACAAATATGGCAGCCCCCTCATACAGGAACATGGGGGATCAGACAAGTAATGTAAAAGCATCATGCAAATACTTTATGGCAAAGTTAGAAGTAGCTTGCAAAGCCAATATTATAATAGATGTAAAAAAAAGTTTAATTTCAGGTGTCAGTATCTCTTTAATAAATTATTTATGTCAGTTGGATTACTGTAAAGAGATAACAAATGTGGAGTCAACATATTTAATATGGTTTTGTTGCACTTTCGTTTTTTCTTCAAGCTTATTAGATTTTTGAACATTATCAATAAGACCAATTGCAATAAATTTTGTCATTCAACTTTGAACAGTTAAAATCCATTATGTTAATCAGTCTCACAAGGGGTGGAGTTAAATAGCCTATGTACACACCGGTTTTTATGTTTGATAAAGGGGTTTACCTCCAAAACTTTGCACTTTCGCAAATAAACACAGCAAGGGTTTGTCCCTGCTTGGACTTTGACCTGAGTGCCAGTGAAATTATTTGTACAGTAGTAAAATAAGCAATAAAACAGAAAATCAGAAAAATGCAAATATACAAAAATGTTCTGTCCAGGCTTTAGGCTGCTTATGTGACTATTGAATGGAACACAAATGACCCATACATAAGAATTCGATTTGTATCCCATTGGGCCCTGCTGATCTCAGTGATGATTTGCCCAAAAACTATAGTTCATCCTTCATGTCAAAACCTTCGCCCACCCTTGGCAGATCTCTGAGTCATCTATAAATCCTACTTTCCTCCACCCTCCTCCTCAATCTCCTTGATAAAGCTGCTTAGAACATATGAAACAACGCCATTTATAGTAGCACTGATTCTCCATCTGGTAAGCAAGGATTTAAGTGAATGCAGCAAGCTCATTTTCATGCTACTGCCTCACAAGATTTTGCTAATATAAGGCAAAACAGACCCCCTATATGATAGTCAGCTGAAGGAATGTATATTGTCAGGCACAGAGACTTACAGAATTGTTCGGTATTTTTGGCTAGGGCTGCATAAGGGTCTTATGCAGAGGCCTCAGATGGGAGAGTGCTTCAGCATGCCAAAAGTCTACCAGGGGAATAATATCTGTGACAGTTTTATAACATTTATGACTAGAGTTACAAGATAGGGAGTCTCTGCAGGCAGAGTATCCACTGCCCCACTGCTTCTCTTCTCTTCAGCATGACTCAATCTGTGGAATTCAGTAAACAAATGTGAGATGTTCTGAGTTGAAATCCCAGTGTGTTCAGCTGGAGCCAACACAAGAGTTCCGTATGTGAAAGAAGAAGGAGAAAATTGCACGCGGTAGGGGCTGCAGATTTCAGGAGGCTGATTTTGGCCCTGTCTGGCCCTAGCCTTAAAAAAGGCGAGCAGTGTCTTCCGTAATAAAACAAATATCCGTAGGAAACCTGTTCAAGTAGAAAGCCAATTACAAAAAGATAATTGAAATCATAACCAAAACCCTAGGTCCTCGTGATAGCAATGCTAACTGCTGCATCACCATGTTTCCTCTAACAAGAAAACAAAAAACACTGTAACCAACTCCACCCTGGGAATCATTTAGCCACACAAAGCTCGTTAACAGTTGACAAACTAATTGCCAATCACAGCTATTGAGAAAGCAAATACACTTGTGCATAAAACCTTACCCAACATCTGTGTATTAAAGGATTTCCTACAGGAAAGACTTTTCACTAGGGCTTCAGCCTTAGATGAATTAGCTGATTTGAAACAAGGGAGAGATGCCTTTAATTTCTAAAAGGAAAAAAAAATAAGCCTAATAACAGGATAGACAGACTGCCGGAGGAAGGAAGATCTGTTATTGGACACTTCAGTCTCTTTAGGTTTAAAGGGAAGAGACCCCAAGGCTCATTAATGCAACTAACAATTGTGCCTTTTAAAATGAACATTACCGGTACTTATAGCATTGTTAGGGAGTCACCCCAGGCCCGGACTGGCAATCTGTGGGTTCTGGCAAATACCAGAAGGGTTGCTATAAGGTCCCATAGAAAGTCAGTATTTAGTGGGCTGGTGGGGCTGTTTGGGCCTCTATGTGGGCTGATTGGGCCTCTGTGTACCTAAAATGCCAGGGGCTATTTTAATTCTCAGTCCGGACCTGGGTCACCCTATACGAATCCATTTGAAATTGGGTCTGTTATATATAATAAGCATTTACAGGAGCAAGTATTACTTTCAGGTAAAGTGTAGATTGCCACTTAGACTTTATTCACTGATACACAAGACCAAGTATAAACATGTCACATGTTTGGAAGCTTTTCAGACCTTTTCCTGGTGGAAGTACCAGTGAACTGTAGCTGTAGGTATTCATTTAGCCATTGCATTGCCTACTATTCATGCATAGTAATGACACTGCCTTAGCCTGCATACTTAACCCCCACACACTTACAAACAACACATGGCTTTGTTTCATTAAGGGTCGAATTGGAAATTCAAATAAAATTTTTCTTTTTTTTTAGGTCAAAACTATGAAATTCAAATTGTGAATTATCCAAACTCGATTTGAATTTCAATTAAAATTTCAAAATTTATCAACTTATACCCTGGGAATAATTCAAATTTGACTATTCGCCAACTTAAACCTGCCCGGTACATGTATAAGTCAATGCGAGAGGTCCAGTGACCAATTTGAAGATGTTATGAGCCTTCCTGTCAGAGTTTTTTTCGGACAAAAAAAAAAAAAAACCACATTATGGCAAAATGGTCCAACCCAGAATGGTGACTAGGAGATCAAACATAGTGGCCTTTTCTCACCAGTTTTTAAAGACCTAACGAATTAAAATGGTTTCAGTCTAGACTCTCTCCTGTAAAGACAAGGGCACGAGTCCAGCGCTAGAGCTCAACAAATCATTTATTCGTATATACTGGCAGATGGCTTTAGAGGCCTAAACCTGTCTGACCGATGGGTTTGGCCTGGCACACACATCACTAGAACAAAGCCTTCTTAAACCAAGTTACTGGCAGGAATGAAGGATGTGCCTTAAGTTCCAGGTAATGTAACAAACACTTGCAGCTAACGGACCACATTTTTCTCCAACAGATGCAAATAGTTTGGGATTTTATTTAGTTACTATAAGCCTGATTATAAGATTTCCTGTCAGTGGTGTAACTAAATGTTACTGGGCCTCATGGCAAATTAATTTTAAGGCCTGTAGCATATACGGGTTATGCTGTTTTACCAATATATATTGAAATTGCTCATTAATTAGAGCCTCATGGGATCTCCTATATTTCATTGGCCCCCTTAAAGCAACAGGGTCTGCTTCCTCTGTAGTTGGTCATTTTATGACTTTTTAGGTAGGTTCAAATAAATATGTTTGCTAAAAGTCAAGTCACATTGAGCACTGATTGGTTGCAAAATTAACAGCTGCAAAGCAATCAGACTGGTCTTCCTGCTGTCCAGGATTACGAATGTAAATGGGGGACCTGAAAGTGTGCTGTGTTTTACCTAAAAGGGATGCAGATCCCAACCACAAGAATGTAATTCATAGGGTGTCAATAGGAGCACCTTGCTGCCAGTGTGTAGGAATATGCACTTGGCAAGAAGGGGTGAATGCACATTAAAACCGGTTCAGTATGGAGCAATGTTCTTTAAACAGACTTTTTATTGTACAAGTAATTCAGATTTGGTAAATCCACAGAAATGACATGGATGATTCATATAGAAAGATCAAGAAAAGGTTAGTGCAGGGGTAGGCAACCTGAGGCTCCGGAGCCTCATGCGGCTCTTCATCCTGCTTGCTGCGGCTCGGTCTTGTGGCTTTGCCTATCAGGTCGGCTATACAGCCCTTGCACCTGCTGGGGCTAATTGAGGGTGTGACCGGGGTAAGTTAATGGTTAGCTTACCGCAGTCACACACTCAGGAAGCCACCAGCAGGTGAGAGAGCTGTATAGACGTCCCAGAAGGGACAGGCAAACCCGAGCCACAGCAAGATGATTCATCATGGTCCTTACCGCAGTCACACACTCGACACAATAGAGGGAAGATCAGCATTGAACTTCAGAAACAGAATTTACATTACACAGATGAGAACACTAGCATTTAATAAGGCTATTCAGTGTTTAATCTATTTCAAAGTAGGCCTACACATACACACTTCTGTTTGTTGTATTTTGTTGTTAAAATTGGAAAAAGGTTAAAACTTTTAAAAGTTTATAATCTGTTTTATGTTTTGTGGCTCCAGACTATTTTTCTTTAGTGGAAGAGGGGGCAAAATGGCTCTTATGATAGTAAAGGTTGCTGACCCCTTGGTTAGTGCTATACCACTATACTTAGGAGACCATGCCATATTCATTTGCTATTTTACACTATGGTTACAGTGTTGCTATTTTCCCTACCCTACAAGAAATCAGCTTAGTGCCTGCAAAACTCAAATATTATAACACAAATACTGCAGTTTTGCATAATGAGAAAATGATTAATTTCTGCTCCACAGTTTGAAACATCAGAGCCAAAAAAAACAAAAATAAGCAAAATTCAGCTTCTTGCAATAAATATTGAATTGAAAATCTGCAATTAATGTTTATTGGTCAGTTGTTTCTAATTATGTTTCCTTTGATTAAACAAAAAGTTGTGGGTGGAAATCTGCTTTCTGGCTACCTTTTACAGCCAATTACCAATTAGGTATTAGAAACAACTTACTTTTCAATTATATCTTCTGTAAAACATATTAGCATGGGTTAATGTGCCAAATGAGCCTTATTAATATGCATATGTATGTAGTTGAATGTGATTTAAGTTAATGGGGTTGTTCACCTTGCAACACTTTTTTCAGTTCAGTTGTTTTCAGGTAGTTCACCAGAAATAAACCCATTTTATAACATTAAATATTGACGTTTAAACTGTACCACATTCATTCATATGTGGATACATTTATTATGTTTGGCCCTGTTAGATTTGATACAATAGTCGCCAATATTCCACAGATGTTGCTAAAAAATGTATCGACTAGTATAGCAAATGGTAAGAGTTTAGAATCTGCTCCTGCATTACAGAGCTGCCAGTCAAACATTAAAACTTAAACCTTTGGGAAATCTGTCAAAAATAAAACATGGGAAAACAAGTGACAACTGTGAAAGGTGAAAATTCTTAAAACAAAAGAAAAACAATGTTTGGAAGGTGACCAACCTTGCTGCCAGTGTAATAGATCTTGCCAGACTAACTTAATTTCTTTTTATGAGAAGGTAAGTGGAGACCTCGATTCTGGGATGGCAGTGGATGTGATTTACTTAGACTTTGCTAAAGCATTTGATACAGTGCCACACACAAAAGGTTACTGGTTAAATTAAGGAACATTGGCCTGGAACATAGTATTTGTACCTGGATAGAGAACTGGCTAAAAGATAGACTACAAAGAGTGGTGGTAAATGGAATATTTTCTAATTGGACCAGTGTTGTTAGTGGAGTACCGCAGGGCTCTGTACTAGGTCCCTTGCTTTTCAACTTGTTTATTAATGACCTGGAGGTGGGCATTGAAAGTACTGTTTCTATTTTTGCAGATGATACTAAATTGTGCAGAACTATAGGTTCCATGCAGGATGCTGCCACTTTGCAGAGTGATTTGTCTAAGGTGGGAAACTGGGCAGCAAAACTTGGCAAAAATAATATAAATGCAAGTTATATACTAAATGGCAGTTTGTTGGGAGTTTCCTTAAATGAGAAGGATCTAGGTGTCTTTGTAGATAACACGTTGTCTAATTCTGGGCAGTGTCATTCTGTGGCTACTAAAGCAAATAAAGTTCTGTCTTGCATAAAAAAGGGCATTAACGAAAGGGATGAAAACATAATTATGCCTCTTTATAGGTCCCTGGTAAGGCCTCATCTGGAGTATGCAGTTCAGTTTTGGACTCCAGTCCTTAAGAGGGATATAAATGAGCTGGAGAGAGTGCAGAGACGTGCAACTAAATTGGTTAGAGGGACGGAAGACTTAAATTATGAGGGGAGACTGTCAAGGTTGGGGTTGTTTTCTCTGGAAAAAAGGCGCTTGCGTGGGGACATGATTACACTTTACAAGTACATTAGAGGACATTATAGACAAATAGCAGGGGACCTTTTTACCCATAAAGAGGATCACCGTACCAGAGGTCACCCCTTTAGACTAGAAGAAAAGAACTTTCATTTGAAGCAACGTAGGGGGTTCTTCACAGTCAGGACAGTGAGGTTGTGGAATGCACTGCCGGGTGATGTTGTGATGGCTGATTTAGTTAATGCCTTTAAGAATGGCTGATTTTTTGGACAGACATAATATCAAAGGCTATTGTGATACTAAACTCTATAGTTAGTATAGGTATGGGTATATAGAATTTAATTAAAAGTAGGGAGGGGTGTATGTATGGATGCTGGGTTTTCATTTGGAGGGGTTGGACTTGATGGACTTTGTCTTTTTTCAACCCGATTTAACTATGTAACCCCTTGGATGTTGGTTTCAGTAGTCTCAAAGCAAGTGCTTATTTTTGAATTCCTGGCTTGAAGGAAAGTTTTAGTTGCATAAAATCTAAGCGTACAGTCAAACAGAGCCAGTATATATGGGGCTACCATATGGCCAATTAAAGCCCTTATTTGGCACCCCTATGGACTTTTTCATATTTATGTTGCTCCGCAACTCTTTTTACAAGTGAATGTGGTTCATGGTTAAAAGAAAAAACAAATACAAAACAGTTGGGGGACTCCTGTTCTAAGTGAAACAGTGATCTTCTTGCTTGGCCAAATGACTATGAAAACTGGTACAAAACTTTCTTACATTTACCTAACAATGATGTATTCATGTAGCACCTTAAAGACTTGGTAAGAAACAGCATTTTTTTAAAAAAAAAACAAAAAACCAACAACTCACTTTAAAATAGTATCTTCTAGCATGATGGACCGGGTTATGGCCAAATGACAGTTAAAGGGGTTGCTCACCTTTAAATTAACTTTTAGTATAGTATTAAGTAGAGAGTGATATTCTATGACAATTTGCATTTGGTTTTTTCATTTTTTTTATTTAAGATTTTTGAGTTATTTAGCTTTTTATTCAGCAGCTCTTCAATTTGCATTTTAAGCTATCTGGTAGCTAGGGTCCAATTTACCCTAGCAACCATGCATTGATTTGAATAAAAGACTGGCATATGAATTGGTGTGGACCTGAATGAAAGAGGAGTAATAAAAATTAGCAATAACAATACATTTGTAGCCTTACAGAGCATCTGCTTTTTAGAAGGGGTCAGCCATTTGAAAGCTGCAAAGAGAAGAAAAAGGCAAATAACTATAAAAAAAATGAAAACCAATTGAAAAGTTGCTTAGAATTGGCCATTATATAACATAGTAAAAATTACCTCAAAGGTGAACCACCCCTTTAAGTTATACTTACTTTACAATAGGGTTTATTTAGATAGACTTAAAAAGGAATTATTAATATATAGAAATGCCTTGGAGAGCCACATGTGGCCTTGTGACTTCAACTAAATGGCTGAACTCAGTATATCTACTGACTAGAACTGTGCAAACCCTCAACATTACTCAGCAGGTTCCAACTTTCCAGAGACTAGTCCTGCCCTCTCTGCATCAGCAGCGAAGTAGTTGTACCCTGTGATCATCAGACACAGTATATGCCAAAGGCACAAGTGGAAGTAATGATGATTGGGCATGCCCGTGACTATAAAAGTGCATAAAACGGCTACCCACATAGAATTCCAATTTAATCAAAATAGAGGAGATATACAAGTAAAAATGAAAGCTGCTAAGGTTACTTAGAAGGGACTCCAACCACTAATGGAAACCCTTTTGAACATATGCAAAAAAAATTTTTTGATTAGTCGGTCAATTTTAGAATAGTCTAAAACTGCAAGTGATGTACATCAAAAGCAGCTTTCAGTAGGAGCACATTAACTGTAGGAGGCCTATAAAGGTGGTCATAGACGCACCAATAATATTGTACAAAGCGGCGTTTAGTCCGGTATTCAGTGCGCGTATGGTGGGAGACAAGCTATCCTGGATATTGGCTTGTCGACTGGGCTGGCCAGAAAATTTTGATTGGGTGCCTTTGAAGGCACGAGAACATTGGCCACAGTTAGTGCTGAATTGTCAGATACAGGTAGAATTCCATTGTTTCTACCTGTATATCCAACAATTCGGCTCTAACAATTAGTAATGAAAACTAACGATCTTCACAGGAAAAATCGTAACTAATGTCTATTGCTACCTTTAAGGCACACATCTATAAGTTATACGTCTCATAATCAACCAACACCTGCAAAATGAAACAAGCTATGACAAACCAGTATTGTGACTGTTGGTACATGTGGAGCATGCAGCAGTGATCAGAAACAGAAAGGATCCTTTTCAGTCCTGCACAGACATACATGTAACTACTAATACACCCACACTAATATCTTCCGACCCTCTGCAATGTTCTATTGGAGGAGTGCCCACACTTTACTAATGCGAGGACTACTTTTAGTAATGTTGTCCCATTATGATCTACATCCATAATATCACTGTTAGCATTCTGTTCCATGGAAGATATTACTCAAATATTATATTGATTTATTGGAGAATTTATATTACTATATTTAAAAAAAAAAACAACTATTTCTTATGTACCTTTTAACAGTATAAATTTCTGAATAAAAAGAATAGATTTAGACAAGCTGTTTGTGGACAATGACTTGAGATCTACTGATCACCAGCTAAAGGTCTACTGGTAGATCCCAATATACATTTTGGGCAGCCCTGTTCTATTGAACCACAACCACCATTGGTCAATGGACCATGCCTGGGAGATGCAGTAAGAGCTGCTGAATAAAAAGATAAATAACTCAAAAACCTTAAATAAATTTAAAAAAATGAAAACCAATTGCATATTGTCTCAGAATATTCCTCTGTACATAATACTAAAAGTTATCTCAAAGGTGAACCACCCCTTAAAATGCTTTTAGCAGACTCAAATGACAGAATGATCCCATATCTGGGAAACCTCAAGTCTGGAACATTTTGGACAATATATCCTATACCTGTATCTGGTTTTTACACTAAGTGAGTCTGTAATAAATAATACCAATGGTATGCTCTACTCTTTGCTGTAAAGTCAATGCATTGGGGGTCAGTGATGTGTCTCCTTCCCCTCATCCGTGTAGGACAAGACAGTCATGACTTCTCCACAGGCCTCCTCCACTCGGCGGATCTGCTCGGTGCTCAGCCTCTCTCTCCAGGCGGCCACCAGAGCCCGGGCATCCCGAGCGGACACCACAAAGGGCTGGTCTGAGGAGTAGCTGGGGCCCCTGGTCATGTTCAGTACAAAGTCGTGCAGCTCAGGAATAACACTGAGTCCCGCAAAGCGCAACAAGCGGTCGAGTTGCTCCTCGGGCTGTTGTATCAAGTCCTCATAGCGCAGTCTCATGTATCTCCGGCGCAGCCAAGCAGGAGCGGGTTCCCGGACCAGCAGCAAATCCCGGAGCCAAGCCTGACATATGACCTCCAGGGCCCCGTTCAACAGGTAATCAGTCCCTCCCCTGTGCAGCTGCTGCTGCTGTCGGGCTCTGCTGGCTGCATCAGCCCCGCGCAACTGGCTCCGCAGTACCTGCAGACTCTCGCGCAATAGAGAGCGCTTGGAACGTAAACGGGAGTTGTGTACGGCCCGCGGGTCCCGGAACAGCTGTACCACCCGCACATTGAGCCCGGGATCCTGGAGCAGAGGCAGCAGCGCAGAGAGTTCCATCAGCCGCACGTCCTTGATCACCACCACCGGGTATCGGCGACACTCTCTCTCCAGCTCCCGCAGGGGGCGGCCGGGGCAGCGCTTCTCACACTCGCTGGGCTCCACCAGCCCCACCTTTTCCCGCGCAGCCCCGGCGCTAGAGGTTTGTCCTGGACTCGGACATAACGGGGCGCTGCAGATCACTTTGTTGCTCTTCCAGCCGAACAGCCCCGCGGTGCTAATGTTGCCCCCGGCGTAAAGTGAGAGCGCCGAGAAGTCGCAGCGAAAGAGAGAACCGAGTAGGTCCCGCAGCGCCCCTTGTAAACTCTCCGCGTCCCCCGGGTACAGCGACTGCCACATGTGCCAGGCCGGCTCGTACAGATAGAAGACGTGCGGGTGTTGGTTGAAGATCTCCCCTAGGAAGGACGAGCCGCTGCGCCAGGTAGCGTGGATATACACGTGCGTGCGGGGCTGCGGAGATCCCTGGGCTTCAACTTCCTCCTCCGTCTCCCACAGCGACGGGTTTAGAGATGGGCATCGCCGCGGCTCAGTCCGGCTCCCTCCGCTCCCCATCCATCGTCTGCCGACTCCCCCATCATGTAGGAGCAGCGAGAAGAGCAGCAGCACCAGCGCCGAGTAGAGCAGCAACAAGAGCACGTAGCGCTTCCTCATGCCGCGGAGGGCTCTTCAGGAGGTGTGCGGCGGCCGCACCATGGAGCAGCGGGGGACTTGGCGCAGGGATTTCCAGTCTGAAGACCGTGCTATACATGTGCGAGTGCGAGTCCCGAGGAAACTAGATGAATCCGCACTTGCGTTTGTTTGTCTGCTCATGCCGCTTCTTTCAGCCACTTCCTTGGGACACGCCCATGGGCGGCGCTAGACATAGGATTATTGTTTGTTTCTCTCGTATCTAGCAGTTGAATAGCGCTCATAACGGTTATTGTAGAAGCTTTAGCTGAGCTCTAGCCCGGGGCAGGGTACAGCGACTGCCACATGTGCCAGGCCGGCACAATAGCTACAGTCTGCAATAGGCAGGTAGTTTAATCCCTTGAGCCAGACCCCTCCTATAGCTACACCCTGTTTGTGGTCTCCTTTCCTGCCTGGCTTCTCCAGCTGTGTCTCTTCACAACTATAGTAGTCTGGGCCACTGGGGCTGCTGTCTCAGGGATCCCATCTACAACCCACTTTCAGCACAGTGCTGACACACCCGTATTTTTTGCCACAACCAAGCTGGAGAGGGAGGCCAGTGGCAGGAATAACAAACTCCTAACAAACTGGCCTAATCTGACTCTGCCACAAAGTGATGCTGAATTTAATGCAACTAAACTTGTTCTTCCCTCTAAACTGCTGGAAACATTTTGAGGGCAATATGTAGAAAGAATTTTGTGTGAAACATATACTTTGGTAGTGTAACCCCCAGCAGAGCCGGGCCAACCCGGCCAGGCGCCCTAGGCAACCTGGCGGGTCATGGCGCCGGCTCAGTGCGCACTCCTCAGCTTTGCACCCTAGGCATGTGTCTACTCTGCCTACCCCTAGTTCCGGCCCTGACCCCTAGCTAGGCTAGGCTAGACTATTTCAGGCTAGGAAACAGGCAAGGCACCGGTTACTGTTGACAAAATAGCCACAGGATAGGACTTTTCTACGTGAAAGGGTGTAGGGGAGGTTCGTGCAACTACACCTCACTTGTGCTGTGTGACTAAACAAAAGCATTGAACCCCAGAAGGTTCTTGAAAACAAAAAGTAACAATCTTTATTCTCTTAAAGCTCAAATCAGGGTTTCCATGCTCACAGTCCATGAGGTATTCACATACATGTCAGATGACATCACAGCAAATTCAGAGCCAGCACATTGTGACATCCCTGTGGAGATAGAGTACCACATGGATAGATGCACCTCAGGATCTCCAGCCATTGGATCAGGGAATCTAGAAGAATTAATTCAAAGACAACTGGACATTTATACCTATTTTTCATGAGTATGTTTCAAGAAAAACTTACTTGACCTGGAAATATGAGAATCTTCATAAACATTGGATCAGTGATGTAACATAACCCAGTCTTGCCTGAAGGGAAAGCTACCCCCTTGCTATTCCTCCTAGTTGGAAAACTGGCTGCTCTTGCTCACTAGTTCTATCTGCCTGTTACAAGGACTCAGACAGTTACCCCTGTGGACCTGTTGGCAGGGAGCACTGCGGGGAAGAGCTACACTGGACTGAACCGGAACCAGGGTAACAACACGCGAGTGCTGGAAACCACAATGCAACCCGGCAAATTTCCCAGTTTCCCTTTGAGCAGCTGCTATTTCTGAGCGAAGGAAGCAAACTGCTGGCTACTCTCTGCAAGTAGTAAACTCGCAACAATGTATCCAGCTGAGCCATCTATCTGCAATTACCAGGCTTGCACCAACGTATCTGACCGGGCCCCTGCTATTTTACAAAAAGGTTTCCACTGGCTAGGCAACTCAGTCTCTAATCAGACAATTTAAAGGCAGCAACTCACTGGCTCAAATACAGAACTTAAAGATTTTAGCCGCTTGGCTTCATGCAAACAACATTTAACTTCTTATCTCACAGAACATGGACTACTACGTCTGACTCCTGGCTAGAACTCATTGCTCAGGCTGAATGGTCAGGTGATCATGGACCCTAAAAATCCTCCCGTGGAATAGGATTGGCTGCCCAACCCACAGGTAATTAACCCCTGTATGTTTTTAAGGCAGTCCCTAACACTGCTTCACTTTCCTAGAAAGTGCTGTTAAAGAGAACTACCCTTTCCTACTACTCCTCATTCATGGGGTCCCTGTAGACCCTTATTTCACCTAGGGCCCACCACCCTTGGGGCCTTTCCTTTACTGGGGCCTATGTACCAGGTTCCCTGCAACATCCTTTCTCTACTGAAGTAGAAGACAAAAGGAAGATCCACACTCTGCCCAACACTATACTGAAGTGTGGCAAGAAGTGGTCATCAGCCTCCGGGCGAATGATACACTTTACAAATTATGCTGTTAAGCCAAACTAGATACATTCCCTTCGACCCATTAACTAGGGAATAAAGAAGTGTAGGACTTTATACATTCTTATTAATAATAATAATAATAATAATTCCTTCTTCCCACATTGATAGGCACAATCAGGGCATATAACTGTCCCACCCTTGTTTGTGTATTCGTACATATACAATCCATTTGATATATAATCTCACTGTGCCTTTAAGAACCAAAAGCACAAATAATTTTTCCAGCTCTCACGAGCTTTGTAAGCTGACCTTGTAGAAACAATGAATTTCTGTTATTCTCAGTTAGTCTTGCCAAGGGGAGGTGCACATTTTATAAATGCAACAAGTCAACTATTTGCTGTGCTGCTAAAGCACCTGTGGCCCTTATCTAGAAGGCCTCATACTCCCCTAAGGCTTATCATCACATTCTCATGAGAATTCTTGCCCTTCTTTGCCACACATTTTGCACATTTAGTTTTGGTTAGGTTTGTATCCACTCTAAGTGGGGGTAGCTTAAGACATAAACTGTGCACTTATATGTGATCTCAATGGTGCAAAATCGGGCGTGCTGAGCACAGTGTGCAAAGTGAGTCATGTACTTCCCACCTTGTCTTTTTTTCACTGCCCTTACACACGTGCATTATTAAAATGCATGCTAAATGTGTCAAAACACATTTCTGTTTTTTTTAATCAAGTGAAAAGCATTTTATGGATTCAGTTGATATTTTCAAGTCTATTGTAGTCTGTACGAATGTATTATGTTGAAAAAATTCAGAGGATCACAACTGTCCTAAAACTGTCCACAACTGAGGGATCATGGGTATAACCATGCAAAATAAAATTAAAGCAGTTAGCTCATGTGCTTTGGTAAGCCTAAACCTGTGAATAAAATCTGTGTTAAACTGTGTGTTAGGTCTTCATTTTTGGTTTGCCACCTGGTATGTATTTTACCGGCCTGGCTGGTAAAAATGTTGCTTGATACCAAATAGAGAAAAAAACATAAAAATACAAGTCAGATATTTTTCCAGAAAATGTAATTACTGACTAGTAAATCCTAAACTGATTTTTTTTAGTATTGGAGTTAGCATCTACCAGCTTTGCACACTGTTGTGGATGATTTATTTATAAATAAATATATATACACACATACACACACACACACACAGTTTGACTGGGTCATTGCAGGACATTTGTTCTTGAGCTGCTTCAGGGTTATATGAGCTTATGTTTCAGGTTTTTGGTGCAGCTGAAAATCTAAATTCCATTTCTAAGCAAACTGACTCTAGTATTACAGGTATGGGACCAGTTATCCAGAATGCTTGGGACATGGGGTTTTACAGATAAGAGATCTTTCTGTAAATTGGATCTTCATGCCTTAAAACTACTAAAAAAAAATACTCACTGAGGCAACTTCGGGCGACTATAGAAAACGCATCGCCGCGTGTGCATTAGCGCAGGCAACTTTGCATTGTAGCCTATGGGGAAAAACACTGAGGCAGTTCGGGGACATAGTCGCTCAAAAGACTATCTCCTCGTGTGGCCTTACCCTTAAAGGGGTTGTTCACCTTCCAACACTATTTCAGTTCAGTTGGTTTCTGATAGTTCACCAGAAATAACATTCGCAAAAAGTCTTTCTTTCTGGTGAACAATCTGAAAACAATTGAACTGAAAAAAAGTGTTTGGAAGGCGAACAACCCCTTTAATGGTGACAGTTTTGTTCTTGTGGAGATTATTATATAAGTTGTGACTGCTCAAATTATGCTGTATTGTATTCATATTGTAAACAAGCCTTCATTAAAACCTATAAAAAGCCTTACCATTTTCTAAACATAATGCAGTAATACTTCATAGCCCTGGTTGATTTTCTAGAGACCTGCCGAAGTCAAAATAACATCACAATTTGATAAAAATGTGTCACACCAAAGTGGAGCATTTTTTATTAGCTCAGTACACTGAAAGCCAAGAATAATTAGATGTCATTTATATACCAATGTTCCTGACAATAGTTACACAGTTAAATTGTGTTGAAAAGTCCATCAAGTTCAACCCCTCCAAATGAAACCCAGCATCCGTACACACATATACTCTGATCCCTCCATACACTCTCATAAACGATATACTATACTATCTATAGATTTTAGTTTCATTGCAGCCTTGGATATTATGGTTATCCAAGAAATCATCCAAGCCCCTCTTAAAAGCATTAACAGAATCAGTCACAACAACAACATCCGGCAGTGCATTACACAACCTCACTGTCCTCTCTGTGAAGAACCACATACGTTGCTTCAATGAAAATTATTTTCCTCTACTCTGAAGGGGTGGCCACTGGTGCAGTGATCCTCTTAAAAGGAGAAGGAAAGTCATCCTGCACTTGGGGGTGCCAAATGTTAGGCACCCCCAAGTGATTGTATTAATTTACCGGAAACCCGGGGCCGGTGCTCCTATCAGCAGAAAACTGCACCGGCTCGGAGTTATACCAGTGAGCACCACGGAGTGATCTTCTTCCGGCTTCTTCTTTTTTCAAATTTCCTGGGTCAAACGCATGCGCAGTTGAACAAAATAGCCGACTTTTTCGTTCTACTGCGCAGCCGCACGAAGAACGAGGACGGAAGAAGATCACTCTGTGGAGCTCACTGGTATAACCTCAGGCTGGTGCAGTTTTCTGCTGATAGGAGCACCAGCCCGGGGTTTGAAGGTAAATCAATACAATCACTTGGCGTGCCTAACATTTGGCACCCCCAAGTGCAGAATGACTTTCCTTTAAGGGTAAAAGGGTCTCCTGCTATTTGCCTATAATGTCTTCTTACATCCCCTCTCAAGCATCTTTTTTAAGAGTAAACAACCCCACCTGTGACAGTTTAACCTCATAGATAACATAGATCAGCACATGCTGTCAAACTGGGTGAGTCTCAAGAATGAAAATGAAAGAATAAGAATGAAGACATATCATTTATTTATGTATTTATAAATCTCCAAAACACTGGTATTACCACAATGGATTGTTACCTTACGTATATTCTCTGTAAAGAAATGGTGAAATTAGTACGGGGAGAAACAGGGTTGCTTTGAAGCTATAGCATTGCAATATAGGACAATGGCCCCATTTACTTTCTTTCAAATAGCAGCAGTGTGCACTTTGTTTTTGTTCTTTATGACTGAGCCTAGGTGTCCCCAACCTTTTTTTTTTTTCCTACCGGTGAGCCACACAATCATCCAAAACATTCCTGGGGGTGCCAAATAAGGGCTGTGATTGGCTATTTGGTAACCCTTATGTGGACAGGTCCTATTTGGCAGTATTCCGGTTTTTATGCAACCAAAACTTGCCTCCAAGACAGAATTTAAAAAATAAGCACCTGCTTTGAGGCCACAGGGAGCAACATCCAATCAGTTGGTGAGCAGCATGTTGCTCCTGAGTCACTGGTTGGAAATCACTGAGTTATTCATATAGCAGAGAATTCAGACGGATTGGTAGTAGCTAGTACTTGAAAACCATTGCTATACTGCTGTATCATGTAGGGCTCTCAGGGATGTTACACACAAATTAATTTGTAGTGACAATCAAAATGTCTGTAGAAATATTGTAAACAATCTGATTTCAAGACAAGTAGACATTATTAAAGGGGATGTTCACCTCAGACCATATTCTACATTTGAAAAAACATTTTTGCAAATCACTTTTATGTTTTCATTTTCATAGCTACAGACCTGATAAGCCATAGATCAGTCCTGCTGGATAAGTAAGAGAAATGCAAATTTTCCGTGTTTTCTGGTTTAAAGTGGTAGTTCACTTTACAACACATTTTCAGTTGAGTTGTTTTCAGATATTTCACCAGAAATAAAGAATTTATAAAAATACTTTCTATTTGTACACTGCCTGTATATCCAATATTGAATAATCTGAAGACTCTCTGTGGGAGTCACAAACTCTGTAAACTGTTCTAAATTGATTTATTTCTGCTGCGCAGAATCCCTGAGTTTCATTAAAGGCAATTGATACACTAGTTGCTAATATTCCACAGATGCTACTGAGAAATGTATCAACTAATGTAAGAAATTGATTTGGATAAGAGATTGGAATATGAGTAGGAGCGGCCTGAATAGAAAGAGGAGTAATAAAAAGTAGCATTAACAATAGGTAAGCAAATAATAATAAAAAATTGCTTATAGCCATTCTATAACTTAAAGGTGAACCACCCTTTTGGAAAAACGGTCAATAATAAAACATGGAAAGCAATTGAAGTTATGTCTGAAAACAACTGAACTGAAAAAAAGTTTTGAAAGGTAAACAACCACTTTAACTAAATTAAGTTTAAAGGACATTATAGTATCCCTTTAAATTCATTTTACTTTTTGTAAAAGGCCAAGATCATTGAGGGATCTTTAATAAACTCCTTTTTTAAAATAATCCGTCTTGAATCCTTGTGTTATTATATTGTTCCTGCATGGTCCAGCAGTCAAATTAAAACCAGACTCTTCTATCCACTGTTGTTCTTGCTGTCTGACTGAACAGCATTAATGGATGCAGGTGTTTCCAGTAATATTATGCGACTGAGAACTTCAATGCAACACAGCTTTCTTTGTCACCATATGATGGCGATTCAGTAGACTCCACGAAAAGCCTTTTTTTGTCTTCTCTTTCTGCATAACAAAAGCTTGGGTTTTATACAGTGATGTTTTTTGAGATAAAGCGACAAGCAACTGAGAAAAAGATACAGCAGAACAAGTGAATCTTCTTGAGACTTAAGCTTATAGTGTCCCCCCAAAAAAACCAATGCAGGTACACAGAATTTTGTAAAATAAAATTTGCCAAAAAAATGGTGTAAAAAGCTGTGTACAAGAAAATGGCAAATTTATTAAGGTTTGTTTTAGTTTATGCCATGTGACTGCTAGATTTACCACAGTTACTGTACACTACTTCCAGCAGAAGTTACTCTTATAAAAAAAAAAAAAAATGAATGAAAAAATTAACGCCATTTTTTTTACGGCAAAAAATGGTGATGTGGTGTTTTTACACCACATAATAAATATGTTCCCAAATGTATTGGTGTAGCAGTAAACTGCATTTGACTTCAGGCAGTGCCGGGCCTTCTTGAATTATTACTACACTAGTTTAGATGTTTTTAAGATTACTAGTGTGTTTTTAGTAGTATTCTGAGGCGGCAACAAATAAAAGTGCATGTTAATTAGCACACACTGCATATGGTTTATTATAGTAAGGACAACACATAGTGATGTTATTCCAGCTATAGAAACACATTGACTTAGATTAATGAATTCTAGGTGGAGCTGAAAATTTGCTCAAATGTGGCAATATTTTTGAGGAAAAAAACATGCAAATCTCACTGTGAAAATGTATTTGCAGTATCTTTTTTTTCATTATGTAGCAAGTGAATCTCAAACATCTATACAGTGTGCAAAGTATTTCACTTCCAAATTATCCTCATGAATATGTATTCATTACAATTCGTTGGGGCCTATTTTTTAAACCACCAATTTTTATTGTCAAAAAAAAAAATCTTATGCTCTGAAGCTGCTAAAAATATAAATCAGAAAATACTTGATTCTCGAGTTGCAGCGACAACTCTAAAAAATCATAAGTTTCGAGTGTCAAATTGAAAAAGTGGCACGATTTGAAGTGTCACACAATTTTGTCACAACTTTTTCTTGCACGGAATGTTTCAACAATAATTATTGGTAAATTAAGGGCATTTGGGGTTGAGAGTTTGGTCGAATTTTAGTAAATAGGCCTTGTAGTTTTGGCCTGTCACTAAGCTAAGAACACCATTAGCATGATTGTCTGTGAATTCTTTTGCTCTGCCATTTTTTCCAAAACCACAGGTGCCTGGATAAAGGAGCATTTGTGTAATCTGCTCTTTGTTTAATTTCCTATATACGCAAACTCTTTTGTTTTGGAGCTTTAATTGTTCAAGTTTCACATCTGGAATTTTTGAGAGTACAGCAATTTGGCATGGCATATGAAGGATACTTGAAGGAATGAACAATATTGACCACTCCAGTGCCAAGTTTATTCAGGGTTAGAAGCAATTAAAAGGGGACTGTCATATTTTCCTGCAAAACTGTTCTTACTACAGGGGAATAATTAATACTGGTATGGTATCTCACATACCATAAAGTTATCTAAGATAACTTTATGGAATGTTAGACAATCTAGAAAGTGAGAGGTTTGGATCAGTCTGCCAGTTTAAAACTGGCTGCATCAGGAATCTCGTCTTAATATCAAGAGAAAATAAAAAAGTAAAATAAATAGATTCACAGTTCTTTATATTTTCATTAGGCCAATGTGCAGAGATAATAACAACAAAGGTATTTGATAAAGCTATGGCCTAGGATATATTGAATGAGTTGCCACTTCCCCATTTACATAAAAGTAATAAATCTGTTAATCTGTAATGTCCGCATGACTAGAAAATTTGAACAATGCACTGCTCTAAGAATGTTCTCCATTCCACTCAGTTTGCCTCTAGCAATTTCCAGACCAGTCATTCCTGCAGATGCCAACAATGGAATAAAATACATTCCAAGGACACATTACAATTTACTTAGCATAGTAAATAAGCAGCGATTAATGGAAGTTATATTGATTTAAATGACCAGTAATAACAGGTAATTAAAACTTTTATTAAAAAGGGAACTGTCACTATTATAAAAAAATCTACTATACTAGTTGTTTCTTCAAAGATCAAAGAGACAAGATCAGAAAGTCCTTTAGTACAAGTGATATAGATCCTATAACCAAAACGTTAAAAGGATTAATAAGTCTAAAATAAATATTTCTTCAGTTATTTATAGAATTTATTTGAGCTAGAGTCCTGCAGTCGGTCAGGAACCTGCTGGTTACCCCAAAATAAGTGGGTACCTCGCGGGATGAGGGTAGGATTTTCAGGTGCGGGAATAGATGCGGGTCTGCAGGTCTCATCTATATTTCTTATAATTTGTTATATAGTCAACAGTTTACTTCTTTTAAAATTTTACAAAGGGTTGCCTCCACCCACTTCTGATGTCACTTCCAGTTTGCAGCAACAGCACTTCCTGTTTAATGGTGGTCTGCGGGTTGTGGATAAGGCAGTTAAGGTCTGGGTTGAGTAGCAAATCCAGGTGGGTAAATACAGTATATGGGTTGCGTTCCACGCAGGACAGAATTTGAAATTAACATTTTCCCCCTGGCAACCAATATACTCATGCTGCGAGATACTGTCAGATTTCAGATGCTCTAAGAAGAGTCTTCCCTTAATTGCACTGTAGATATTGCAGCTCTGGAGATTTTATTAGTCATCTATACCTCCACCGGAGTAAAATGTTTAAAAATGTAGCCTATGAATGATAAGTCTACCTATATACAGTTATGTTCAGAATAATAGCAGTGGGTTTAAGAAGAAAAAAAAGTGAATAAAGCTCAAAATCCTTTTAATAGCTTTATTTCCATACACGCAAATGCATTGGGGTTGTGGTCTTGTTGAAACACCAATTTCAAGGGTATTTTCCTCTTCAGCATAAGACAACATGACCTCTTCAAGTATTTTGATGTATTGAAACTGATCCATGATCCCTGGTATGAGATAAATAGGTCCTTTTCAAACTGCTGCTTCTTGACAGTAAGGTGGTGAATTTGCTTATACATCGGACATTAAAGTGTACATAGTTTCTCTCCAAAATGAATGGAAATGCCGACGACTTCACACACCAGTCAGTTGAACTGAAGAAGCTGCTCGGATGAGTAGTGAAACGTCTTCAATGATTGCTCAGCAAGTCCACTTGCGCTAGAATTACTTATACTAGATATACCATGACCACCTGGATGAATGAAGATATTCACAGTCATAATGTTTAAGTTATTTTGTTTAACAGACTAAAGGTATGGTGATCCAAATTATGGAAAGACCCCTTAGCCAGATCTGAAACCTGTATAGGTCTGATTAAATGTCACCATTATTACACTGCCACCATCTTTATCAAGCTGAATTGATATGACCCATATAGCCATCCTGTGGCAATCTATGTTGAGAAGGAGAATTAGACAGTATCACACGGTCTAGTAGTAAGAACAGTGGTACTTCTTCTAAGCAGTACAACATTTATTTTGATAGCTACGGTATAGAAGAAAACAATCAGGAAACTGCAATAAGTCCAAATGAATAATTCTTAAATCAATTAAGCCAGTTGTCCAGTTATCTCACTGATAAGAAAGGCAGTCTCTTTTCCCAACTGTTCTGACATGCTATGTAATATTGCTTCATGATTTATGATGGCAGTTGGTTACTTGAAATTATATTGCAGTGAATGTCAAAGTTTAACATCTGGAATTTAGAGATGCCATAAAGTATCAAAAACACATAAATGTCTCACCTATGGCTTAAGATCATTTCATCCTGAATAGCGCTTTTCATTAGGAAGGTTTCTATGGGCCTTTCCAGCATGGGTGATAGAAGTGGTACTTACTTTCCTGGGTGGGTTTTATACATCCATAAAACATTTTTACTAGCTAGCAGCTCCTGGAGTGCTGACTACTGTAGAGCAGTAGTTAATGCCTTACTTAAAAACATACCCCCCCCCCCATATTTCATTTTAATATCACATATAAACCATTTAATTCTTATTGTTTTGTGTAACAGGGAGTCCTGCTCCAAATTATCCTTCAGTCATTTAAACTGATGCTCAGTACCAAAGTGGGAACACACTGCCCATGTTGGCCACTAAGGTGGTCTCATTTAGAACTGCGGCAGTAAACATCATCTTACCTGCCTATAGTTGGTTTTTCATTTTAAACTGGGGGAAAGCATCCCAATATCACTGACTATATTACCCCAAACGATTTGGTCAGATTTATCAGGGACTGAATTGGGGATGGGCAGTTTAATTGTATTGCCCATCAATAGACAATTTCCTGACCACGAGGGAAAGTTTTAAGGAATTGACACATTTCTCAATGCTGATGAATGTCCTACTTTGTCAAAATACTGTCTGGCTGCTTTCAGCTGCCAAAAAAACAAAAACAAAGATTCAACATTTAGGAATGGTCAAGTCATGTTCAAACTTCAACCCTATTGCTTTGCTGCATAAGAAAGAAAAGAATATGCTCAAACATAAATGAAATTAAGCAGTGTTGTAAAGAGGAGTAGGCCACAGTTACTCAGATTTAATGTAAAGCTGGCCATGCGCATAACATCCTCTAGTTTGGAGAGTGCACCTTTATCTGATTTGACTACCGACACACTGGGACACACAATCATGTGGCCCTACATTGGGAGCACGGACCACATCAACCTGCCATATGTTCAATCCTGCCCAACTATTATCTGGAAAATTTTCAGCCAGGTATCAGAAGTTTTTCTCATTCAATAAATAATGGCAAACAAATATCTGTTGTGTGTTGTCATATGACATTTGATTTATCTAATTTCAGAACTCGTACAAGATAGTTATATCACAATATGTAAAACCAAAAAAAAAAAGGGTGCTTTCTTTTTCACATGAGATATGATACATCTGTAGAGATAAGACAACATGTCATTTTAGACACAAAACATTTTAGTTGTCATATTTAAATAGCAAACATTGCTTTAACCATTTTGAAGGAATGTGTTTCTTGAAATAGTCATTATCCAAATTATATAGAGAACATAGCATTTTGGGACTGCTGCATAAATCAACATTCATGCACAATACTGCTGTCCTGGAAAGCATGTACGGGACTATCACATGAACCAATCACAATGTCCTGACAATCATGACAGAAAACTTAATGTAAATAAATTAACCCAAAATGCACTTGTCACTGGGCACAAAGGGATTACCAGCTCTACTGAATTATTTCCAGAAGAATTCATATGTGGAAAGTTAAACTGAGAAACCCATTCTACAACTTTAAGCAGAAACACTGAAAAAAATATATTGGGTCTTGTGAGTAGGTGCTGAAAGCCTTGCATATTGATATAAGCCCCAGGGGGTCCTGAGTCATGGACATTCTCCAGAGAGCTAAAAGGAACTATTATATAAATGCTCAAGAGGACATTGTGTTTAAGAGAACTGTTGCACAAATAGGTTCTAGTAATTGTGCTATTGTTTCCTATACATTATTTGTTCAAATGCAAAAGCTGCTCGTTTACAGAGACATTTTAATTTTAACAACAACTGTTCCCCCATCTTGCTCTCAGACAGAAGAACTGCATAAAAGAACATACTTGTTCTCTGTTAGAAGATACTTGTTGCCAGCAAGAAGCAACTGTAAATATTAAAGGAACAGTCTGATATTTTGTATGGAGAGGTCTTCCAGCTAAATACAAGTTGGACTTTTCTGAAGCATGCTTCATAGAAATGGGTCTCAATCAATGTTCTATAGTTCAATGTTCTAAATTAGCATAGTTCTTATGCCACTACTCTCTAGTTGAATGAAACATATACCAGAAATGGCCAGGCCTGGATTTGTGGAAAGGCCACTAAGGCCCGGGCCTAGGGCAGCAGGATTTTAGGGGACGGACTGCCCAACCGCAACCACATTGGTTCAGAAACACTGGGGATGTGCAGAAGATAAAACCGTTTTTTCAATTTCGGATGCACCAATCCCCATTGCTCCATTCCTGATTATGACAATTTGCACTAATAAAAGGGAGGGGGCGGGGCGACAAACTTCAGCGGGACTAGGGGTGCCCGCAATGTGAATCTGGCCCTGGAAATGGCAGACTATTTGCTTTAATCAGCTAGAAGAGCTGTAGAACATCTGAATTTGTAAAGAAATTGACAGTTCTGTAAGAGGTGATATTTCCCATTTAAAAAATTGCAATGCAAATTAGAAGTTGAATATATTCAGAAACAGAACTGTTCCTTTTTTATAGATCAGTAAATGTTGGACGTGCTCTAAAGTGGAATTCAAATGGACATGTTTCCAGACAAAGGTGAAATGCCAGCTAGTAACTTGCACTTGTTATGGCCACGCTCATGGCAAAACCATAATTTTCCTTATCTTGACAAAATGGAAAGTTTTTTTTGGATAAAATATTGATTTCATGCATTAGTATTAACATGTACTTGTAACATGTAAGGTAAAAAATGCATTTAACACTTCTCCCAAACATTAAGGATTGCCTTTTGGTATAGAATGACAGGCACTTTCAAACAGAGAATGATCCTTGCTCCAAAGTAAAAAGGCTGCATATGTGGGAATAGCAAAGCAGTCAGACTGACCTCACACACAGGGTGTTCACTAGACAGTTCCAGAATTATAAACCAGTAGTTTCTGTTTCAGGTTCTTCTTTTAGGGGTCAGAGGAACAGGAAAAAGGAAGGATTCTGCAAATCTGCGTAAATTAATATCACATCTAAACCATAAAACTTGCAATTGCCTCATCAAAAAAGAGAAGTGATTGCTGCCTGATAATGCATCACTCTCAGTACCACAAGGATTATGTTTTAATGTTTGAACTGCACCCAGCTCTTCACTGCACGGGGCCGGAGATTCCCTGGCACCATATTCTGGCTTGCGCTGGCTTTCCTAATGATCGCTGCTTTCACAGGTCATGCATTTTCTTCAAGTGGAAACACTAGCCGAGTGCCTCGGTTGGTGATCTCATAGTCTCCCCCAGTTAGTTCATGTTCCAGAGCTTCGTCGGAGCTCATTTTTTCTCTTTTGCCGTCAAGGCTTGTGGTTGCTGTGTGAGAACCAGAGGAGCCATTAGCTGTTATGGTGGTGTCTCCATAAGTTAATGTAAGGTCGCCATCATTTAGAATAAATTCTGCATCGTCCTCTCTCAACTGCTCGACATTCTGTCAATGACAATAAAGGATCAACTGTATTGCTATACAACATAAATATCATACATTTCAGTATCTGAGCTTTTAATGTAGTTTTTATAGCATCTTTATCCCTGCCTACATACATATTTCATGCTTTATAAATATTATTTGTCTCCTGGATTACACACATTTCTATTGATCTATAAACAGCCTGCTTTAATCATTTCACCTAATCCTTTCAGTCAAATACTGTCTGTCCCTTACTATTCACTGAATTATTTATTCTGACCCCACAATCAGTACTGTATATACCACTTAAACCAAGCATGTCCAAAGTCAGGCCAGGGGGCCAATTGCGGCCCGTTTTCAAATTTACACTGGCCCTCAGTCTTCATCATGAAAAAGGACAATATATATAAAGCATGAAAATAACCTACAAAAAATAAACTATAACAAAATATGTGTATTATATATACATGAGCCCGGGTACTCAATTAAATGTGGATTGATGCTACACCTAACACATTGCTGCTATGTCCAGTTTTTTAATATGTATGTGTATTTTAAATTTTGAATAAATAAAGTGTGTTTTACCTAATATATTCCCAGTAGTGAGACCCCCTGTTTAAGTAATTCTCCACTATACGGATTAATTTCTTATTAAATGTATTTTAACTTTACTTTGGGGGGGGGGGGCTCCGGGTGAACTTTCCCTTATAATATACTGGGTAATTATATGAATGTTGCACCTCTAGCTGCAGCTTGGGGATATTGTTTTCTTATGCCGTCTATGGAGAATACCTAAGAAAATATTTCCTAGTGAAGTTCTATAATTAGGCTTCTCCTCTTTCTTTTTATTTACACCATGTGCAACTTTTGTTGTGGACATAATTAATGGGTAATTTAGACAATGGAGTATGATTATTCAAATCTTTTACTTTGTGGCAGACCAAATGATACAACAAATGACAAGTTCTGTGATATGGCTATTAAGATACATAACTATACCTTTAAATTATTATTAAATATTAAATTATTTCCAAATAATAAAAAACATTTAGAGACCCTTTAGAGCAATAATTACTAGTACACTTTTGGTATTCATCTGACCCACCTCTGTCTTTCTAATGCGGAGTTCTGCAATACAACTGCAGGGATATAAATGCCATATATACATATATCCCTAAATCATTACACATTTGATTTTCCTTTCTAGATACCACAAAGCAGTTCCATGTCTGTAGCTTATGAATTACTTACATCATAGACCTGTGGGCTCGTGAAACACCTGGCAATGAGCCCGCACCAGCTGGGAAGAGTTGTCGATAATGGAGGACCACTGTGGGTCAGCATTGGTTTCAGATAACTAGTATTATTTAAGGAAAATTCTGCATTCATTAAACGGTTTAAACGTTTCATGTACACTGTGCAGCAAAAGCAAATAAGTATGTTTATTACACAGAAGAGATTGTGCTTTTTTTGTTTTAATTATCAACCAATTCTACCCCATAACACCACAGTGAGAAACTAACATTCTAAAAATATATGAAATTCATAACTTAAAAAAAGATGACATAATATGTAACCCGTCTTTCTTCTCAATAAAACCAACATCAAATATAATGATTAATGATGGGACAGTAAAATTCAGGCCAAGAGATAATCCTAGTCAAAGCAGAAATGACAAAAAATCTGATAAAACAGCTAATCTTTTGCATAGTTATGAGATCCCTTATCTGGAAAGTCGTTATCCAGAAGGCTCCAAATTGCAAGGAGGCCACCTCCCATAGAGTAAATTATTTAAAATTATTTCCTTTGTCTCTGTAATAATAAAACAGAACCTTTTACTTGATGGTAACTAAGCTGCATAAATCCATTTTGGTGGCAAAACCGGTAGGTTTATTTCATGTTTAAACAATATGATCCTTATCTGTAAAATGCTAGGACCTAAGCATTATAATAGTTCCTCTAGCTGTATATGGTAGGGTGTTGGGAAGTAAGCCATTCCTCATTTAAACCCTCCCAGGATCCTGTTCAGAGCTTGTCTTGCACAGACATAGGATTCCAACATACCTTTGTAGCCAATTGACTCACACACTCATTCACTCTCCGTATGTGCTTATTTAAAGTATGAATGAAGTTATTTTCTGGCCCTAGGTTTTAAGTTTGAAGTTTGAATACATATTTCACATTGACTAGAAAGGCAGCCTAATCAGCTGATTCTGCTCAGTGTCTTTCGACTCACTACATCATCTGCAAGGAATTCAACAACCATAGCAACAAGAGCTGCATTTTGCCCAAGGAGCTTTGAAACTTCTTGTAAAAGCTGAAGAGAGAGAGGGGGGGGGGTCAATGTGTGTGTGGGAAGCAGTCATAATCACTGTGCAATCGATTTATCTGCTGGTGCAACCAAGTGAGGTATTGTCCAGCCTCAGTTACAATACCAGAATAGCATTAACAGGTCCCATAACATCATTTTGTCTATACCTAAAGGAATTGCCCTTTATTTTAACTGCTTTCTGATTTACTTTTTTTTGTGACTCTCTCCTGAAAATGCAGTCTAGTTGGGAAACTCACAACACCAATATATTTTAAAGGGTCACTACCACAGTCAGGCTAATTTTGTAATATATGGAAAAACTTTTTTTTTTGGTCAGGAAGGTCGCAGATACAGGAATCTGTGCTTACACATGCATAATGGCAAGATAAACAGAGGCCATCACTTTTGACAAAAGCTCAGATTGTGAGTGAGAGATTAGCAGAAAGAAGAACATCTTAAACAGAACATTTACACAGTAAGGGACACACAGGTATTTAAGTATTTTTTGGTTTACATTGTATCAAAGTTGTATAAGCAACGGAGTTACACAGCCCCCTAACAAAATCTGTTGAAGGCCAGAGATCAAACATCAAGAAGGGTTTGCCCATATGTGTTAAAAAGCATCAATCAGAAATCCCAGTAGGGCACTCAATAGCCCAGGGCCCCTCAGGCAGTTAGTGGGCTACTGTTCCACATTATTTTACATTCTATGAAAACAGTTGCCTCTCATTATACATGCATATATTTTGCCATGTACAACGTACAAATATTTTTTCCATTAATATTATTAGACACTGGCTTAGTTAGTGATAGTTAGTTCTTGTTAGTTTCTATTTTATTTTACATATTACTTCATTGTAAATTATACATTCTGTATAATATGTCATTGTATTAATCTTCTTATTCTGCATACTATTTGTTATCATATTGATTTTTATGGTTTATTGTGAAAACCAAATAAAATATTTCAAACTTAAAATATTATTAGAATGGCTGTGTTATGTAACATTATTGTGTTTGAACATTTTAGAGTTTGTCTGTAGCCATCTGTCATTTGATTGCTGCAAGCAAAAAACGGGCAGGGGGTAGGTTGGGGACGTTGGGGGGCGGGCCGGTGATGTCTGGGAGCGGTCCGGTGACATTGGGGGGCTGCCTGGTGACGTGGGGAGGCAGGGCGGGTGATGTCAGGGGCAGGACTGAGGAGATGGAAATCAGTGATTGGCTGATCGCCATTTCATTCACTTCAATGTCCTGTCCGGATTTCCTAATTTGGAAATCTGGACAGCCCTTCCAAAAACCTGATTATCCGGGTGAAATCCGGACAGGTGGCAACCCTAACTGGGTGATTGAAAGGTGCTATAAGTTTATGGGGTTTAATGATTGGTCTGTACTTTTGTTATGGCCACTCAATGCTAGTTCAATTGCACATTGCAGATGCATCTAAAAGTTAAATAAAAAACTCATATCATTTGTTTCATTCACTATAAAAAGGATACTTATGATCAAAGCTATACCACAACCTAAACACCCAGGCACTCTCCTGCTTTGTACGACTGCCGCCATTTAAGCCAGGGCCATCCTAAAGAAGAAAAAAAACACAAAAATAAAAAACAATTTATTTGTTTTCTCAATATATATATAAAATAAATAAAAATATCAAAAAGAGAAACAAAACCAGAGACATCATAGAAGCCAAATAATGCTAAAGGTTCTTTTAAGATTCTATCGTGGTCATTAGGCAGATTCAATCACATTTTATCCTCACATGAAAAAGTCAATTATTGTATTTGGATTGACCTTGGGCAAAATTAACATTTCCGTTGTAAAGTGTAAGTTAAATTTGCAGCACCACACTAACATCTACAGCTTGTAGAATATGAAATGCATGGCCAATAGCAGGTGTTGGAACCATTAGACCAGAAGCAAGAATTGTGGAGACTAAAATTGATCTGGGCCAGCTTGGGAAACTGGTAGCATGCTACTCCTGTCAGGAGGGCTTGCAATAAACAATGTCACAGCAGCAAGAGCAATGCATGTACAGGGCTGTGGTTCTAAAAACATTTACTGCAAAAATCAAATGTTCATTTCAAATAATGCCAGGGATATAAAGCCTGTACAAAACAACTACAAATAACTACACCATATAGTAAATATATATTTTTTAGCAAAGAAGCAGATTTCTGGAACAGAAGTTGTAACTTACTGTATGAAGTACTTGAAAACTGTCATTTGTTGGTGCTGGATCTTGATCTGGGTCAACTCCAACTCTATTACATAGAAATGGGAGGAGGGGGGAATAGAAATTAGAATATTATTCTAAACAGGTATTCTGGATTTAGCAAGGATTCGCAGGTCAGAGACTCATTGGTGTTGCTGAAATAATACAATCAACATTAAGGGGCAGATTTACTAAGCTCGAGTGAAGAGTTCGAATGTAAAAAAAATTTAATTTCAAAGTATTTTTTTGGGTACTTCGACCATCGAATTGGTCAAATGATTTGAACGATTCGATGAAAAAATCGTTCCACTATTTGATAATCGAAGTACTGTCTCTTTAAAAAATACTTTGACTTCATACTTCACCACTTTAAACCTACCGAGGTACAATGTTAGCCTATGGGGACCTTCCCCAGCACTTTTCCAAGTTTTCTTAGGTCGAATAAAAAAATCCTTCAATCAATCGCTTAAAATCGTTCAAATTGTTCGATTCAAACGATCTTATCGTTCGACCGAACGATTTTTATTCGATCATTCGATAAAAAGTTTTGCGCTAAAATCTTTCGAATTCGATATTCAAAGGATTTTACTTCTAGGGTTTTTTAAACCTCGAAATTCGACCCTTGATAAATCTGCCCCTATGTTTAAAATTATCCTGTGTGTGGGTAACATGTACAGAAAAGGCTCAAACCACAGAACTGCCATAATATACATTTTTTTGCCCGAATACAGGATTACTCTATATGTAAAAACAAAAAAAACCTAACACAGGAAAGTGACACAAAATGAACAGTACAGGATGTGTAAAGATTTTTATACATTTATGTACACGTCAAGGTGTTCAGACCTCTGACCAATTCTCATTTTATTAAATAACTAATCCTATACTAAGTATTTTTTTTTTTATTTCAAAGCAATCAATTTTAAGTCTGGATTTTAAGAAATCACTATCCTGGTTGTGAACCAGAAAGACATCAATGAAGACCAAAAAACAAAAAAAATTGCCAAAGAACATAATAATGATGTAATAGAAATGCATACAATATTTTTGAGTTTTGATGTCACAGTGAGCACTGCTGGTTTAGTAAATAGCAGTGAAAGCAAACAACCCATTTGCTGCCTGGAAAAAACATTAGAATGCCCGTTTACCGAACTTAAAGTGAAAAATATTGGTTGCAGGAATGAAAACTTACTAATGCAAAGGCAGCTTTAGAAAGTATTAAGGTATGTGGGATGTATTCAATTGCATATAGCATATTTTATTTTGTTTTTATTTAACAATGCCTTTGCAAAACTTGTCAAGGGTCTGAACATCTTTGCAAGACAATGTAAATGGGAGAAATGCAAAGAATTTGATAAAGACACACCTAAACCATACCTCCCAACATTTTGGAAATAGAAAGCGGGACATAAAGATTTGCCGCACAGAGCACGGTGAATTTTTTGACCATGCCCATTTTTGTGACCACATCCCCTAATTACCATGTCAATTTTACACAATTTGGCAGGTTCTGAAAGTTTAAACACATTTCTGTAGTTTTTATGTGTTTGAATCAAACACACCAATGATCCCTTTACTAGTTTGTAATGTTTTTATCCTTAGATTGAAGCAGAGGTCTGACCTAGGTCAGTACTTAAAGGGATACTGTCATGGGGAAAAAACATTTTTTTTCAAAATGAATCAGTTAATAGTGCTGCTCCAGCAGAATTCTGCACTGAAATCCATTTCTCAAAAGAGCAAACAGATTTTTTTTTATATAAAATTTTGAAATCTGACATGGGGCTAGACATATTGTCAATTTCCCAGCTGCCCCAAGTCATGTGACTTGTGCTCTGATAAACTTCAATCACTCTTTACTGCTGTACTGCAATTTGGAGTGATATCACCCCCTCCCTTTTTCCTCCCAGCAGCCAAACAAAAGAACAATGTGAAGGTAACCAGATAGCAGCTCCCTAACACAAGATAACAGCTGCCTGGTAGATCTAAGAACAACACTCAATAGTAAAAACCCATGTCCCACTGAGACACATTCAGTTACATTGAGAAGGAACAACACACAGCCTGCCAAAAAGCATTTCTCTCCTAAAGGCACAAGTCACATGACCAGGGGCAGCTGGGAAATTGACAAAATGTCTAGCCCCATGTCAGATTTCAAAATTGAATATAAAAAAATCTGTTTGCTCTTTTGAGAAATGGATTTCAGTGCAGAATTCTACTGGGGCAGCACTATTAACTGATTCATTTTGAAAAATTTTTTCCCCATGACCGTATCCCTTTAATGATTCACACATAAGAGAGAAAGTGAAAGAACCGCGCTTGGTCAATCTGTTGCTCTGCCTTCTTTGCCTTTGTGGTGTCCCAGGGAAAGAAATAATTTAGGTAGTAGATTTGGGACAACTCCACCTCACATTTTTTTTTTCCCAATTTCCTCCTTTAACTTATGAACTTGAGAATTGTGTTTTTTAGTATTTATCCTATTAATTGCGGTCACTTTAATTAATTTAAGATCAATTTACCTGAGTTGTAATTTATTTATTGATCCAGCACTACTAAGCACTTTAAACTTTTAGAATTAATTTTTTAAGCTTATTTGGATGTGGGCATATTATTCATTCATTAAATAACATTACCATATCAGAAAGGATATAAATCCCCATTAAGGGAAGCTTTGCAGTTTATAGTTGATTCCAATGTGGGCAAAATCACTAAATGGTTTTAATCTTTTTAATCTATTTAACTGAATGAACTCCATTGCACTGCACTTTAATCTTAATTAACTCTTAATTCAATACATACTTGATCTAGTGGTAATAAATCAATTTATAGCACTGCACTTTAGAATTTATATTCCCAGTGATTGTTATAAGACAATCAGTGGGATTGCACTTGAGTATAATAATTTTATAATCACCAGGTTATTGGAATAGTTTATACAAGTGACGGCTGAGTTAGATTGACCAAGTGCGGTACTTTTGCTTTCTCTCTTATTTGTGAATTACAGTTTTGCTAATGAAGGTGAATTTCCCTTTTAGGTGCAAATTACAGTTTCCGCAAGGGATCTGTTTATCTTAAATTGTTACAATAGTTTCTTTGCTTATCTTAAATTGTAACAAAAGTATCTAAGTATCTATTCTGGGCTTTCTGCCAAAAGCCAAATAAGTTAGAAACTTTGTCTGGCTTTTCAGTACAAGAGATCAAAGAAAAAGTCAGGACATTTCAGTAACAACCCTGGGACTGAGTGTCAAAATCAGGACTGTTCCGCGAAAAACGGGGCAGTTGGGAGGTATGCCTAAACTAACACCTGTTCTGTCTGGCAATTTAAGCCACACCAATATCTGGCAAATCACACAGCGCACAGACATGACATCTCTAGCAACATACATTTGTAGTAAAATTATTTTTTTAGTGTCAATTTCACTTAAACATGAGTTTCCATGAGTGAGCATTCACACATCTCACCATGTGTAATGCAATACATCAGATAGTGTAGTGTAAATGTCACTGCCATTGGACCATGGATCAGTAGATTTTCTGATTTACTACTGGAGCAGTAGTTTTCTGGAGTGATAAATGGCATTTCACCATATGGCAGTATGATCAGGAAAGTCAGGAAAATGCTTGTAATTATTTCTAATATTAATTTATATTTTGCAAAAATATAATACCACAAGCCTGAAACTGCATTTTTTCTACAGACATTACACTAATGGAAATTTCCCATTAGTCACAAAAGTTAGCTGAAGAACATAGGGTGCATTACAGTCTGTCTTCATCTGAAACCGCTTGCTGGAACATTAGAAATACAATCAATCCTTGATCTAGCCACAGAGTGCCCATTGTTCCGCCATCAGAAGTTTATGTAATGTGAAGGGCATATCATGGGATACCAGCCAAAGCTTGAACAACTCAGCACTATCAGCAGCTCTTTGCTCTATTCTGGCAGTTTTGAAGCACTGTTGGTTGGAGAAACTAATGCTAAAAGAAAACCTTGTACTCATACAAAAAAAAAAAAAAAAATTATATGGCCTAACATACCCATTGACAAACCATTATTTAGTAGCCTACAGCTCTCCCTTGCACATTTCACTTAACACTAACACTAGTGAAGCCAAGAGAACTATCATCATAAGCAAATAATAAGTAAAACAAAATTAGTAATATATTTTTTTTTCTTGCATTTGAATCTAAAAAATGTTCTTCAGATCATCAGAAAGGCTTTCACTCCATAGTGCAGGGCACCAGTGCATTATATTTTAATCCATGTAAAACTCTTTTCATATATTTTTGTCATTAGTGGTCTATTAAGGAACATGGCCCAGTCTGCTTCCATGACTGCTAAAATAACATACATAAATCAACAAGTACCAATGAACTTCAGGCCAAGTTCAGCTTAATTTTCACTTTAATTTTACCTCTATGTTTGGGATGAGCAGTGCTAGGACTAGGAAAACAAATAAGCTTAAAATCACCACACATCACAAGGCAGTTATTTTATTAGATTTTGTTTGTACTGGAATCAGTTCTTTGAGTGAGCTCTAATACATCTGAAATGAAGCCCGCTATAAGATATATTGGATCTAATTGTCAATGAATATCTGACACCCAACTGCTGCATGGAGAGAATGATTATAAACAGATGTTGTGAGAGGGATAGTGAAGATAAACCATGATTATTTCAGAAATGATGCAGACCTTTTAATTGATTGTACTTAGAAAGTACTTATTTCAGTATGATGAAGCTTATATTAAATTTTCATTTTCGTTATACTTTAGGTAGTCAAGCAGCCTAAGCTCCAAGGAGATTGGGAAGGATGGGCCTAGCTGTTATGAGAAAGGCCCATGGGGGAAAAACCATCAGATAACAGCATGCTCAGCAGGGTACGTAAAGTTGAAGTCGCCAAATGAGAGGTTCCTACCAATATGCCCACCTTGTGGTCAAACGGTTGGATTACAATTGAACTAATGCAGGCTGTTGTGGAGAGGACTGCATAAACGAGCCGACACGTTCCCTGTTCTGATTAATTAAACCTGTCCACTAGATATCTGCCAGATTTTCAGGAAGATATTGGTTGGGCACAATGTTCCCTCGTATTCCTTATTGGCTATGTGCGCAAAATAAAAAATCTTGTGTGTTTTAAACGTTTTAAACTTGTGTGTGCAGTTTTTAAAAACTGCTTGCTCAGAATACAAAATGTTGTATTATCACAAAATTAGAGGGAAATGTCTATGTAGTTTCTTATTAATCCAGGTCATCAGGGCCGGATTTACATAGTGGGCGCCCCTAGGCTTCTGCCGTTTGTCACCTCTTTCCCCTCCCCTTTATTTGTGCACATGCACAAATTTTCATCATCAGGTCTGGAGCACTGGGGATTGGCTCATTGGAAATTTTAAAAAACGATTGTATCTCATGATCAGCTCCAGAGCTTCCAAACCAATGCGGGTGCAGTTGGGCTTCATGCCGCCCCCTAAAATCCTGCTGCCCTAGGCCCGGGCTTTCTCCTTTGAAAAAATATCACCACTCATCCAAGTGGCTTCTTCAGTTCAATTGAAGTAGTAGCACATTCCCCGGCATTTAAACCCCTATGACAGGGAATGCCCTACCACTTCAGTTGAACTGATGAGTGGTGAAATGTTTTCAAAAATGTCCAGTTGCCTTTGACTTAGTTCTATTGGATACCTTAAAGGGAACATTGGTCAGGCAGGTCAATCAGCAGACCTTATAAATGAGCCAATATGCTTTCCTGACCAAGTTGGAACTTTTTCTCTGCCCATGTACATTAGTTTTATTCACCTTGAATGAGCACACTGGAGAAGAAAGCCTGATGCATCTACTATCTGTCAATATTAAAGGAAAACTATACCCCCCAAACAATGTAGGTCTCTATAAAAAGAAATTGCATAAAACAGCTCATATGTAAAACACTGCTTCATGTAAATAAACCATTTTCATAATAATATACTTTTCTAGTAGTATGTGCCATTGGGTAATCATAAATAGAAAATTGCCATTTTAAAAAATAAGGGCCGCCCCCTGGGATCGTAGGATTCACTGTACTCACAAACATACCAACAAACCATACATGTTAGGTTGCATGAGCCAATTAACAGAGAGAGTTGTGTCTTTTGCTTCTACACTTCTTCCCGTTACAGTTAGAGTTGTAGTATTTCTGGTCAGGTGATCCCTGAGACAGCACACAGACCATCACGAAATGGTGGCTCAAGGCAAGAGATGTAAAAGGTCAATATTTACTTAAATATATATTCCAGTTTGGTAAGATTCTTTAATATGCCACTTAATATGATATGAACTATCTGTTGCTTAAGTGTTCATTTTGGGGGTATAGTTTTCCTTTAATGGACTCCAGGGTCGAGCCTAAGGCTGGAATGTAATTCAATTCATTGCAAATCAGGAAAAAGAACAGTGGTCATTGTGTTAGATCAGTGATCCCCAACCAGTAGCTCGTGAGCAACATGTTGCTCCCCAACCCCTTGGATGTTGCTCCTAGTGGCCTCAAAGCAGGAGCTTATTTTTGAATTTCTGGCTTGGGAGAAGTTTTGGTTGCATAAAAACCAGGTGTACTGTCAAACAGAGCCTCAATGTAGGTTGACAATCCACATAGGGGCTACTAAATAGCCAATTACAGCTCTTGTTTGGCACTCCAGGAAAATTTTTCATGCTAGTGTTGCTCCCCAACTCCTTTTAATTCTGAATGTTGCTCACGGGTTCAAAAGGTTGGGGATCCCTGTGTTAGATCCAAGGATAAACACTGCTGGAGCATAGACTTTGTTTGTAGAAGAGATGCAGTGTATACTGGGCAGTGCAGTACAAGCCAACTGTCTGCAACTTAGGGTTAAAGTACATCAGGCAGCAAGCTCAGAGTTAATATACAAGGCTGCTGTATGCTGTTTCACCTGAAATACTGCCCACAACTAATGGTCACATCTTCCAGCTATGGCACATGGTCACCAACTCTGAGACACACAAGAATGAAATGAAAGGAAGATGTATGGGAGCTTACACATTCAGTAAAAAGGCTACCGTTGCTTCATTTAACTACACACTGGCAAAAACACAACAATTACATGAAGAGTAAGAAGATGAAATGAGGCATAAATATCACCATAAACTCTCAAGGGGTAGTAGCATTATGACTTATAACTAATATTCAGAAACATTAGCATTACACCATTTAGTGGTAGATTTATCAAAGTGTGAAGTTTGAACTCACGCAATAAAACTCACTCGCATCCTAGTCATTCCTATGGGATTTTTAGAAGTTTATTTATCAGACAGTGAATGCCCATTAGTGTGCTGTTTTAATGTAACATTATTCTCCTTATAAAAAGAAGAGGAATTTACAAGATTACAAGATTTGGCATAAATGAGAGCAGTGCTGGAGAAATCAAATAAAGTTACACCAATTTATCGAGTACACATTTTTAATTTCAAATGAAATATAGAAAATGGCTGACCAGCCTGCTAATCACTTAAAGGAATAGTTCAGCGTGAAAATAACAACTGTGTAAATAGATAAGATAGGATGTGCAAAATAAAAAAATGTTTCTAATATAGTTAGACAAAAATTTTAAATATAAAGGCTGGAGTGAGTGGATGTCTAACATAACAGAACATAGCCCAACTTCCTGCTTTTCAGCTTTCTTGGTTTCCACTGACTGGTTACCAGGCAGTAACCAATCAGAGAATTTAAGGGGGGGCACATGGGTCATATCTGTTGCTTTTGAATCTGAGCTGAATGCTGAGGATCAATGGCAAACTCACTGAACCGAAATGTACCATGTGGCTCCCCTTCAAGTCGCTGACTAACTCAGAGTTATAGAGCTGAAAAACAGGAAGTAGTGTTCTGGCTATTATGTTACACATCCAGTCACTCCGGCCTTTATATTTTACATTTTTGGCTAATTAACTATATTAGAAAGTTTTTTTATTTTGCACAGCCTATCTATTTACCCAGTTTTTATTTTTACACTGAACAATTCCTTTAAATACCCTTGCATCATACTGCATAGCCCTTGATAACACAATTTATATAAAAATATGTCTGCAGACATTTCCCACATCTAGCTTTTACAAATAGTCATGTTACCAATGCATCCTAATGAGCAACACTTGTAATTCCAAAGCCACTAATGATTGCATGAAATGATACTAATCACTAGTTCTTTGCTTGATACACCTATGTATGTCATACTGTGTTACATACCAGGGGATGTGGAACATAGTACTATTTAACACAGGGAAATGGTACAATCGTGGGAATTACCACATTATTTCCCACAGACTATAATGTGTAGTATTGCAACAAGGATCCATGATTTTGTTCCTTTATTATGAGACATGTAATATGTGCAGCTCATTGTGGTTAAAGGGAAGTCATTTGTTACATTTCTTCTTGTTCAGTCTCAATTAGCACTCAACAGATGTAGAGGTCCTTTTAAAATATTAATGCAAAATGCTTTTTCATATTCTATTAAATGAGCAAATAATTAGCACTTTAGAAGCAGCATTATAGCTAAATGGTAATGTCATTACTGCTCTACAACAAAAGAAAACAAAACCAATTAAAACAAAATCAAATCAAACTTTTTTACTTACATTTTTAAGACACAATGATAATGATACAGTTATAGTGATACTGAGTTGGTGATGATACTGAGATAATGATACTAACTCAACAGTAACTGTACACATTTACATCATGTTCATACAATTTAGTATACAAAAAGTATTGTAGCTTAGTCTGTTTGTCTGCAGTAGCTTAGTCTGTTATGCCATCATGTGACTGCAAAACCACAGCTACGTAGAAGCAAATTGGGGTTTATAATGGTATTCCGACATGATAAAAGTTATGAGCCACTGTGTTACAGACAGGCCTAAAAAGCAGATACATAATAACACCAATATTTAAGAAGGAACTGTTGCAATGGAGCAACTCAATCAGCTAAGGCAGGCTATGAGTTGTAATATTTGGTGGCAAGTCTCTTGTGGGCTCCAGATCCACTGCAGGACCATTATTCACAGTGAAGAGTTCTGTGTGATTTAGTCTCTCACTATATGAAGTGCAGCATTAAGTTACATGACTTCATTTGGGACTGTGGGAACTAGTGTGTAAAGCTATTTCACAGAAGTGCACCCAGTAACTTGGGCCCTCCCCAAAACCTAAACATGGTTTAAATTGCTGCAATATCCCTGTTGGGCCCTGGTGCAGTCACATGTTCAGCCTCTCTGGTAGTTAGCCACTAGTTGCACTATGCTGCATTTGCTTTACCGCAGATCAGAGTTGCACTCTAAACTAATTTTTGTTGCATATTTGATTTTGTTTTGCTAATACTGTACCAGAGAAAACAAGATGGTACAAGATTTTAAAAACTATTGGACTTTGAGAATACAACAGTTCAAGTCTTATACAAAGAGTATTTTTAGATCAAACAAATGTAGTTTCAACACACACATTTAATATAGCTGTGCAATCTTAAAAATCAACCAATTTGCTCCATTTTAGGGATGTACTGAATCCAGGATTCGGTTGAAGATTCAGCCAGGATTCTGCCTTTTTCAGCAGGATTCAGATTCGGCATGCTAATTAGTGTCAGGGAGGGAAATCATGTGACTTTTTGTCACAAAACAAGGAAGTAAAAAATGTTTTCCCCTTCCCACCTATGCAAAAAGTAGTGGATTTGGTGCATCCCTACTCCATTTAAAACCTTCCCCACCTCCCTAGTAACCACTTAATATGCATTTCTACACGACTTTATCAGAGTATCCCCCCCCCAGCATCAGAAACATCCCTACCCAGCAGAGTTTTAGATGTTCTCTTAAAATTCACCACTTCTGTGATGCTTACACACTTACTGAATAACATTTAAAGGAAAACTATACCCCCAAAATGAATACTTAAGCAACAGATAGTTTATATCAAATTCAAATTGAATGACATATTAAAGAATCTTACCAAACTGGAATATATATTTACATAAATATTGCCCTTTTACATCTCTTGCCTTGAACCACCATTTCGTGACTCTATCTGTGCTGCCTCAGAGATCACCTGACCAGAAATACTACAACACTAACTGTAACAGGAAGAAGTGAGGAAGCAAAAGGCAGAACTCTGTTTGTTAATTGGCTCATGTGACCTTACATGTGGTTTGTATGTGTGCACAGTGAATCTTACGATCTCAGGGGGCGGCACTTATTTTTTAAAATGGCAATTTTCTATTTAAGATTACCCAATGGTACATACTACTAAAAAAGTATATTATTATGATAATGGTTTATTTACATGAAGCAGGGTTTTACACATGAGCTGTTTTACTCAGTATCTTTTAATAGAGACCTACATTGTTTGGGGGGTATAGTTTTCCTTTAAGGCACATGTATACCCCCACAAAAGATTTAACCAGTGAACAGCCTCTTTGGAATATTTAAATACCTGTCATGCCGATTGTTAAAAGGTTAATAGTAAGGCTGAGGCACCCACTTAGTAAGTTAGGATTTCTTCTCTTTCTCTCACCCACTCGGCCCCCTCTCTTGGAAATTTACTTCAGCTGTTTGGCTACCGAGCATGCTCAATTCTCTCAACTAAACATGATATCCAGTTTAGCAGTCAATGAAGAGACAGCTTTGCTGGTTCCCATAGAAACTCTGCTCTAGCTGGCTGCTCCTATTTCTAAGTTCAACCATTGCAGTGATCAAACCAAGCAGGACTTTTTTTTATCAAAGTAAGTTCTGTCTGTAATATACGAAGGAGGAGAAGAGCAGGGAGCACTCACCGGCCCGACGATGTGCAGCCGCTGTGCTACTACGTGAGAAACGCTCCCGAAGCGTATGTCAATCTGCAAATTGTCGTAGTCACGGAGCACCAGCAAGTTTAAAACCTCTGTTTATTAAAGATTATTAAAAAGTAACAATAGAGCGTAATGAGCCCAATAGCTCCATAGCTTTGACGCGTTTCGTGGACAAACCACTTCCTCAAAAAGCTAAATTGTATCGACCTCTGGTAACATTTTAAGGTTGGAGGCTTATTGGATTTTCGAGTTCAAGACAATAAACACTTATGGAGGACTTAATCAGGATTGGGAATTAACTTGCTTCTATTGAATTACTGGCCTTATTTGAATTATATATTCTTATTAATTATTATCGGTTATTCATTTAAATTATATATATATTATACGTGTTATTCATGAATGCATGTCCGTTTTGATTTTTTGATTTTTGACTTTTGCTTTTTGAATTATCTAGTGTTTTGAGTCTTGTCCCGCTTATTCATTCAATTATATATTTAATGAATTCAATCTATTTTAGACTTCATTAGACTGTTTTCAAAATTTTCGATACTTTGTTTGCCAAATATATGCAATTTACGACATGGAATATGTAACATCCATTTAATTGTATCATTTGTATAATTATTTCACTATATATTCATTATATATGATAGTGGCACACTTCCTTTGTTTTGATATTCCATCATGTGGTTCACCCATGATAGGGTTAATGTTTTTAGAAGGGGTGTGGTTTTTGTGGTTTTAAATGTTACCAGAGGTCGATACAATTTAGCTTTTTGAGGAAGTGGTTTGTCCACGAAACGCGTCAAAGCTATGGAGCTATTGGGCTCATTACGCTCTATTGTTACTTTTTAATAATCTTTAATAAACAGAGGTTTTAAACTTGCTGGTGCTCCGTGACTACGTAAGTTCTGTCTGTGTAAGGCTGCATTCTTGATTGCATGAACTTTATAGTGGACAAGTACTGTTTGCAGATGTAAATGTCACTGATGATAGGGAAAATGGCCACTGGGTGAAAGATGGAGAAGAGTGGGATTATATGCAGTAAAAGTGATGAGGTTTGGTGGGGGAGGTGTGTCCACCTTATACACAAGGTAGGAGAATGTAGTGTTTACATACCCTTTAACAATTGCTTTATACAAATCATCACTTCCTAACACATTTCAATTTCCACACATTATATTCTGCTGACCCATTAACTCCTCACTACCAGCCATAACACTGCCAACAATTCTCCAACATATACTTTTTCCACAGCTACATATTTTAATACCTTGTGTCTTACTTATCCCTGAACCCTATATATTGTAAGCCCTTACAGGCAGGGCAATCATTATGTAATATATCTGTTGCAATTATTATGTACAGCACTGCAGAATAGGTTGGGGTATTATAAATGAATGTAATAACCGTAAAAACATTATTTTTCACTTTTATTCATGTCAATTACTTACCTGATATTCAGCCAGGACAACATTGGGGTGGTGCCCCCACCAATAAACCACACTGTGAAGAAGACAATGAGAAGGGTCGTGGAAAACATCATTTGATGAGAGTATGTAGCTGTATCTCGGATGGACAGAGCAAATGCCATAGCACCTCGAAGACCTTTGAAAAAACAAATACTTTGTTATAAAGTCAGTTATTTGCCATGGCACATTCTTCATAGAATATATTTTCAGTTGTAATGAGTGCAAACAAGTCAAAGAAAATAATGTGGGCACCTACATAAAGGAGTTACTCAAAAAGGGAGTAAAGAAAGATTGAAGAAAGACTAGCTCAATTGTTTGGCAAAGTACATCATATCCACAAAGCCACACACTAATTTTGTCAATGCTGTGTATTTCGGTTCTTTGATGATTTGCAAGTGAGAAAAACATTTTTCCCAATTTTAATTCCAGTTTCTGGCTGTCAGGGAACTGGGAGTTCCCTCTGGGGAGGTTGTCTGGATCTAGGAGGAAGCCCCTCAGGAGGGATCAGGATCGTGGTATCCAGGGAATAAGCAGAAGGGGTAATAGAGTTCAGGCAACAGGTCAAAAGGCAGGCAGAATACAAACAGAGTCCAAAGTCCAGGCAGGGGGTCGACAACAAGAGATCAAACAAGAATATCCACAGGGATAACAGGAATAGCAACAGGGAACCCAGGAATCTACTCAGGAACAAGATCCTATTTTCGGGCGCCATCTTGGCGCCTCAGGTGTCCTTTTAAAGGGGATTTTTGGCGCCCTTGCGTCGGCGTCAGCACGTCTGCGACCGACGCGCTGCGCGTGCGTCCGTCGCGCCGTTGTGATGTCTTCGCGCCTGCGCACTTGCGCGCAGGCGTCTCTGCGCCGGCGCCGCTACCCACGTGGCGGCCATGGGCGCCGCCATTTTGGGAGCGGCGTCGGAAGAGGTAGTTGCGCCGCCCGGAGCTCCTGGTCCTGCTCCGGGCGGCGATCGTGACACTGGCTCACTTTTGTGAAATATTTCCACAAATGCAGCCCGAGCTGTACAACCTATTATGTATTACCATTAGCATTGTAGGACAAACTCAGCAACATGAAAATCTGTTCTAACTAGCATGGCTATGTGAAAACGCTCTGTGAAATTGTAATGCATGGAGTGGTTACATACTAATTACATAGTTAAATCGGGTTGAAAAAAGACAAAGTCCATCAAGTTCAACCCCTCCAAATGAAAACCCAGCATCCCTCCATAACTTCACATAAATTATATATACCCATATATATACTAACTATAGAGTTTAGTATCACAATTGCCTTTGAAATTATGTCTATCCAAGAAATCATCCAAGCACCTCTTAAAGGCATTAACAGAATCCACCATCACATCATCACCCGGAAGTGCATTCCACAACCTCACTGTCCTGACTGTGAAGAACCCCCTACATTGCTTAAAATGAAAGTTCTTTTCTTCTAGTCTGAAGGGGTGGCCTCTGGTACAGTGATCCACTTTATGGGTAAAAAGGTCCCCTGCTATTTGTCTATAATGTCCTCTAATTTACTTGTAAAGTGTAATCATGTCCCCACGCAAGTGCCTTTTTCCCCCAGAGAAAACAACCCCAACCTTGACAGTCTACCCTCATAATTTAAGTCTTCTGTCCCTCAAACCAGTTTAGTTTCACGTCTCTGTACTCTCTCCAGCTCATTTATATCCCTCTTAAGGACTGGAGTCCAAAACTGCACTGCATACTCCAGATGAGGCCTCACCAGGGACCTATAAAGAGGCATAATTATGTTTTCATCCCTTGAGTTAATACCCTTTTTTATGCAAGACAGAACTTTATTTGTTTAGTGGCCACAGAATGACACTACCCTGAATTAGACAACTTATCTACAAAAAACCCGATCCTTCTCAGTTAGGGAAACGCCCAACACACTGCCATTTAGTTTATAACTTTCATATATAGAATTTTAGCCAAAGTGCACCATAACCTTGCATTTATCAACATTTAACCTCATTTTCCAGTTTGCTGCCCGGTTTTCAAACTTAGTGAAATCACTCTGCAACGGGCAGCATCCTGCATGGAACTTATAGTTATGCACAATTTAGTATCATCTGCAAAAATAGAAACAGTACTTTCAATGCCCACCTCCAGGTCATTAATAAACAAGTTGAAAGACCTAGTACAGACCTCTGTGGTACTCAACTAACAACACTGGTCCAATCAGAAAATGTTCCATTTACCACCACTCTTTGTAGTCTATCTTTTAGCCAGTTCTCTATCCAGGTACAAATGTTATGTTCCAGACCAACATTCCTTAATTTAACCAGTAAGCTTCTGTGTGACACTGTATCAAATGTTTTAGCAAAGTCTAAGTAAATCACATCCACTGCCATCCCAGAATTGAGGTCCCTGCTCAGCTTCTCATAAAAATAAACTAAGTTAGTCTGGCAAGATCTAGTACGCATAAAACCATGCAGGCACACGCTCATAGTATTGTGATTTGCTACGAAGTCCAGTATTTTATCCTTTATTGGTGTGCGTTATATTTTTAACCCATATTAAAGGAAACACACATAAATATGCTTGTATGATCTGACTTCCATGAAACATCTGCTGTGACTGTAAGGCCAACTATAGATTTCAATATCTCATTCAGTTAGTAGGGTCATACATGTAAATGGACATCCTATGTTCACAGAGGATAATGGCCTATTGAGAGTTTTACTATAAAAGATAGAAGGACTTGCCTGAGCATACCTATCTAATAAATGAAATGTATCTCTACTAAAGAGTAACATGTAGAATCCAGTCTTATGTTTGTGAAAGAGCATCTCAGATATGTACTGTCAAGTGATAGCTGCTTCTAAGGTTTCATTTCTGCATATTAATAAAGTGGTTCCAGCTGGTACTGAGAAACTAAAAGCTAATGGCACAAATGGGGTTTCGTATTTTAAGTAAAGAAAAGAAAGCTGTGCATATGTCAGAATTGCTTAAGAATGTGTTTAATAAGCAATCTATGGGTTTATGGCACATGCTTATAAACTATTACCTTAAAGAAATGATGACACCATCAATTAAACGTTTTTTATATCTATCACAACATTGTCTTTGCATGTTCGCAATAAAAGTATTTGCCCAATACTTTTACATTACCCATCTGATCCTCCATGTTCCTCTATGAGGGGGCTGCCACATTTGGGCAGCAGGTGTCCGTTAGCATTAAAAACTAACTGATAGGTTGAGAAGAGACAGGCTGGTTGGCAAAACAATCAAGTTTAGGAATTTCAAGTAACAATTACAAAAGCAGATCTATCAGTGAAAAACTATCAACATGACCTATAGGCAACTTGATTTTTGTTTTCTAGTGTCAGTATCACTTTAAAAACACAGATGTCCATATATTAGGATGATAGCTGCTTGAGATTGCGTTCGTTTTGATCCTGATCCAACAGTTTTCAGGGTAATTTACAATGCTTCAAATGACCCTGTGAGCCATTAGCCTAAATGTAACGAGACCTGATCAGATGTCTGTTGTGTTGTTTCCAAAAGGCTGTTGAATTGGCACAGATATCTGCCTGTAAATGGGCACGTCGACTCCATTTAAACATCCTTTTGAATCTAAAATGAAGACAGCCTTACACTGTACATGAACTAAAAAAAGAAACTAGATTTCATGAAATGTATACCATGGGCCAACCTACCTGAGAACATCAACATGTGCTGAAAGTTCCACCCAATTTTGTGCCTTCTTCCCAAATTCAGTAAAAACGAGAGAGGATAAACATGTGCAGCTCTCCCAACAAAAATAGCAATCTTAGTGAAGGCATTTGTCAAGGAATCAGTCTTGAAGGAGCTGGGGCTAACCGAAGGTTCCTAACTCACTGTACTTTAAGAGTGAATCTCTTATACAGTACCAATAATTCACTTTGTGTTAAAATCAATAAACACATTTATATAAGTTCTACATACAGGAATGGAAAAAAATAGTCTTGGGTTATAGTATTGGGCTATTTGAACATGTTTATCCTGTGCACATGCAACACCACAGACAACCCAGCAGAAGGGAGCTCTGATCTCTCTTGTATCTCATATCATTCAAATGGATTCAGTGTGGAGCACTTCTATGAAGGATAGAGTCAGACATGCAATAATATTGTAGCGTTTAACTGAAAAGGGACAGTCATAACATAAGATACTTGCTTTTATGCCTAGCACTCAGTAGAGGTTATATTTCACACAAGAGATAGTATTTCCCTGAAACTATTCTTCATATCTACACCTATACCCAGGAGAATAAACTTGAGTTAGTGGAGCAGTTTGCAAGAGTTGTAGAGGATTAGATCGCTATTCAGTCGGTCTTAATTGTTACAAAAAAAATGTGCAATGCACATTGTTCCTTTTATTTCATTCCCCAATAAACTTTAAGCAGTAAGCCATTTGCCTAGTCATCTAATTATTTGCACTACAAGCTATTTCAATATACTATTCTCTGATTTGCAAGTAGAAAAAAGAACTCAATCACTTCACAGGGCACCTGGCAGTAATGGGAAATGTTAATTACACATTTGAGCAAACAAGAAAAGGATACAAAAGCCCCAACAATAAAAATCGGGCTAAACACATGCTTCTGGAAGGTGAAAAGTGCCAAGCCCATGTATGAAAAGATAAAGTTCTCGGCCAGAAAGTGCAGGACTTCAAACAGCTGCAGGGAGGTAAGAGAAAGAGAGAAGGTAAGAGACACATTCACAAAATGGTTTCCATTTGTCAGGTTGTACTTCTAAACAAATCTTACAATCTTTAAAGCTTAACTAGGGCCCCAGAGAAAACGGTTAAAGAAAGACCCCTGCTTTGCAATCTAAAATGGTGAGAAGCCTTCTGTATATAACTGTGCAGCCGACAGCTAATATGAACCACGATAAATACATTTTGGTGCGGTGAATTTGGTGATAGCTTATTGTAAGGTTGTGTAGGGCCTAGATTTGCCTGTCCAAAAAACAAACTGTACTTGGAATGCAGAAATGGCCTAAAACAATGAAGCGGATCACTGACATTTGTATAGCTGCATGAGCTGATACGAACTGACAGGTGTGAGCAGTAGAATAGAAAGGTTTACCGGAAAGTACCTTAGAGCCGAAAATATACAGTAGGAGGAAAATGACTCACAAGGGAAGTGAGCACTGCACTGAAACAAGACAAGGTTTGGTGACCTTGAAGGAGATTTAAAGTTTTTTTTTTGTTTTTTTTTCTGAAGTGGAAGTATAGGTTCCTAGGCCTAAATGTATTTTTAGTACTAGTAATGTATGTTTCATATCATTTGTGCTCGGGATATCGCTTGAAGTCCAGCTGTCCAATTCAGAGGTGCTCTAAGGCAGCAATTGCTGAAAGACTATGTTTATCTGAGTGGGTTACACCACACTTGCATCTCACAGGTAAAACATCAGATGGGCAGCTCCAAGCACCAGCAAGCAAGATGGCAAGAAGTTGCTGGACTTCAAGGGGTATTGAAGGGGACAGAAGAGAAAGCTGCAGTACGATCACATGCGCCTCAAAGCTGGCATAACATTTTTTAAACAAACATACATTACAAAGTCCTTAATTCAGTGATAGAGACCTATACTATTTTAAAAAATTACTTTAGATCCCCATTACAGTGAAACCCATCTTGCACAGGTGTCTTCTGTGTACTCCAGTGTTCTCCCACACAGCAAAAATATACAGGCAGGTTAACGGTTTCCTGATAAAATGAATAGGCACCTCAGAATGAGAAAAAAAACAGGGACTGATGGATGTTGTTAACTCATCTGGACTGTGGAATATGTTGGCACTATATTACAAATAAAATATTTGTAGAGTTAAAGTAATGTATAAAGAAGTGCAACTTGAGTGGGTTCAATAACAGTTAACTTAAATTACCATAGAACTGCTAGATACCCTTTATGAATGGAATTCAGCTGCCACACAGAGATCATACAGAGTGGAGCTGTATTGGAGCAGGAAGAATCCCTTACTCACAAGTACAGAGTACTGTGTGCAGCTCATTTCTTACACTCTGGACGAGGTTGTACATTTTAAAAATACAGGTATATTATTAGTAGCAGGAAGATGAAGCGCAACATATGTTTTATTTTAGCATTTGTAAAACTCTCTGTACTGGGGCACCAAAAGCACTGTATAATAGCACTGAAACACAAGAATATTATAACTCAAGGGTGCGGATGTCCAATGTACAGCTTTTCATATGTTGCTGGATTGTAACTGCCCTTGGGAGGTTCTTGGAGTTGTAGTTCAACAACACCAGGAAGGTTGCTGCTGTTAAATTTTGAGGGGCAAGCACATTACTTTGTTAGCTTTGTAGTGCTTACAAGAATTTTAAACTAACCACATGTTATTATTTAATAAACTTTCCTTTCCTAAATTCCTATTTCATTCTAGACAAATGCCTGGTTTCTGTGAGCAGGGAGACTACCAAGGAAGGAGGATAAAACACAATATAATAGCTTAGACTTACCTGTTTGGTTCTGTTTCTTGACTCTGAAGATAAATTATTATAAGAGTAATGAGCTTGTGTGATGCCACAGAAAAGAACAGCCACGACACCTATTAACAGATGATAAGTATGCATTGATTGTCATGGAGATGAACATTCCACACCATGATATACTTGGCACGAGCAATGATAAATGAACCAACTTGCTATGTTAGCAACTAAGATTACACAGATCATTTTCTAAGACTAACTAACACATATTTTACATATACAGTACAGATATGGGATCTATTATGTGGAAAACCAGAAAGCTTCAAAATACATAAATGCATATTTCCCTACAGTCCTATTAAAGTAAACAATTCTTACTAGTTATTAATAAAACAGCACCTTTATCTCGATGGTACCTAAGCCACGTAAAATCCATATTGGTTGCAAAATAATCTTTCACTTTTTTTTTTTTTAATGATTACATAATTGTATTAGCCTTAAAAGAAAAGTAAAGTCATTTTAATTTTGGGGGTGCCAAAAGTTAGGCACCCCCAAGTGATTGTATTTACTTACCCGACGCTTCGGCCTGTGCTCCTATCAGCAGAAAACTGCACCGGCCCTGGGTTCTTTCACTGAGCCCCACAGAGCAATCCTCTTCCTGCTTCTTCGCTATTTAAATTTCCCAGGGCAGATGCCGGCTTTTTCGTTAAAGTTCAGGTTTTCGCTCTACTGTGCACGTGCAGCGACAAGCTCAAATAAGCAGGAAGATGATTGCAACGTGGTACTTGCTGGATGAACACCCGGCCTGTGCAGTTTTCTGCAGATAGGAGCACCGCCCCTCGTGTCAGGTAAGAAAATACAATCAATTGGGGGTGCCTAACTTTTGGCACCCCAACTATAAAATGACTTTCCTTCTCCTTTAAGATATGGTCCAACTAATTATGGAAAACCTATACATATAGACCATGTCATTTCAATTCAGACTCATTTACTAATTGCCCAGGGGAAAGGGGCAGATTTGTTCAGTCAGTGATTAACTTGTTCAGCAAGCTGCAGGAGGAACAGCAAACGTTAAAATCTAACTAGTTGCCATGGGTTACAAAACTAGTGCAAATATACCCACAGTTAGTGAATCATGCTTTGCTACAATCAGCATTACATAGCGCCCTTCCTGCGATGCAGATGTATATTATTGCATCTATAGAAGTGCTTACTGCAGTTCTTTTCTTTTGGCGTTCAAGTCCCTCTTTCTAGTCCACAAATTGTTCAGGGTCCCATTTAACTCATAAGAAGGGGTGCAATTTCATATATTTAATAGAAGATAAAAGATGCAGACTTATTATGTAGCATCCCAAATCTAGAACAGCAATAAGACCCTATATATTTTACCCCAGCTGGCCATCAGGCCAGGCTTCAAGTAGCAGGTATAAATTAGAGAAAAAAAAAGTATGTATGTAACCTTATGGCAAAGTTATATGAACAGTTAGGAGCAGCAGAAATGTAATGTGAGAAAGCATTTATGGTTATAAAGGGATAAAAGGGCACCTAACCTGCAAAAAAGAATGTATGTATACATATTCAGATTGGTTGCAATTTACATTTATTTTTCAATATTTAGTGGTTTCTGATATATATAGCCAGTTTTAGAATTTAATTAACCCTCCTGTTATTTCCACTCGGCTAAGCTGAAAGTCTGGTATTAGCAAATATCTCAGAAAATACTAGAAACAGAAAACCAATGTAAAATGCAAACGTGCTCAAAGAACACCCTTAGTAAGTTTACAACAATTCATTTTATGGTTTAGATCCCCTAAAAAGACTTTTGAATAGTAGCTGGTACATGCCAATAAGTAAGGGAAGTGGTACCCAAACTGGGCAATGTGGGAGGGGGAGCCTTAATCAATGCCTAGAGGTCCCCCAACTTAAAAACCACCACTTCAGTAATCATTTTGGATGAATGACCCTGACCAAATGTTGAATCTCAAAATTTAAAGTTTCAAATCTCACATAAAAAGTTGGTTAATGTTGGGGTAATAATTTATTCTTTTAACAAAAAAAAACAAAACAATAAAAATAAGTACAAATTGTGTTTAGTGCCATTGATGTTACGGCTATTGTCTTACCTGTAAAGCCACAAGCCTCTGCCAAGAGGAAGGTACTCCAAGAGAGCAGGAAGAAGAGAGCCGTCTCCAGTAAGGGGAAGCAATGGAGTTTTGTAAATTTGGTCACGTTACCAGTCAGTTAAGAAAACTCAAACGGAAAAGTCTGTTTTAGCAATTTTATGGTGTGAAAATACATAAATATGCATATCACTGCGTGTATTTCCATCGACCATAATAATAAGGTAGTACATAATCATGCAATTTTGTTATGATCCTGGATAAGGGTCAAAAACAATGATAGCCAATATTACAGACAATTAATGTTTATGGTTACATTTGGTTACAATGTCTGGGTTATTACAGACAAAGATATTTGATGAGGTTCGACAAAGTAGACAGATATGGTGGAATTTGTGCAGGGTTGCCAGGTTGGCTGTTTTCCAGCCAAATTGGGCTGCTAATTTAAAGCCCAGGTGGGTTTTGAAAGTACAAACTAGCAAAGGTACGGATTTGGGCTACATTTGAGCCTTTGGCTGGTTTGGCTTTGGAAATCAGCCAAAGTTTTCTTGCCCTAATGTACCTAGCCTGTGTCTCCAAATACATTTTGGGTAGTTTTGTTTAACAATCTGACAACTGGCAAGTTTAATGTAAGACTACAATACCCAGCATGCAATGGGACTAACTAGTGTAGAAGTCGGGAGTTAACAGATTTTGGGCTCTGTACCCAAGTCACTCTTAAAGGGGACCCATCACACAAACAAATTATTCAAAATCCTATTGTATCACACTATATAAATGATTTGAATCTTGTTTCCTTCAGTCTGGGAATTCATAATTATAGCAAGCAGGCAGGAGCCATTTTGTGGTTATTAAGGCAAGCCTTGCATCATCACAGAATCTAGTTTGTGCACCAGAATGGGGAACCTGATGTCCATCCCCATGCCCTGGCATCACAATTGAACGGTGAGGAGAACGGGGGGAATGTGGGGAGAGCAGTGACATCTAGGAAGTGCTGAATGGAAAGTGAAAGTAATTGTCTGCCCCACTTCTATTCCTAAGGCATAGAGCAGTGGCGGAACTACCGGGGTATCAGGGGGTGCGAGCGGGCCAGGGCCCGCACCCCATCAGGGCCCCCCGGCAGTACGCGCCCCGCTTATTCCCGGCCAGTTCCGGGCGTCCGGAGGGGGGCCCGGCTGTGCATCCTGCGCCAGGGCCTGTCCACCTCTAGTTACGTTTCTGGCTTAGAGGAGGGGCAGACAATATTTGATTGACAGCTGAGATTTTTAAATGAGCTTACAGCTATGAATGCTTTAATAAAAAATAGAAATTTGATGTTTAATTTGAATAGGACTTTTAGTATACCGCTTTTTGTGTCTGGGTGACAGGTCCACTTTAAGCACTCACAGTGACGTTCTTCAATTCTAGTCAATTTTGGGGCAAAAAATCAGCTGGCACCCAAAATGGCTAGAGGTTGACCTGTTTTACCAATATTTATTGAAATTGTATATGTATAAGGACCTTATGGTGCACCTATACCTCGTGCCTACCTCCTGCCCCCCCCCCCTTTGTGACTGCGAATCTGTTACATTTTGCTTCATGGAAAAATTTGAAAAAGGCATATTTTCATATATATTCAATTATTTTTTAGACTTTTTTTTTCACTGCACATATTGTTTTATTTGGGCTACTTTTGAAGTGCCTCTTAGCTAGTTTTGGGCTGGTTTTGTAGCTGACTTTGGCTGGTTTTGAAAATATACCTGCCAACCCTGAATTTGTGTGAAATTGTAGCAGAACTTGCTGCAATCTATGAAATGTATAATTGTAATTAAAAAAAAAAAAAACAACACACTTAACCAGAAAGGATATGAGAGCTGTTGAAACACCAGTGCAAACTCCCATAGCAAAAGAGCCACTAAATATCCCAACAAATACTCCAACAGACTTGAAAAACGCAGAAGCATCAAACGTGTGCATGTTTTCCTCAGTGGGCTGGTAAGCAACTATTGACCTAAAGAGAAGCATACAAGGCTATTCGGTTACATGTCTACCAGGGAAACAATAAAAGGAACAGTGAGACAGATATAAAGAAGCAATGGCTGCTTCCCAGACTGGCTTTATAGTAATGCAAAAAAACATTTTTTCTAATCACAATTAACAGCCAACATACACAGCACTAAACTGATTAGATGGTAACATGATATAAATCTTCATGGCCAGAGCCAAGCAATTTACTTTCAGCTAGATAATGGATCACATGAAATCATGAGTGCTAAATGATCATTCATATCATATTAACAGAAACCGAAATACCAGTCATTTTATCAAATCAAAATTCTCATTTAACTAGTGATGGTAAAGCTCTAGCAGAAAACCTACAGAGAATGACAAATACAAATAACTTGTATTCAAGAAATAGAAGAATTTACAAAAATGCATGCTAAATTAAATGTCAGACCGGAGGGGTCATTTACTTATGTGAGGGTAGTGAGCAAAGTGTAAAAAAGGATGACGACGGCCATTGTTTTGCCTTTTGCACACTGCCTTCCTCTGTTCCTAAATTGCTGCAGGTCTCTGTGTTCTCTTTTGGAGCTCAGAGACTTGTGACTGGCTTCATCGCTGCATATCTTATGGCAGAGGGGATAGACAAGACTGGTGGGCACAGGCCCGGATTTGTGGAAAGGCCGGCAGGATTTTAGGGGGGCGGAATGCTGCCCAACCACACCCACATTGGTTCAAAAACACTGGTGATGCGCTGGAGATACAATAATTTTTTTAATTTCCCATGTTGGCGGGGCAAACGGCAGTGGGCCTGGGGGTGCCGGCTATGTAAATCCGGGCCTAGGTGGACACCGACAGATGGGGCACAGCGCAACCATTTCCCTGGGCAGAAGTGCTTCACACAAGAGCACTCTTGTACCCCTTAGTGTGCTTGAAATTTTTCCCTATCCATCAAGTGTTTTGATTGCCCCCAATTTCAGGTGGAACAAAGTGGCAGTCAAAATGCAGTTTTCTATCTTTCTCTGCTTCCACATTAATCTATGGAAATGAGCTGTAAAGTGCATGCCTGAAGCACATGTAGCAGTGAACTCTATTCAAATTTTCTCAAGCAAGTTTGAGAGCCAACGGTTTCTACCTTGCGAACATTATGTGAAAATGCCTGTAGGGTACACTCATATGCTAATGTTACTGGTTCTTTAATCAGGGGAATGCAGAAACTGCTGTTTGAAAACTTCTGATTAAGATTAAAAATGTCTTATTATTTTTACAGAATTAAAATCAATATTCAATTTAAATTTAACATTAAAATGAATGCTACATTTTAAAATTCATAATACATGTTACAATTAAAATCTAAATCCCTTTCGATAATTCAGAAAAGCAGTTGATTTAAGTTTTTTTGTCTCAGTTTTGATTCTAAGGGATTTCTGGTCCTGGGGGACACATAAAAGGAAGAGGTTTTATTGGGTACTCAGGGAGAGGCTTTATTTAATGAAATTTTAACAAAAAAAACTTTAGTTTTGGATTAAAAATAGATATGTATCTTGGTTGGTACTTACGAAGACAGTACGATGGCTACAGCATCATTAAGGACACTTTCACCAAACAGAAGAGCATAGAGATCTACATCTGCCCTCAGATCATTAAATATGGCAAGGACAGTTACTGTAAAAGAAGCATAATAAAATATTATTATTTTGCCACTACAGAGTTAATCTACGAATTTCTGGCAGTTTGCATTCTACTGATCATCATCTTGTCTTTATTGCATGAGCTATAGAGAAATAGGAACCACTTCCCGCCTTTTATCAGTTACAGAGATAAACCATGAGGTTTGCAAGAAGCAAGAATAGTCACAATGTAAAAATACAAATTTATTATTTTTAAAACTCTAAAATATAATTTTACAATATTATTTCTATGCAAATGCTCCTTTAACATCTTCAAATGAGTGCTATTCTTTGGTGCCTGATGTAAATATAATAACTTATATGTAAATGTAAACTAGAGTGTTGTTATAGGAAACGCATTCATAGATAAATCCAAAATATTTTATGGAAAATTAATTGACTCAAACTTTGGCTTTTGCACAAACAAACCTTTTCTTTTGATTTCAAATCTAACAAAGAATCCTACATTTCCTTAGTAAAAGCAGTTGAGAAGAGCTATATAACTGGAGGCTTGCAGTCTGGAAATATGGTCCTTTAAAGGAATATTAATGGTTATCAGTCATCTGGGATCTCAACAGATATAGGGCAGTTTAATGGATTACTGTCAACAACTATGTTGTTTGACAGATTATCACCCTCTAGAGGCCAGACACTCATTTTGCCTGAAATATTATGTGTGCAACCATTAATTGCAAAATATTTTATAGATAGACAGACAGATAGATAGATAACTACTAAAGTGATGTTGTTAGTTATTTTTAAAGTATTCACTCTGATATACCATAACTAATATAACATTAATTGTACAGGTACCTGGATCTGTAGCAGAGATTATGGCGCCAAAAAACAGACAGTCAGTGTAGTAAAACTTGTCATTCAATTGTCCCACAAGCTTCATTAATTTTACTACCCCATACATAAGATTCCTAAGGGAAGTAAGAAAGCATACATCATTCCCAAAGAAAATTGAGTGAAGGCTGCGCTGTTGCACAAATAGTCGGGTCGGGGAAAGCAGCACCAAAAAATAGTGGATCCACACTTCCACTGTGAGTAATAGAAGTCAGCAAGAGAGGTGCGCTATTAACCTTATAAATCCTTAAATACAGGCACCTAAAATGAAAAGAAACTACACATAGAGTAGTACGTTCGGCTCTTTCTAGAAATAACTTTGATGTTAGAACTACTCACAATCGTGATCCTCAAACAAGAGCGTGTAGAGTGTTCTTTTTTTAGCAGGGTATATACGATGTTGAAGCGTGCGATGTTTCTGAAGGAAAGAGACGCTACAGATGGTGAAGAATCGTTAGACATCCGACTTAGACCCTGCGGGTCCTAAGGACTTACCGGACTGCCATCAGAAGAGAGCGTTGGAAGACTCGCAAAGAGATCGCTCGATGCCGACGTGTTTCCCAGGCGCTGTTTGGACACCGTTCCCTGAGTTCAGGGCCTTTGTATTAAATGAAATAAAAGTTTGCTATAGAATTAATCCCCTTCCGAATCACTTATTTAACCTTTGCACGGCACCGGAGGCGAGCTGACTGACTGTGGAACGAGAAACAGCAGTGTTTGCGAACGCGCAGCGGGTGAGCGAGGCTGCCTGAACTCAGGGAACGGTGTCCAAACAGCGCCTGGGAAACACGTCGGCATCGAGCGATCTCTTTGCGAGTCTTCCAACGCTCTCTTCTGATGGCAGTCCGGTAAGTCCTTAGGACCCGCAGGGTCTAAGTCGGATCTCTAACGATTCTTCACCATCTGTAGCGTCTCTTTCCTTCAGAAACATCGCACGCTTCAACATCGTATATACCCTGCTAAAAAAAGAACACTCTACACGCTCTTGTTTGAGGATCACGATTGTGAGTAGTTCTAACATCAAAGTTATTTCTAGAAAGAGCCGAACGTACTACTCTATGTGTAGTTTCTTTTCATTTTAGGTGCCTGTATTTAAGGATTTATAAGGTTAATAGCGCACCTCTCTTGCTGACTTCTATACATCATTCCCAAATACTGAAATATATTGGCTAATTACACTACAGAGGTACAACCATGAAATACAACTAATAAAAGTTGCACTGAAGATTTAGCTAGAAATGTGGATATCACCTTTAGGGTTTATTAACACGACTACATTCGGCCTAGTTGTAGGGAATGACTGAAGTGTTACTGGGATGCGAGTGCACAGATTGGTACAGTGGTACGCGTACACCCAGAAATCAGATATAAGTGCCAAGAACCAAAGCCATTAAGTCTCTTCTTCCAAGCAATCAGTGGCATTGAACTTGCATTCAACTTCAATAGAAGTCAAGATAATATGCAACACTAGGGCTCAATTAGAAACACTGAGCAAATTTGCACATGGGTAGTAACTCATAGAAACCAAGCAGGAATTAGCTTTTTTCAGCCAGCTGCAGGATAAACAATGAAAGCAAATATTTGATTGGTTACCATGGGTTACTGCCCAGGTGCAAATTCATCCAGTCTTTATAAATGAGCCCTACGGTTATCAATCATTTTAGCACTCTCAAGCAATACATAAATCTTTTCAGCTGCAACTGGACCATAGTCTGCAGTGTGATCTAGCCCTTGAAGTGTTTTCCAACCAAGCAGGTCAGGCAGCCAGATGTTGCCAGATTTGGTTGTCAACGTGAATAGCCAAATAGCACTGATCTGTACATTCAGTGGATGATCTGGAAGAGCAGATATAAAAGGAAGTAAGCGGAAAATAAATTTGTTTCCTCTTTCAATTGGATCTGCCTCATACACATAAGGGGAATCACCCATTGTCAGGTAAAAACTGGTTTCCCCTGTGTGGGTACCTTTGATGGTAATAGTGACAACCATGTTTGACATCATAATGAAAATAACCAAAGATGAGGAATGTTGCAACCAAATTATTGTCCTTCATGCTGGCCAGAAATGCTGAATAGTAGGTTGACCAAAGGATGGTGTTGTTAATGTCTGTGGACAATGTCTGGCCATAGATGTGCCGGTAAATTTGTTTCTCTATGTATATGGGAGATTGCCGAAGCCTCTATTACTGAGCGCCGGGCTACATTGATTAAGGGTTGCTATGGGTGTGCGTCCGCTCCCACCTGTTCTTCTGGACTACTTGCAGCCTAAACCCCCACCTTTGCTCATTTAAATCCCTCCTTCTGTTGAACCCCCATCTCTGGCCTCAGGTACCTGCCTTTAATAAAAAACAAACCTGTATACGTGTGATGTATGAATTCAAATAAGCTCAGGATCCAAAGGAAGAGTACCACTGTGCTTTATACAAACAAAAAAGAGCTTATATGTCTCCCCATTGTTGCAGCAGTAGAACTGTTTTCTATAAAATAAACATAGCAGCAGGCGTTGCATTCGTGACTCACCCTATAATGAAGCAGGAGACTGCAGTACCAAAGAATGCATAAGCAAGAATGGATCCAATGTTTCGGAAAAAGTGCCTCTGAGATAGAAACAATAAAACAAATGCAAAAATCAGATTTTAAAAAGGGACCACTGAAGGCCTTTTTGATCAGACAGACAGTAAAAAAAAACAAGTAGCGTTTAGGATGAATTCACTGCAGCTAAAATTCTCTATTCCTTATATAAAATAGTAATATTTTTTTTGGCCAATTCTCTGCATGAAATATTTCCATTGCATTACACAATCATAGGAACCTGAAAAAGTATCATGTTGAAAATTAGTCTGTAACAGTTCAGCAATAGGTAAGGTATGGCACTTAAGTTGTTATGGAACTACAAACTACTGGGAAGTGTCAAACAGCTGGAATCAAAATGATAGCATGCGAGTGTACCATTGGATCATACAGACTGCGTAAGCACAAAATTGAATATCATTTTTGTAAAAATGTAGTACTCGTTTACCAAAGCTAAAAAAAAGATATAAAAAAAAATGTATTCAAATTAATTTTTTTTGAGGATAGCAATAAATAGCCAGCTTGTCAGTAATGTTAAGAATGAACAAGAGCTGATGGTGACATCCTGTGGCCAGCCTACATTTCTACATTAATAATGGCCCAGGAAACAGACGAAAAAGCTATTATCTTTATGTGATTATCTGAAGTAGACTTAACGGGGAATATAAGGCTCTATACATCATTAAATTACACAGGAAAAAGGCAACCAATAGAAAGTCTGCCAGAGCTAAAAGTACAAAAGAAGACAAGCAAAGCTTAAACAGCAAACATGGTCAAGAGAATAGTATTTCTACTTATTTTGCAGTCACCACAGGGGAATGGGAAGTCAGTGGAATAATAACATGGGTACCCATGGTAGTATGGCACCCCATGATTACTGAAGCCCTGTTAAAGGGTTAGGAATTGGGAAAATTATATACAATAAGAAATTGGTGTTATTTAATTAAATGAGAACTATGATGAAAACAAAAATTAATACAAGCTTTATCCCATAGAAATAAGAATATTTCTAAATATATTAAACAAGAAATTCATATGACTTTCTGAGATTATTGAGTTACTCTTCACTATCCCAGCAATCTGTCTCTCTACATGAAGTCTTTGTGTCCGAGTCATTTTTGGTGGAAAGCAAACTCTAATCTATTATTGGGCTGTGCTCTAGATGCCTTGATTACATGTTTCAATTGTCTTATTAATTATTGGGGACTAGATCAGCTAGAATTTCACCCATTGCAATACCCGCACCAATTGGTACATAATATATGGCATTATGAATAATGATGCCAAGTTCCCTCTCCACATCTCTCCTTTAACCACATGTGCCTAGATATATCAATACAATGGGGAGAGAATGGGTACATTAAAGCTTTCAATTCTTTTGATTATGAAAATGACCTCAAAACCTGTCTGCGTTTAAATATGTATGATTTGTACTGCTTGGCAATATCTGAAAAACTGTATTAAATGAAAAGCCCTTCTAATTTTAAATGAATTTTTTTAAGTGAATCCAGGCTTACCTTTTTTAAGCTATATCCAGCATGGAATATAATAGGAGGCAATAAAATATTGAAGAAGACTTCAGGGTCAAAGGTTACCTGTAAGAGAAACAGTCAGAGGTGTCATTAACAAAGGCACAATTGACACCCATGTACAGTATTGTTCTTGCCAGAAGCACATGAAGTTCTTAGTCACAGATAAGAACAACTTGGGATCTGCAAAATATTTAGGCCAAGAGCACACACAGCGTTGGCTCCACTGCCGTCTGAATGCATTTATTTCTGCAGACTGTGAGAAGCGGATCTGCTCACTTCCAAGCTCTGTATATCTGCACTGAAAAGTGAAGCTTCCGCATGAGTGCAGGTACAGTGGAGATTGGCCTGAAAACACCGTTTTTTGGGGGATTTTTTTGGGCGGATCTGCACTCCGTGTTGCAGAAAGGGAACAGATCCACTTCTCACAGCCTGCAAAAAAATATGCATGATAATTATGTCCAGCCTGTCAATGTCAAGGCTAATGCAAAACCAGGCCAAGAAATTGCCCTTCTGCTCACATTAGCGCTCTTCTTATTTTGCACTGGAGGACAAGACACGGTCTGGCCTGGTGTTAGCCTAAAAGGAATGGTCTCATTAATATGAAAAATCATATAAAATGTAAATATATAGATATTTCTAAGCTATTCAAATTTTCATTAAATTAATAAATGGGACGAAAAATATGCTATTCCAAAGATCTTCAATCGAACAGATCACTGGGAATTTTTGACAAGATCAAGGGCAAATTCACATCGGTGACAAAACACCCTGTGTGCCATTACTCTTATGGAAGACTTGTGAGTGCGTATAAATACATTCACACATATGTACATAAAATAATTACCGACCTTTGTTTTGATACCTAACAGCTAAACAATATACTTTTCTGTGTTTTAATAAAAATAGGCTGCACCTCACAGGACTAAAGTTTTATAAATGGTTTCCAGCTCTAGCATAGCCCTATAAAATATTAGTTTGATTACATGTTTCAACAAGAATAATTTCAACATGTTAATCAAACAGATGCTGCTTTAATGTACTCGTGCCACCAGGGGGTGACAAAAGCTTGAGCAGAATTTTAACAAGGATTATTTATTTAAATTTACAGAACAGGAAAATTGTGGAACTAGGAAAATTAGACTAAAAGTAGGAACTGGAGAGCCTTCCAATGTAGTCTGAATTTCTATATTCAAGCTTCAATAAAGAAATTCAGACTACATTGGAAGGCTCTCCGGTTCCTACTTTTCATCTATGATACTATATGGAGGTGGCTACTCCAGCAACTGCTGACGAGCCTTAAAGATTGAAAGAATTTAAACTAGTGGATTAATAAAGAACATATTGTGAACTGTGAAAATTGCATGACAGGCTTGAGAAATATGCTCAGATAATATGAATAAAAGGAAGGAAGATTTTAAAATCATAAGGAAGGCTTTGCAGCTCTGTAGAGATTATTTTATCTTATTTTATCAGTCACAGGTTGCCAGCAGAGGTGTGACATGACAGGCCGTGACTGACAATTTCTATTGTCTGTTTTTTTTTTTATTTGGCTTTGGTAAAGGCTTTCTTATCTTATAACCCACAGATATGATAACTGAGCCGCGGGCGATGTGTACATCATAAGCACCAATAGGTTGCCTTCATCAGTGTATGAATGTGTACTCACATATTATATACAAATAGGTATAGATACCTGTATGTGGGCTATACAGTCATATGAAAAAATTCTTTGGAGTTTTGTTTATCATTGGCTGAGCTTTCAAAGTAGCAACTTCCTTTTAATATATAACATGCCTTATGGAAACAGTAGTATTTCAGCAGTGACAAAGTTTATTGGATTAACAGAAAATATGCAATATGCAACATTACAAAATAAAACAGGTGCAAAAATGTGGGCACTGCACCAGAGATATTACATCAATACTTAGTTGAGCCTCCTTTAGCAAATGTAACAGCCTTTAGACACCTCCTATAGCCTTTGATGAGTGTCTGGATTCTGGATGGCGGTATTTTTGACCATTTGTCCTTACAAAATCTCTCCAGTTCAGTTAAATTTGATGGCTGCCGAGCATGGACAGCCTGCTTCAAATCATCCCATACATTTTCGATGATATTCTAGTTGGGGGACTGTGACGGCCATTCCAGAATATTGTACTTCTCTCTCTGCATAAATGCCTTTGTAGATTTTGAAGTGTGTTTAGGGTCATTGTCTTGTTGGAATATCCAACCCCTGCGTAACTTCAACTTTGTGACTGATGCTTGAACATTACCCTGGAGAATTTGTTGATATTGGGTTGAATTCATCCGACCCTCGACTTTAACAAAGGCCCCAGTCCCTGAACTAGCCACACAGCCCCACAGCATGATGGAACCTCCACCAAATTTGACAGTAGGTAGCAGGTGTTTTTCTTGGAATGCGGTGTTCTTCTTCCGCCATGCAAACTGCTTTTTGTTCTGACCAAATAACTCAATTTTGTCTCATCAGTCCAAAGCACTTTGGTCCAAAATGACTGTGGCTTGTTTAACTGAGCTTTTCCATACAACAAGCGACTGTTCTCACGTGAGTGCAGAAAGGGTTTCTTTCTCATCACCCTGCAATACAGATGTTCTTTGTGCAAATTGGCTGAATTGTAGAACGATGTACAGATACACCATCTGCAGCAAGATGTTCTTGCAGGTCTTTGGGTGATCTTTGGTTTGTCTGTAACCATTTTCACAACCCTCTGCATATGCTGCTCCTGTATTTTTCTTGGCCTGCCAGACCGGGGTTTTACAGCAACTGTGCCTGTGGCCTTCCATTTCCTGATTACATTCCTTACAGTTGAAACTGACAGTTTAAACCTCTGAGATAGCTTTTTGTAGCCTTCACCTAAACCATGATACTGAACAATCTTTGTTTTCAGATCTTTTGAGAGTTGCTTTGAAGATGCCATGTTGTCACTCTCAGAGGAGAGTCAAACAGAATCACCTTAAATACCTTTTCTCATGATAGGACACACCTGCCTATGAAGTTCAAGGCTTAATGAGCTAATACAACCAATTTGGTGTTGCCAGTAATCAGTATTGAGCAGTTACATGCATTCAAATTAGCAAAATTACAAGGGTACCCAAATTTTTACAAAGCCAGTTCACATTTGATTTCATTCAACTGAATACTGTTTCACTAAAAATCTTTGTTCAGAAAACACCCCAGTACTCAGATGTTCCTGGGAAATGAAAGACATACCACTGTTATCTTTTTTGTTGAAAGTGGAATAAAGTATTATGTAAGCTGAGAGGGGTTCCCAAACTTTTTCATATGACTGTATGTACTGATGTATGTATATAATATGATATATGTATATAATACAGATTTGCTTCTAAAGTTTAATTTACCAAGGTTCCAGAATAAAGTTGCTCTGGAAATGTTTTCCTCCAGAACAGCAATTATCTACTGTAAATGAGATATTAATGAATTATAACTCTAGGCAAGCTATAAAACATAGATGTACTTACTTTTCTTAACATATCATTCTGCTCCACATTATGTATCTTCTCAGGGATAATTTCACCTTTCAATGTGTATTCAAAGAACTTGCCGCTGATATTGACAAGTAGTGTGGTAAAGGCTCTTTGTTCTTGAGAGCAACTGATGGCTTTGTCGTAGCCACTGGTAGAAGGTGTTGCGTATCTTAATATCACCCCAACAATCAGACCTTATAAACAGAGAAGCAGAGAGTTGTTGAATGAATCATGTTATACGAGACATGCAGTACATTCTAAAGAGATATTCACATGGATTAAGAAGAGTTAATACTTTTTTGCATTTCCTAAATGATTCACAATACAGTTGTTACTACAGTATTAAGTATTCATTAGGAAGCACTGTCAATTATCAGTAGACCACTGAGAAACCACCAGGCAGAAGAGCAGCTGAAAAAGTTTTATACATATGAATTGTAGAGACACTAGAGGCAAAGGTGATATATTCTGAGACTTGAAGTCCCTCTGCTTTCGAAAGAATGTGTGTATGTAAAGTGGGCCTTGAGTTCCAAAATCCATTACTTGGAGGGGGCTGAATAACTCTGCCAGCTTAAAGCAGGTAGGGAAATGGTCTTTGCTACTCAGGTAAAGTATCTTGGTTTCAGCTCAGTCTGAGGAATGTGCTAAAATGAAAAAAAAAAAAACAGACAAAAATAACACAATAACAAATACTAGAACAAGCATAAAATTAAACATAAGTTCATAGGGCCCTGTTTGTGAGAGTGCTTACAATCTATTGACACATACATGGCTAGCCTAGACAATACAAGGAATTAACTGCAGTTAAAAATTACAGGAGACGTAGGAATATCAAGTATTGATGTCACTGCAAGCAAATTGAAGAAGCAATACAATGTGGCTTAAAGCCTGAGAATGACTAAAGGTGTGGACAAGAGCTTTTTTGTCTGGGGCATCCTACTATTAAATGAGTATATAAATCCAAATTAAAGTCTAGAAAGAAATGACAGAGCATATAGGGTCATAGCAACCAATCAGATATTTGTTTTCTAACTGTTGAAATCAAATTGTTGATTGGTTGTTTTACACAGTATGATAAATAGGCCCATAACTGTATGATTTAAATGAAAGAGTTTGTGTGTTTGCCTCGTGTGTGTGGGTTACCTTTGGTACTCCCACACCATATAGCATACAGACAGGTTATTTGGTTCCCGATAAAATTCCCTATAGTGAGAGCAGAAGTAAGTAAACATACTATTTCCAAACAAAGGTGCACAATTGCAATTGCCCACAGCAAGAAATGTTAGTTATTAGCTTTGATCACTTTGCTTCGTGGCAGGTCGGAAGTTTGCGCGGTCAGATACAAGGCTAAAATCTGCATGCCTGTGGCCAGCTTAACTCTAGACACCTAGTGAAATTGTTCTAGCACATACCACCTGAGAATCCTATCCAGCCCATTAGGCCTTTACAGTAGAATTTTAACAACAACAAAAAAAAAATTTAGTTTACATCAGATGAACTTTGTTTGCTCCAAAATGCTCATCACTAAAGAAAAGGAATACTATATGTTACTTTTAACAATACCAGTGTGTAATTGACATTCACTAACCAGTTCAATATGTATTTATAAAACAAATCGAAACTTAGCCGAGGCTATGTGCAACCAGAATTAGAATTCAAGGGCTGTGTACCCATGCGAGGACAACAAATAAAATACAGCTGTGTAAAGTTGTGCTGACTTCACGTTGAAAGGCTCACTCTGATATTTTTGTATATTTATGCACATTATTTACAGACATAACTGACCACCTGTAATATATTCATATAACATAATGATATAATATAATAACGTCTAAATGTAACCCGGGATCTGTTTTTTTTTTGTCTGTCTTTTTATAAGTTTTTTAACTGCTGATGTAGTTTAACATTTTCTTAGGATATGTGCCAAAATTTTACACCCAAAATATGTCATACAAATTACGGATTAGTGTCCGTTCTTTAAACTTCTGATTGCAAAAAACCTTACTGAATATGTTATATTTTTCAGTTTGAACTTGAAGTAGCCAGGCGATAAAACGACTTATCTTTTAACGAGTATATGTTTTAATTGTGCTATAAATCTGCAAAATATTTATTATCCTGCTCTCGAGGAGGCTATTAAAGGATGATATTACACAGAGACACTGTTGCACAGAACAGGCAGCAGACTCATAACAAAATGATAAGTACAGTATTAAAAATAATCCCCAAAAATACTTAAATGAAACCGAGAAATTGATGTGAAACGGTTATGCAGTTGTAATCTTTGCAATGTCATGTGAATCCTATGTCACTATATAAATAAACCTATAACTCTGCAAACGCATATAAATTACTCTTCAGGGAAGATGCCCTAATTGTACATTGTCTTTGCTGTTAAATCTGTAATGGTTTCAAATATGAACTAAGTATATTTGGTGCTAAGTTGGTGCTGATTGTATGTCAAGTTGTAACAAGTAATAGGACCCACATGCACGAGACACAGGTGGACATGGCAAAGGACTTCATAGCGGAACATCCTTACAAACCACAAGGAAGGAAGCACTCACAGGACATAGCTGGGCACACAACGCAGCAGAAGGAATAAAAAAAAACAAAAAAAAAAAACGGGCCAATGTCATTACCCTTATAAAACACACAACGTTAAAGGAGAACCCCCCCCCCCCCAAAGTAAGCTCAGCGGAACTAATGGACGCCACCTTCCGGATCTCCGGTCTTCTTCTATAAGTGAGCGCAGTATTGGCGCATTTGAAGTTGGAGCAATATTCCGATTCGTAGTAACTGGGCATGCACCAAAATTGCCAGAAATTGGCGAAGGGAATAAAGAGGACTCAAAGACCGGAGATCAGGAAAATGGCGCCCATGAGCTCCGCTGTGCGTGAGCAAACTCTTAGGGGCAATTTCAGAGGTAACTAACTATGGGGGGGAAGCAGGGAGGAGGGAGTGGCTTTTCTTATTGGGGGGAGGTTATTTCTCATTTAAAGGTGAAGACACATGAAAATTCTAGTAGCAGATATGGTGAGTGGGAATCTTCCAATCATATTTCAAGAAGTCAAAAGCCTACAAAAAAAGACCAGATGCAGATAGGTTTGAAATACCACTAGATATATTTTTTTTAAAAGTTAATTTCAAGGTGAGGCATGCCTACTTACAAAGACTTTTACCCAAACCACTGTAATTTTGAAGTATTGGATCCCTCATCTGGAAACCCATTATCCAGAACGCACTAAATTACAGGAAGGACATTCCCCACAGAGTACATCATTGCATCACCCATCATTGCAGCTATAGGTAGCTGCTAATTAGAACCGATTTTTAGGATTCCAATTTGGCTGAATATGAATCCTGCTGAAAAAGGCCGAATTCCGAATGCTGTGAATCCCTATTTTAAAATGGAGAAAGCTTTTATCTAAACATTAGAGTAACTACGATTCAGCTAAAATCATAGCATAAAGAATAAAATGTAAACCACCTGCACATGCAGGTAGATTTAACACTTTAAAGTCCATCAATTTAAAGTACAACACAAAGGGGCAGATTTATCAAAGTGTGAATTTAGTACTCACTACAGAAAAACTCACTTTCTATTCATTCCTATGGGATTTTTAAAAGGATATTTATTAAATGGATAACTCCATTGATAAATAAGATAAAAATCCCATGGGAAAGAATTGAAAGTGAGTTTTTCTGTGGTGAGTTCTAAATTCACACTTAAATCTGCCCCAGAGAGTTTGAGTTGGACAGCAGTTGGATCAGTAGTTGGACTAGAAACTACCTGCTAGGTTTCTTAGTCAGCACCTGTAGCCTCCCAATTCTTAGAGTCTGGTGCACGTACAACGGTTTCCACCATGTATCCGTTCACTCACAATTTTCAAATGTTAACAGCACCAGTCATGGATTTCTTTGCTTAAAATGCCTTTATTGAGACATGGGCTCAGACCCCGATACACTTGGCAATGTTTCAGACCGCCATCTGAAACGTTGCCAAGTGTATCGGGGTCTGAGCCCATGTCTCAATAAAGGCATTTTAAGCAAAGAAATCCATGACTGGTGCTGTTAACATTTAAAAAAAGTAGAAACTACCTGCTAACATTGGACTCATACATCTCATACAGACATCACCACTCATCATTACTGCCGTAAACAAGATAAGCCTGGTAAACCATATACCTATATTTAAATCGATTGCCTTTTTTCTCTCTCCTCCATTCTTCTCCATATATCCTCTTCACATCCATCAGACCATCCTGAAATTCTAATCTCCTCTTTACTGTTTCCATCACCCTCCCTCAATCTAAGCACACTTTATTGCATTAAATCACTTAACCCCTCTCAACCCATCAAACAATACAATACTCGCGCTTTCAAATCTAGGTCACACCTTGTGTCATTTTCCTTACTGCGGTTACTTGCAGCTGGGGACATTTCCCCAAATCCTGGTCCAACTCTCTTATCGCATGGATATTTCCACATCACAGGCGATTAATGTATTTTCCAATCTCTAAGACCTTATGCATTTCTAATCCTGCAAACCTTATTCACATAAAGCCATCACCCTCTCTGCCTTTCTGGTTCCTCTGGAATGAACAATCAATCTGCAATAAACTCACAGCAGTAAACCTTTTTACATCCAGATCTCTTCACCTTCTGGCTATCACTGAAACATGGCCATCTCTGCTTCACCTGCTGCCCTCTCCTATGGAGGCTTCTCATTTACTCACACCCTTAGATCAGGAGATCGTCACAGCAGTGTGGTTGGATTTCTTCTCTCCCCCAAATGTAGGTTTCAAACTTTAACCACACCAACTTCTCTTTCCTTCACTTCTTTTGTAGTCCACAGCATATGCTTGTTTTCTCCTATCTCTCAGCATGTCGCAGTCATATATCGTCCCCCTGCTCTCTACTCTACTTTCTTGGATCACTTTCCTGCTTGGCTTCTATACTTTCTCTCCAGTGAGACACCTGCTTTCATTTTAGGCAACTTAAAAATTCCCATTGACAACTCTGCTTCTCGTGCCACCTCTAAACTCCTCTTACTAACAACTTTATTTGGTCTCTCTCACTGGTCCGACTCTCTGGGTACCACAGAAGATATTGTTTCAGTGGAGAAAGTAATGAACTGATCCTGACTTCATCCACTTCAAATTCATGCTATCCTGCTACAAACTAACTCTATTCATTGCTAAAGAACAGTACTTCTCTTCTGTAACCCCCTTTCTGTCTTCCAAACCACAACGACTGTTTGCCACTCTTAACTCACGACTATGCCCCCTCCGCACCCTCAACCCATTACTGTAACTGCCCAAGATCATGCTCATTTTTTTAAAGAAAAATGTGATTTCATTAGACTGAGTATACAATGTCAGATTATCTTGCAGTCCACTCACATCCACTTTGCACTCCACCCCTGCAACACTAGATGAGGTTAGCAAACCTCTAGCCTGCTCAAAGCCAACAACTGTCTCCCTTGACCCCATACACTCTCTTAACCTTTATCCAATCTCCGATACACTCTAACCTGCACTTACCCACCTATTTAACCTTTCACTCTCTACTGGTACTTTTCCATCTTTATACAAACAAGCACTAATCACTCATATCCTCAAAAATCCTTCCCTTGATCCCAGCTCTCCCGCCAATTATCGTCCAGTTTAGCTTTTTTTCCATTTGCATCCAAATTGCTGGAAAGGCTTGTTTACAAATGCTTTGTCCAGCATCTCACTCACAACTTCTGTCTCAACCCCCTGCAATCTGGCTACCACAAAACACACTCAAATTAAACTGCACGCACCAAAGTAACCAAGGAGCTTCTCCTGGCAAAGTCTAAAGATCACTATTCCATAATCATCCTTATAGATTTCTCTGTAGCCTTTGACACAGTTGGCCAACCACTCCTCCTAGACATTCTATACGAAGCTGGCATTTGTGACACTGCTCTTTCGTGGTTTAAATCTCATCTTTCTGATCATTCCTTTAAAAAGTTGCCTTCTCTAAACTCAACTTCTAACACGTTTCCTCTCTCTGTTGGAGTTCCTCAAAGCTCTGTCTTAGGCCCTCTGCTGTTCTCGATCTAAAATACTTCTATACTACAGTCATTTGACATCAGTATCACCTTTTTGCTGATGACACCCAATTTTACTTGTATTCTCCTGACCTCTCTCCTTTTGTCCTTTCTCAAGTTACAGACTGCCTTTCTGCTGTCTCCTCCTGAATCTTTCTAAAAACAGAACTCATATTTTCTCCAAGATCTTTCACCATCCTTCAGATCTCTCACAGATAATAACATAACATTTCATTGAAGCACACTGTCTTTTTCACCACATATCCAAACACTTGCAAAATCTTGTTGTATTCAGCTGCAGAACATTTCCCGAGTATGACCGTATCTCAGTTCAGACAGAATCAAAACACATCCAGTCTCTTATATCCCACCTTGATCACTGCAACCTACTCCTTGTAGGTATTCGATCAAGTCACCTTTCACAATTGCAATCTGTTCTAAATGCTGCTGCTACAGTCATTCATCATCTTATCGCTCAACATCAGCTGCTCCCCTATGTAGATCCCTTCACTGCCTCCCAATCTCCTCACACTTACATTAATGGCCCTTAAAGGGATACTGTCATGGGAAAAAAAAAATGTTTCAAAATGAATCTGTTAATAGTGCTGCTCCAGCAGATACCAGCTGCCTGGTAGATCAATAGTAAAAACCCATGTCCCACTGAGACTCCTTCAGTTACATTGACAAGGAAAAACAGCAGCCTGCCAGAAAGCATTTCTCTCTTAAAGGACCAGTAACACCAAAAATTTTTTAAAAAACAATTGGTTAATATACATCGAAAAATAACCACAAACACAAGTTAAACGTTTAAATTGCAAAGCCTTTATTAAAAAATAACTCACTGAAACTCCACTTCCTGTCCTCTTGAGAAAAGGCGACACGGCGACCATCCATACTGCAGCAGTTGATTTCTTCTCCCTGGCTGTTTTTCGATGTATACTAACCAATTTTTTTTAAAAAAAATTTGGTGTTACTGGTCCTTTAAAGTGCAGGCACAAGTCACATGACCAGGGGCAGCTGTGAAATTGACAAAATGTCTAGCCCCAGGTCAGATTTCAAAATTGAATATAAAAAAAAATCTGCTCTTTTGAGAAATGGATTTCAGTGCAGAATTCTGCTGGAGTAGCACAATTAACTGATGCGTTTTGAAAAAAAAAACATGTTTTCCAATGACAGGATCCCTTTAACAATGAAGCCTCTCCCTATATCTCATCACTAATCTCAAAATACACTCCTTCATGCAACCTTTGCTCTGCTTCTGACCTTTGCCTCTCTTCTCCTCTCGTAACTTCACCCCATTCTCCTCTACAAGATTTCTCTTGGGCTTATGCATTTCACGGTCACACTTCCTCCCTCTTTCCAAACTTTTAAACGTTCCCTAAAGACCCACCTGTTTAGGGAAGCTTATTCAATGTATCTTAATTAATCAGTCATAGCTGTATCATAAATCACAAATTTGTTTTTAAAATCCTTATGTCTTAATAGTACCCTAACCTTTAGTTTGTAAACTCTTGTACTCTAGGCCCCTCTATTCCTATTGTACTCTGTAAACCCTGGTGTGTTATTCACCATTTGTTCCATTTTACTAATGTAAAGCACTGCATAACTTGTTGGCACTATATAAATAGATGATGGTGATGAAATGATGATGATGATGATGATGATGAAAGTGAACTACATTTAAACCTGTAAAAACAATATGGCTATAATTTGGCTTGAAACACTTTATTGATTTTACTTACTATATATTGCAACCTATACATGGACAGACAAAGTTCTGGTGTAGCACCTAGAAGCATATGAATTGTATGCAGTTGATTTGTGAATACAGGTATGGGACCTGTTATCTGGAAAGCTCAGGACCTGGGGTTTTCAGGATAATGGATCTTTCTGTAATTTGGATCTTCATACCTTAAGTCTACTAGAAAATCATGTAAACATTAAATAAACCCAATAAGCAGGGTTTGCTTCCAATAAGGATCAATTGTGTCTTATTACAGAGAAATGGGAAATCTTTTTTTAAAATGTGGATTATTTGTTTAAAACTGAGTCTATGGGAGATGGCTTTCTGTAATTCGAAGCTTTCTGGATAACGGATCCCATAACTATACATATAAACATATGTCTCATTCTAAATCACCAAGCAAGCCCCTTATCCAGATATCTGGTATTCAGAAAAGTCCAAAATACAGGAACACCATCTCCCATATCCATTTTAAGAAAATAATTCTAATGAATTCCTTTTTTAACATAATAATAAAACAGTATATTGTGCTTTAGCCTAACTAAGCTGCATCCATCCATACTGGAGGCAAAATAATCGGGTTTGGTGTTTAAATGGTTTATAGCAGAAACAAGGTATGGTGATCAAAATTAAGAAAAGATCACTTTTCAGTAAAAACCCAGGTCCAAAGCATTTCGGATGAGATCCTTCCTATACATGTACTTTATTTACATGCATGCCACAAAACAGCACACAAGCATAGACTGGTGTGCATGCTTTTGCATTATGCACATTACTTTATAATTAACCCTTTATAAAAGCAAACATGTATCACCATAGTATCTTAAAGGAAAACTAACCCCTAATAATGAATACTATTAAAAATGCCATGTTTTATATACAGCACTTATTGTACCAATCTAAAGTTCCAGCTTCTCAATAGCAGAATGATCCAGGACTTCAAACTTGTCACAGGGGGTCACCATCTTGGAAAGTGTCTGTGACACTCACATGCTCAGTGTGCTCTGAGCAGTTGTTGAAAAGCTAAGCTTAGGGGTTGTCACAAATTATCAAGCAGAAAATGAGGTTGGCCTGTAATATAAGCTGATGTTACAAGGCGATTATAAAGTTCTGGTTCTAATTGCACTGGTTTCTGAGCTGCCATGTAGTAATTATCTGTATAAAGTACTAACCAGACGTATATGGTCACATTTCTATACTGTATACAGTATATTTTTTGGTCCCTAAGCTCAGTAACTGACAGACACACAGAGCTTGTGCAGTGAATCAGCAGAAAAGAAGATGGGGAGCTACTGGGGCATTTTTGGAGACACAGATCTTCCCTGCTAAAGGGCCGTGGTTGCATTGGGCTGGTATAGAAGCCCAAAACATAATGTTCAATATTTCTAGCCTACTTCTTTAGGTTAGGCTTTAGTTCTCTTTTATGGTGGTTTATGCATGAAAAAAATCCACAACTATTCCCAGCACATAAAAAAGTTTATCTGCATTCAATCTGGTACCTAAATAGGCACTGATATGGGCCTATAATTGCACACATCAATTGATCCTAGATTATTTATGCATCCTTGCAAGCATCGATCCTATTCCATCCTGGAACAAAATAATTGATTACAGTGCATATATATTCACAGTATGTCAGAGATATGGTCACAAATCATGTGGGGGGGCCAGAGAAAAGACGGATTAAGCAGCCTTCAGGAAGCAAGGTTGTTAGTAGACAGTAGATGATGACAGTCTCTGCAGTGTCATGTGTATAATGCCATTGACTAAGGGCAGAGAAAAACGCTCAGATTCGGGGAGATTTAGTCGCCCAGCAATAAATCACCACTTCTTCGGGGCAATTAATCTCCCCGAATTGCCTCCCGCCTACTAGAATCGCAATCACCGGCGGGATGGCACTCTGATCGCTTCATTTTCCGAAGTCGCCCAAAGTTTCCTCGTGAGGCAATTTCGGGCAATGTCGGAAAACGAAATGCACAGATTTCCATCCCGCCGGCGATTTCCATTCTAGCCCGCGGAGGGGCAGTTTGGGGAGATTAGTCGCGCCGAAGAAGAGGAGATTTGTCCCTGGGCGACTAATCTCCCCAAATCTGAGCGTGTGTCTCTGTCCTAAGTCTTGACAGAGTATTTCTGTAACCACACCTGTGTAACACATAACAACACTGTTTTTGATCGTACCAAACAAATGTAGCAATCATACAGCAGTACAAAGAATAAAAGCCCACATTTGCAAAGTTGCTTATGCGTGCAGCATTTGTACCTTATCTAGGTCAGACAGTCTCAGCTAGAAATAATTAAAAATAAAGCAGCATAATGAAGCACACACTCCGCCACCTTATCCAAGACTCTTTGGTTGTTTCCTTTCTTACACCAGCTTATCTTCTGGCTCGCTGAAGGTGTCTTAAAACCCATGTGTTAAACTGGGCTAAAATATTGCATATATAAGACTTGTGACTTGAGCCCTACTGCAAATGTATGTGCATTTTAAGTTTTGTCTAAAAAATGGCACCTAGATGTAAAATGACTAAAGAGGAATGGTAACTTCTAAAAACAATCATTTTATTTATTTGTTGCTATGGGTTGCTGCACCTGAGCAATATCCAAGGGGTTGGTGAGCAACATGTTGCTTGCGGACGACTGATGTAGATACTGGAAAAATGTTGAAAAACTCGAAAACCATGAATTTAAAGGAAAACCCCAATAAAATGTTGCATAGGACAAACTTCTACGTGACTTTTAGAAGCCAAAGTTTTACAAGTTTCTTTTTTTAACTTAAAAAACACGTCACACCAAAAAATATTTGTTTGCCTAATAAAAGAAAACATCATTCTAAGCAACTTGCAATATACATATTCTATGGTTTTTAAGCTATTTGTACAGGTATGGAATCAGTTATCCAGAAGCCCGTTATCCAGAAAGCCCATCTCCCATAGACTCCATTATAATAAATTCAATAAACCAAATTTTTAAAAATGATTTCCTTTTTCTCTGTAATAATAAAACAGTACCTTGTACTTGATCTGAACTAAGATATAATTAATCCTTATTGGAAGTAGAACCAGCCTGTTAGGTTTATTTAATGTTTACATGATTTTCTAGTAGACAAGGTATTAAGATCCAAATTACAGAAAGATCCGTTAGCCGGAAAACCCCAGGTCCCAAGCATTCTGGATAACAGGTCCCACACCTGTATTTGTATTGCTATTGAAAGCAGTGTTTGTCTGTCTGTCCCTTTCTATTCTCTGGCCACCAATGTAACACAAGCCAACCGATTAACAGACCTGTCTTGCTGAAGGAGACTGGCTTTTGCAACATTGTTTAAAAAGTAACAAGCAGGAGTTAAGCAAATAATGCTTTCATTAGCAATTACATTTACAAATAACTTTTAAAACACTAACAATTTTTAATAAATTATCATTGGAAACTTGCTTATAATTGTGATCTCTATTATTACGCCAAAAAAAATGTTTTTTTGGGTTGACATGTCCTTTAAAATCAAACAAAAAAAACCCAAAACACTGTAAAAACTTGAATTTGAAGACTGATAAATAAGCCGTATAGAGTAGGAGAGGATTGCAAGAGGAACTTTAAATGAGAGGGGCTTGCATGAGGGTTCTACTAGAACACTACCGTCCACTGGAAGTGGCACAGCAGTCCTCTACCATGTGACTAATAATTACAGGCTAATCTGACTTTGGTCTACTAAAAGTCAAACTTTTGTGGGCAGTGTCAGTTAACAGTGTCAATTTAGAACTCACCACAGAAAAACTCACCCATGTTCTATTCATTCCTAAGGGATTTTTTAGAATTGTATTTATCAATGGCGTTCACCATTTGATAAATATGCTTTTAAAAATTCCATAGGAATGAATAGAAAGTGAGTGAGTTTTTCTTTGGCGGGTTCTAAATTTACACTTTGATAAATCTGCCCCTTCATTTATTTGATTTTTCTTTTGCTGAAAGCTGCACTCTCAAGCTTATGTCTGTAAATAGCTTTTAGAGCAGTCAAAGGACAATTCTTTTAAAATTTGCTGTTGAATGTAAGTAGGTCATAAAAAACAAACTGCACACTATAAACAGGCTGGTATAAAAAGATTATAGCTACTAAAAGCTAAGAAACAATAACAATAAGCAGGCCTGTTATATGTTTACGGGTTACACTGAAACTATGGTGCAAAGAGGCACTTGAAGCCTGTGAAGGAGAATGATACTATGATGCCATTGGGGTAAGTACCAATTATTTAACTATCATTTTGCATAACACAGTTCTCTGCTGCATGTGCACCATTCAGACTCTGTCCTGTCTTTTCCAGTCAGCTATAGACCTAAAGCTCCTGACACAAGTGACTTTTAGGGTAAAACTCCACGGGCGATTGGAGTTGTAATACGAATGTCATTGCTGAGTGCATCCATCACAACACAGTTGTCGGATGAAGATGCAACATGCAGCGTTCGGATCCGATAACGTCCGTCATTCCTATTAGTTACCTTAGAGTCGGCGCATCCAACGTGACGCCTGCAATTCATCTCAGCGCGATAGAGCGGATGGTATCGCACTTAAAAACGCCCGTGGAGCTCTATCCATAGATCTCCACAGTATCTCCTGAGAAAAGATAGGCACTAACCATCCCCTTACATACAAAAACACATGGGACTCATTTATCAACAAATGGATAAATGTGTCCATGGGCAGTTACCTATAGCAACCAATCAGTGATTAGTTTTAAAGTCAGCAGCAAGAACAATAATGAATGAATGCAGCAGAACTATACTTTTATTCTGCAGTCAATCAGAAATGGAACTGGAACTGACTGGAACAGCAGAACCAGGGACATAACTACAGAGGAAGCAGACCCTGCGACTGCAGGAGGTATAAGGGCCCCATGAGGCCCAAATAATGAGCAATTTCAAGATCTATTGGTAAAACTGGTCAACCTCTAGACATTTTGGGGGCCTGAAAAATTATTTGCTGTGGGGCCCAGTAATATCTAGTTGAACCACTGAGCAGAACTCTGTAGTCAGATATGAATGGAGCAAAAAATGCAGTCGCATGCAGTCCGTCACAAACGGATACATTTGGAGCGAGATTACATTTGGCAGGTCAGTGGGCGAGACATTTTCTATTTCGATGCATGTAGGCCAATCAGAATATCTGCACAATTTGAACAAAGGCTTCCAGCCCAATAGGCACAGTGCATATTCCTGCTTACTGTTAACACACCATTTTCATTCACTTACTTGAACGTACAGGCCTCTCAGAACACACTTACTATATAACTAAATGTTCAGTGATGCATTTATACTACTGGTACCATATGTAGCTAATTACATCTGCACAAGGCTAGACCACTGCACTTCAGATCAGGTTCCAGAGTGTACTGTGACCCTGAGTGTGCTGTTCAAGGCAAACCACTTTTATGGGAAAATGCAGACTGAAATAAGACACTATCATGAATACTTAACGTCACCAGCGCTTAGTGGTCTCATGTTCTTCGAACGCCTCCTCTTACAGTGGAATGAGCAATCCTTTGAATTAAAATACATATAACACTTGGTACATCCCAACTACAATAGACACAGCTGCAGTATATGGTCGGTTGATGGTTCTTTATTTGCAATAAAACTGTATCTGTACATTGACCAAAATAGAAATAGTGCAAGTTCTTTCCAATCAGACAGCATGCAAGGGGTACCTGCCTGGCATAACAGGTCTGGACTGGGAATCAAAATAGGCCCTGGCATTTAAAGTACACAGAGGCCCAAACAGCCCACTAAATAGTCACTTTCTAATCTAAGGCATTTTACAGCAACCCCTCTGGCATTTGCCAAAAGCCACAGATTGCCAGTCCGGGCCTGGGTGAGAAGAAGGGTGATGTTTGGAGGTGGAACTCCAATGAATGACAGTGCAGAGCTTTGCCAATAAAGCTCACAAGGATAAAGTGACCAAACAAAATGCTAATTTGGTCCAGCCTTAACCTTACATAGCTAACAATGTATTATTAAACCACAGGGCAAACTGTACAGGCAGAATGATTAACCAGATAGCCCAGCAACCTCCTCCCTCGACACAGATCTGTAGGTTGGATAAGCATAGAATATGCATCCCATGATCAATGACCAAGTAGCTGCAAATCAAGGGTTATTTCCCCAAGGCCCAGTTTGGCAGTGAGAGCAGTGGCCATTAGGGAGAGCTGATGTGGAGTGATGTTCATTAGAGCACAGTTGAGATCATTCTCATCCTATATCCCCCCAGTTGAACAACTACAAACCGCAGCAGCACTTACACATTTAGGGATGAGGAACCCCCCAGTGGCACATGGGCATGCGGCTTTGGCTAAACGCAATGTCACACTCACTGGCACACATTCCAGCCTTATCAGCACAGGAGGGGCACAATGGGTCTGAGCCACTTGTCATTGTCACTCACCATAGATCATGGCCAGGCCTGTCTCATGTAGGAATCGTGCCCGCCGGTGCTTGAAGAGCCAGATGGTGAGGATAGTGAGGGTGAGTAACAGGATGAAGGTGAGGAGACTAACGCTGTCCTGCCGGTGGCTCTCCTCTGCCTCTTTCTCTGTGGCAATCTCCTCCATCGCGCTGTCCTCGGCATATGCCCAAGGAATCCAAGGAAGCAGCAGCAGCCACGCCAGCCTGTACATGGTAAGGGCACAATGTGGCTTGTCAGTGCCCTCCCTCCGCCAACTATCCTGCGGCACAACTGTCTGTCACTGCTGCCAACCCAAAGGTCCCCCGCACTTCCTCCAGCCGGTAAAGCGAGCGATAAGTCCAATGCGCACAATCCCCATGGCACAAGCAACACAGTCGCTCAGCAGACGGGCTATCCTGCCTCTCACTTCCACGCCCTCTCCCGCTGCATTCTCTCTGCGCACGCCCCTGGGAGCCGACGAAAAGGCAGATGTGGGCAGTACAGAGTGAAACGGAGGCGGGGCTTATGGCGGGAATAAGAATGCGCGCTGTTTCATACAGAGGCTGCAGGAAGACAGGTGTGTGCAGTATAAAGCGCTCTATTGCAGTAGCGTTCCTGCCAGTCACTCAAGGTGCTGAGCAGAACGTGTCATAATAAGATAAATATCAGGGGATTTGTGCTACAGGGAAAAATGAGGCTGTCGTGAGCTCCTAATTGCACAGCTGTAGGTTGAGTGATCTATCGCTGATCGTAAAATCCCTGAAACTAATTAGATGCAAATTGCGCACCGCACATGTTATTGTGAGTAAAGGTGGTCATATGATACACTATAAGATCCGCTCGTTTGGCAAGGTCCACAAAGGAGCAGATCTTGACCTGATATGCTCACTAACAGCTGGGCGATATCGGATGAATCCGAATGTTCCGCCCTGGGGCCGAACGATCGGATTACGATACTACGAATGGGCTCCGACGGGTCGCAGGATCGTACAAAAAAATCAAACTTGACCAATCGATATCTGGCCTGATTATGATCGGTTGGACCCGTCGGGAGCCTCCACACATGGGCAGATAAGCCGCCGAATCAGTCTAAAGGACCAATATCGGCAGCTTTAATCTGGCTGTGTATGGCCACCGTAACATTCACTGCTCCATATATATACCCCATTATAATGGCCCGGGCAAGCTTACTGTACTGCTGTTTATGTAGGCTGTGGCTAGTGCTAGGTGCTTAACTTACGTGGAGTAGGTAAATCACTGGAGCTGCCAGGATGCTTTGAACTTCAAGCGATACTAGGTGATACCTGACAGAGAGCTCTGCCACTCTGGTGATCCTGAGATCCCCCCCCTCAACTTTTTGGCGCTGGAGGAGGTTGGGATGCTAGCCCAGAGAGGCACTATCTGAGCTAGAAGATCCACATTTCTGGTTTTCACATCAGTAGCAAACTCCTGGTAACCAGTGGGGGTGAGGCCTGGACTGAGAATCAAAATAGGCCTGGCATTTCAAGTACACAGAGGCTCAAACAGCCCAAAAAAAAAAAAATAGTGACTATTGGAACTTGCAGCAGCCCCTCTAGCATTTGGCAGAACCCACAGATTGCCTGTCCGGGCCTGGTGGGGTGCTTCCACCTGAGGTGAGTTTCTTAACTCAACCAATTGGTGCAGCGCCCCTGCTACCACTCGTATAGCTGATGTCTCACTAGCTTGTGATTCTCAGCAATGGGAATCAACATTAAACTTGCTACTCAAGGCTGGTAGACACCCATTACAATGAGAAGCATATGAATCACCTTTACTGCTAGAAGTAATCATGGTACACAGCATTGCTATGAACCAGGGCAAACTTTTAATGGACAGCTTATTGCAGAGGCAGGTTATAGACTGGGGCTCTGGTTGCCGACACAAAGATCAATTACACAATAAACATTATTTCTAAGGATTCTCTCCTACCCTCTCACAGATGGATAGAATGTCACTCATACTATAAGTTAACGCACAGATGAACACCAATAGGAAATCATTTCAATAGCCCTCATCACTCCATAAAGGATTTAAGAATTTTGGTTCTTAAGGGCAATTTTAAAACAGATAATGAAAGAAAAGTGTGGGAATACAAATTAATGGAAACTTTCAATTCTCTGGAGAATGGACTAAACCTGGGCCTTGGATTTATGGCTAATTATGTGGTTATATGTAATTCAGCCATAATTTATATTTAGCCTCTTTGACCCACATTATCTTGTACCTTATCTGCTTGTCTCTTGCAGATCCCCTCGTAAATGACTTTGACACTTTACACATAGATTGATATTCCTTTTTGTTGGTCATTAGCTGAATGTTGTATATATACCAGAGAACACCACAGCTTCATTGTAATCGGCTTGAAAATGGAACTAAAATGTTCTGAAAGCTTGCTATGATTATATTAGTTAGCCAATTAAGGTATCACCTTTATACCACTTTTATTTTTTTATTTCAAAAGGGTTGCCCTTTAACTAGTACATTGTAAAATATGAAGAGCTCCATGACTGTAAAGAACACAGGCTGGTTTTAGATATATAACAACAGGGGTACCTATTTTTTTTATCTCAATAAAGTCTCAATGAATTATGTGACACAGGGGACATTTTAAATACAAATTATGACTGTTTACAACAATTAGTGCCATTTATATATATATAAAACAAAAGTTTACAGCTCTGAGGGATACTGACTTTTCTGTATTTATTTTATAAAGTTTCTAGTCTAGCAAGGCATCACCTATGAAACAAAAATGGAACCGAAAAGGGAGAGGCTGTCCATTGAGCCTGGGATAAACAAGGCCTAACGGGACAACCCCTTTAGAGACGTCGTGGAGAAAGGACCCCACGAATGAGGTTAACTAATACGCAGTGGCTAGTAGCCTCTGTTATAGTAATAGAGCATTAGTTAGCAGGAGTAGTTCTGTGCTTCATCAAGGAGGATAGAATGGTGTAGCTCTCCCCCAAGCTCTGCTTGCCTGTAGTGAAGGGACCGCAGTACTGACAAAGGAAACAAGCTATACTTTCCCCCTGCTCTACATCTATTGTAGGGGACTGCATGAGGTACTGACAACTTGTAAGTTAAATACTTTCAACTCCCCTGGCTATATCTTCAGTGCCATCTGCTACACCTGTGATTGTACCTGGTATTTATTTTCAACTACCTCATGTGCTGTGAGTATTGCAACCCTGTGGTGCTTAATACTGAATACAGCCTGGTGTTATTTTATTTGCAAATATCCCTGGTATGCTTTTTCTATTATTTAAAAATTTTGACAGTGTTGATGTGTAGTTTAACAACACCCTCACGCATTTCTTTCACATAGCAAGGGCCCTTCATCATGCATGAGGGCCTAATGTATCCCGTGCTCTACTCTACTAGTCGGTTAAGCTTGTTTTAAGCCAAAATAGGGTTACAATTAATTAAACTGTCCTGCCTCTAATAAAGATTCATTATATCTTGATATACTGTATAATTATATATTGGGATAAAGTGCAAGGTACTGTTTTATTATTACAGAGAAAAGGGTAATCATTTAAAACAAAATGAATTATTTGATAAAATGGACTCTATTGGAGATGACCTTCCTCTAATTCGGAGCTTTCTGAATAATTAGTTTCTGGACAACAGATTCCATACCTGCATATACAAATCCTGCTTTGCTTAAAGCCTGTAACTGGCCTGGTTCTTGTGTATCACACGTATCTAATATTGGGTGAATGCAGGCAAAATGCCACTGATCTGAGAGTTCAGAGGTCCATTGGTCACATCAGCAGGCATATGTGTTGGACCATGTGGGCACAGACTTGCAAATAGAGGATAGTTGGATTCACTGGATTCCTGATTAGCAGAGACAGTAGACCAATCAGCCTATGGTGGTCCTATGGTGGTGGTTCTTGTTACGGATTATTAAAAAAATAGACATCTTTGACAACATGTTTGTGGGGATATGATGACACACCTATACAGTTCATAGCAAGTGCTTTTTGTTAATCTGGATCAGTGTTATTGCAAATCCTCTTACATAACAAAATCTGCGCTCAAACAAGCTATCTTAGGCCGAATCATCCTCACCCATTCAATATAGTCACTAAAGCACCAGCGTTAAACAGAGCAAAACACAAACACCCTAACTTTTACCTCAAATGGAGAGAATGTGTTTAAAAGAGAAGAAAACCCTAAAAATAAATATGGCTAAAAATGCCATATTTTATATACAAAACGTATTGCCGCGGCCTAAAGTTTCAGCTTGTCAATAGCAGCAATGATCCAGGACTTCAAACTTGTCACAGGGGGTCACCATCTTGGAAAGTGTCTGTGAGGGCTCTGCGTTGGGCTCTGAGGGGCTGAATTGAAGAAGCTAAGTTTAGGGGTCATCGCAAATTATCAAGCAGAAAATGAGGTTGGTCTGTAATATAAGCTGATATTACAAGGCTAAGCATTAAATTCTGATGGTAGTTGCACTGGTTTCTGTGCTGCCATGTAGTAATTACAGTATCTGTGTTAAAGTATAATAGATGAAAAATTGCTGACAATGCACAGTAATCAACCTGCACATCACCCTTATTGAGTGGATCATGGTTATCCACATGCAATGATTCACACAATAAAGGTGTTCTGCAGGTTGTTTACCGCACATTGTCAGTAGTTTTTCATCTATTATACTTGAATACGAAAGCATACTGACGGGGAGTGCAAGGAAAACTGTGACAAACAAGACAAAGTACAGGTCCCACTTTTTGGGGTAAATTTATCAAAGAGTGAAGTTCCGCCACAAGAGTGAAATTCCGCAGCTCTCCATTCATTTCTATGGGATTTTGAAAGGCGTATTTATCAATTGGTGAAAGTGAAATTTCACCCTTTGATAAATACGCCTTTAAAAACCCCATAGAAATGAATGGGAAGTGGCGGAATTTCACTCTAGTGGCGGAACTTCACTATTAACTTCACTCTTTGATAAATATACCCCTAAATGTTCAGTATCTGTATTAACCACTAATCAGCCTTATATTGTGACATTTATATTCTATGCGTACTGTATATTTTGAGTTGGTCCCTAAGTTCAGTAACTGAAGCAGCACAGTGCATGTTTAGTGAATCAGCAGAAAATACAATGGGGGGCTACTAGGGGCATCTTCAGAGACACAGATCTTCCCTGCTAACGGCTGTGGTTGCCTTGGGCTGGTACAGAAGACAAAAACATATTTAGTATAGTGTTTTTATGCCGTGTTTTATAGCATTATTTCTTTTACCACAATAGCCAAAATAACATATCTAGTAAAGTTTGTAACTGAAAAATATTAATTTTGGCATGTGCAAAAGTTTGGACACAAACGTCAGTATTCAGTACTACCCCAGCTTAAATGCTCGGTATCCCTTGTAAGGATTTTTGCCCACTCTTCCTTGCAGATCACTTCTAATTCCGAGATCTTCTTGGGTCAGTGTCTTACATGTTGAAGTTCTACCCACAGCTTTTCAAAAGCTGGAAATTTGGAACTCCAAACATTCAGTTTGTTTTATTTCAAGCAGCAACTGGTGGATTTTTATGTATGTTCTGAATCATTGTTGAAGGAGCCATCCTATTTTCAACTTCTTGACTGACTGTTTCACATTGTCACAAAAAATGGAGCGCTCACCTCCCAAACAAACACTGTTGATGTGCCAGGTGCTGAACTAGAAGACCCAATCCTGTCCTTGGGTCGCATCAATACATGGAAAAAATCAGCAGCACACTGTTAAATTTGCAAAAGTGCTCAAATGCAGAATTTATTTAGCCCATAGCATACAAAAGGCAATGTTTCGAGCCAACAAGGGCTTGATAAAGGGCCTTGTTGGCTCAAAACGTTGCCTTTTGTATGCTATGGGCTAAATAAATTCTGCATTTGAGCACTTTTGCAAATTTAACAGTGTGCTGCTGATTTTTTCCATGACTGTTTCACATTGGTATCCAAAATTTGCTAATTGAAATCCATGCTTCCCTCTACACATTGTACAATGTTTCCTGTGCCACTGACTGTCACACAATCCCCAAAGCATAATGGAACAACCCCCAATTTTAGGCAAAACTAAACTGGTCAAATTCGGCCAAGCATAATCGTGGCCAATAAGTTAAATTTTTACTTCATTTTACTTTTTGGCTTGTCTAGATGCTGTTTTGCATACCACAGACACTGATGTTTGTGACAAGGTCACCAGTAAGGCTTCCGCCTGATGACACTTTCATACAGATCATATTTGTGCAAGCAACAATGAACCAAGAAATGAGACAAAAACACTCTTGCATTAGCCAAACTTTCCTGCAGATCCGTTGTGTTCATGAGGGTTTGCCTTTGTGGCACCAATTGGAGTGTGGGCTGAATAGACTAACAATGTGCAAAATACCACAAACATACATGGTACAACCTGGTACATCAGCTGATGAAATATTCAAACAAAACAGATCATCTTCGTGATCACATAGGATTGCTTGTCAGTTCCTAAAAACCCACCCATCACCTAGCATACATGCCCAGCTGGTTGAGAACGATGGTTAAAATAGACCAGTCTGACAAGCCATATATATAGCCAGCCCATGGCTTAATATTTTGAAGACACACCATTTTCAGCAATAATACCTATACGTTTTTCAGGCTATGTACCAGTTTAAAGAGATGAGGTATGAACTGTAATTTGACTGTAAAACTGTTTGCTCCCATTTTTTTACCCACACTCTGCACCACAATCTGCACCACAATCTGCACCACAACATCATTTGAAGTGCCAGCTCAGAGGGATAAAGCCTACTCCAAAATGCATCCATACCACAAGGTGTTGGGCTGGTCTATTATTGAACAAGTTTTTTGTTCTTAAGTCACACTGTTGTTACTTTGGCTTTGTTTTTGCGGATCACCAGGCTGTTAAAAAAAGAACTTTACCCAAATTTCAGGTTTTGCAGACTGAAACAAATTCAAGAACTTTGCAAGAAATTTGCACTTAGGCATCTTTTATACACCCTCTATGCAGAGCTCTTTTTTAAGACTTAAATCATGGACAGCAAGTGAATAAATTATTCATCATTATAAATCTGTGCAATTGTTAAAAGCACACACATTGCTGCCTATTAAAACAAACAGGTCCCTAGCATTTCATTATAACTGTTCTGTGGCAGAAATAAAGGTCCCTTCCAAAGAGATGCTTGCAACCTAAGAAGAGGAAGTGGGAAGGCATAGGCATGGTCTGTGCAACCAGTGTATTCAAACATCTGCAAACTATGGAACTGATGGGGAGAAGTGTGAATGCAGTTCATTAGTCTGTAGTGAAGCAGTAAAAGAGGCCAGTGTTCCTTTCTGGCAGCTTCACTGGTTTTGCTTGTGCTGACCTTGCATGTTAAATGTTAAAGGAGCCGGGAATAGGACTATTCAAGCTACTTAAGCATTTCCCATGGTCATTCGTGTTGCTGACCTTGTAAAGAAAGCTCGACACAATTAGTCCCTCATTGTTTGGAATAATGCGTATCTTAATTCTTTAAAATAATAATAATTTATTATTTAAAAAATATTTAAATAATAAGTTATGCTAACTTTCTCTGAGAACACTGTGAAGATATAGGAAAAGTCTACTCCTTTAATTAAATTACGTTGTAATGCTATTTTGGCCCACATATATATCACCAGCAGAGCATATTATACTTCAGATCCCTTATAGTTTTTATGAATATTTTGCATAAAGTTTCACACAAGTCTACATAAGCCTCTCTAGCATGTATGGGTAGAGTACTTCAAATATGAATATAGTCCTGTCTTTGGCTAAAACTGGTCTTCTGCTACATCCCCAGGCTCTAGCCCCACATCCAACCACCTTCAATAATTGAAACCAAGGTTACAATTAATTTAGAACATATTCCTTTAAATGTTCTGTATGCAGTACAAAGTTGCAGGGATCAAAGTCAGTGTCTCTTTTCTGTTTCAACTTTTTGAAAAAAAAAAAAAAAAGCCTTACAGCAAAACTGGTTTGAAGAGGTAAATATTAAACAACTAAGCCAGTCAGTACTCATTTTATATGTGATTAAAGGGGTTGTTCACCTTTGAGTTAACTTTTAGAATGATGTAGAGAGTGATATTCAGAGACAATTTGCAATTGAGTTTTTTAGCTTTTTATTCAGCAGCTCTTTTGCCAGCAGTTTTGACAATCTGGTAGCTAGGGCCCAAATTACCCTAGCAACCATGCAATGATTTGAATAAGAGATTGGAATATGAATAGGGGAGGGTATGAATAGAAAGACAATCAATGCAAAGTAGGAATAACAATAAATTTGTAGCCTTACAGAGCATTTGTTTTTTAGATAATGTCAGTGACCCCCTATTTAAAAGTTGGCAAGATTTAGAAAAACAAGGCAAACAATTAAAAAACCATAGAAAATAAATAATGAAGACCAATTGAAAAGTTGCTTAGAACCACCCCTTTAATTCAGACCAATTGCAGGTCAGAATAGCTTCTGAATATTTTACACGACAAAGTGAATTTTAAAGTACAGTACCACGGCCGCATTTGTCTTGGAACTATCCCTGATTGATGTTAGGAAAGAAATCATTTAAAAACCTGCTGTGACGGTAAGTTGACAGCTGGCCTGTTTGCCTGTGCCTGGATCTGTTTCTAGAGATTTGAGGCGGAAACCTGATGGCCTTATGTATTCTTTTCTACGTATCTGTGATTACACCCTGCAGTTTTAAAAAACGGAATTGTTATGGTGGGTTAAAAGCGTGTCTTAAAATTAATGGTATAAGGCTAATGCCACACTGGACTAGGGTTGCCACCTCACCCCATTAAAACTGAACACATATGGAATACACAGCCTGCATGGCTAATTAGCAATTCATTTAGATGCACAATGCATGGCTGCACATAAATCAGTTCAGTCTGCAGCATGCATCTAAATGAATTGCTAATTAGCCATGCAGGCTGTGTATTCCATATGTGTTCAGTTTTAAAGGGGTGAAGTAGCAACCCTACACTGGACTGAGAATCAGCCGCTCTGTTGGCATCATCCCTCTTATGTGTTGGCCCAGGCATATGGAGCATATTTCAGCACTGAGATGCTGGGGATATATTTTTCCTCTATTTGTCCACCAATGAAAAAAACCGACCTTCTCCAGCAGAAGGAAAACACACCTGCAATGTTATGCTTACTTTACCTATGTGTTTACTGTGTTTAAAATAAAAAAAAAAAGTCATAGTTTTATTTTAGGTGTTAAGGGACTGGCTAGACCGATCATACTAATCATTACCTTTAGTTGCCATCTTGCTTTGCTAATAAATGCTAATGCTCTAACATTTTTACATTTGTTATATATTAAAGAAAAGGACTACTAATTGCATATATGTATGTAGGGGATTTATATATACACACAATTACAACAAACTGATCAATCTTTTACTTAGTGGGGAGATAAATATGCACAAGCTTGGATGTGGGTCGGTTACAGCAGAAGATCAGTGGTCATATGATCTCAGGGGGCAGCCCTTATTTCTTAAAATGGCAATTTTCTATTTATGATTACCCAATGGCACATACTACTAAAAAGGATACTATTATGAAAATGGTTTATTACAAAAAGCAGGGTTTAACATGAGCTGTTTTCTGTAATATATTTTAATAGAGACCTACATTGTTTGAGGGGTATAGTTTTCCTTTAAAGGGCTTTCCCCATTATTCCTAAAGAAACAGCACTGTATACCAAAATACTTTAAAAAAAGGAGTTTCAAGGCAAATTGACGATGAAGGTTGCAGATTATATATTTGTACTCCAATAATTTTATTCTGAATGATTTGATGTGGTTTCTTTGTGAATATAAACATCTACTATCCACTTACATATTACCTATTTGATTTTTGCCACAACTGAGTTGCCAGTTATCAAAATATTTTTCTTCAGTCATTCAACGTGAAATGAATAAGGAGTGCCAAACGCACCCTTCATTTTGTTACATTCTTTAATTATAGTCTCTGCAATGCCACCTACAGCATATTTACATAAATGCATTGCTTTTATGTTCTAATCTCAACATACAATTAAACCTCAATATTACATATTCTATATTTACGTTTTCCCACTGTTTTTTTTGTAGTCCCACCAGGTTATAATGAAAGAAGATTTTACACCATTTTTTCTATAAAACATAAAATGGGTGTACTGTATAAGTATCCTGTTATGGAATCCTTCATCCGGAAACTGGTTATCCCAAAAGCTCTGAATTATGGGAAGGCTGCCTCCCATACAATCCATTATAAGCAAATAATTCATATCTTTCTAAATGATTACCTTCTGAGTAATAATAAAACAGTACCCTGCATGAAGCCATATTGATGGCAAAACAATCCTATTGGGTTTATTTAATGTATAAATGCTTTTTAGATGACTTAAGGTATAGGTAAGCCAAATTATGGAAAGATTCCTTATCTGGAAAACCCCAGTTTCCAAGCATTAGGGATGACAAATCGTATACTGTAGCTGCACATATTTTTATTAAAGAAATTCAAAATTAATATACCTGTTTTTTAAGGCAACAACTAGCTAAATAATTGTATTTACTATTTCAGCGATAATCCATTATTTTCCTATTAGGCAATTTGAAATGAATGAATAAAGACATGATAAAGAATTATAACTACAGTAGAAGAACATGTGGCACATTTTGGCAAAAGAAAGCAATAATTAAATGTCATTTAGTGGTTCCCAAACTGTGGCACTCACCCCAGGTATACTGGCAGGGGAGCACATGCCAGTTAGGATGAAGTAAAAGGGGGTTCTCTAGAGTAGCAGAGTTTTAGATTAACATTTATTTGATAATCTACATCTTGGAAGTAATGTGTCACTATTTTCACACATCTATCCCCTTGCTATGAGCAAAGGGGAGCCCTGACTGATAAATTTAAAAGTATTCTTATAGCTGCATTTTTAAAAAATATCAGAATGAATGTGCCTAATTCTTAAGGCAATTGAAAGAGAACTATTTGTAATTATAAGTTTTGTTAACATGCTCAATTAGGGCCAAAGCTGCTTCTATATGTATGTATGGATGTATTTACTGTATTTATATATATAGCACCACAATTGTACTCAGTGCTCTACAAGTTGTGAGCACACACAGGGGTATAGTAATTAAGTTATACAGTAACAACAGATATATCAATGCTTAAGAGCTTTCAATACACAGTTTGGATGAGGTCCCTGCCCCAAGGAGCTAACAATCTATTGGGAAGAGGAGAGCAAAACAGAAACAAAAAGGGGAAGGGGTATAGTGGCCTTTTATTCTTACATTTCCTTGTGGCAGCTCAGTAAGGGAGGGTTTGTCACTGACTCTAAATTGTTTAAATATGATACATGAGTTGATAAGCAGCTTTGGCACCTACAGAGCTCAGTTCCCCGAGCTTTGTTAAATTAAACTGTAATTAAAATATAAACATCATTTTTAGAAAAATGGCTAAAAATACAAAATTAAACCCACTGCTAAAAGTCCTCATTTGCAGCAGAGGTAGTTAAAACAGTTGGACTGCAATTATTGTTGCTGTAATTTGTGCCCACAAAATGCTACAATTTGTAGTAGGCTCCTGCTACCTCTATTTTGAGTCGATTAAATGGGGAAATATATTGTATTTCACTTTATCTGTATGTGACCTTTTCATTAGAGAACATATAAAAAAATCATTCAATTTTTTCCAAACACTAACAGTGCCGAACCAAGCCCTAGGCAACCTGGCTGGCTACCTTGTGCCCCCATGCATATGTATGAACAAGCATGTGTTGATGACTGGCGGGTGTAGGTAAACTAGTGGGGGGAGGACAAGGGCCTGACTAGGGACAGGCAACAGTAGAGCACCATTATGCCCTAGGCACATGCCTCTTCTTCATACCCCTAGTCAATGTCGGACTGGGACACCAGGGGCCCACCCAAAAACCTTAGACCAGGGGCCCACCATAAAGCCTTAGACCAGGGGCCCACTCTCAGTACTAATATTCTTCATCTCCTCAATCAACCTCTATTCTCCTAGTTTGTTTTCTTTACATACTGTAATCTATTATTCCATCTATTTAGCCTCTTTGTTCTCATATAATAGGGAATGGCCATAAAATAGGCCAAAAGTTTAGCAGCATGAGGGCCCACTGACACTTTGGCCCACCGGGAGTTTTCCTGGTATCCCGGTGGGCCAGTCACTGCCCCTAGTTACAGTCCTGAACACCAGTATCATTATTTTTTACTGATATTTCAAATCTGTTAAACCTAGGAGTTAGTAGGGATGCACCGAATCCAGGATTCGGTTTGGGATTCCGCCAGGATTCGGCCTTTTTCAGCAGCATTTGGATTCGGATCTGAATCATAATTTGCATATGCAAATTATTGGTGGGGAGGGAAATCACGTGACTTTTTGTCACAAAACAAGGAAGTAAAAAATGTTTTCCCCTTCCCATCCCTAATTTGCTCATGCAAATTAGGGTTCGGATTCGGTTTGGTATTCGGCCGAATCTTTAGCAAAGGATTCGGGGGTTGGGCCAAATCCAAAATAGTGGATATGGTGCATCCCCAGGAGTTAGCAAAGATAAATGTGTACTGAGCAGGTAAAAATAAGTGAGTGGTAAACAATGAGCGGGTGGGGGGGGGACAAGGGCCCAGAATATGGTTAGGCGACAGAAAAGTTAAGTGCTTATCACCCTGATATTGTTGCTCTTTAGGCACATGCCTCTTCTGCCTACCCATAGTTCTGCCATAGTTCCAGCCCTGAATTCCAGTATTATTACCTATTACCGATATTTCAAATCTGTAAAGCCTAGGAGTTAGCAAAAAAAGTGTACTGAGTAGGTGAAAATAAGTGTGTGTCTTGCTGCTATAGTAACTGCAATCAGAAAGGCAGAGAGTTTGGTTTAACTTCCCAACGTTCTGAAGAACTGACCTCTTGTCCTGATGACAAGAAGATGCCCTAATACAGGCGTACACACACTTTACTAATGTGGAGTCTACTTTTAGCGATGTTGTCCCATTATGATCTACATCCATAATAGCATTGTTAGCATTTGTTATTGCTTAAATATTATATTGATTTATGGGTAAAGTTATATTGCTATATTATTATGTTATTATTGTATCATTATTATTATAATAATCATTTATTATTATTAAATATTCCTTATGTAACCTTAACAGAAAAAATATCTGAATTAAACAGAAGGGTGATTTAGACAAGTTGTAGATCTCAGAACTAGACAGTGTCTTGTATATCCCGATCTACCTTTTGGGCACCCCTGCCCTAATACATGTTCATAAAGAGTGATCATGTCCCCTTGCAAGTCCCTCTTATCCAGAAAAAGCAAACTTGACAGTTTTTCATCATAGTTGTATTCCATTCCCCAATTTAGTTGCATGTCTCAGCTCTTTTTCCAGCTCATTAATATCCTTCCTATGTGCTGAACACTCAAGGTGAGGTCTTATCAGGGATTAAAAAGAGGCAAATATGCTTTCATTCTTTGAATACATGATGTTTTCCCTTATTATATTGAGCAATATAATAACTTTAATAGACAATAAATAATTAAACCATGACCCTGGATGCTACTGCTAGATCACTAGGGGTGCAAAGAGACCCCTTAGAGTTCATTCAAGCAGCATGTGCTCCTGGGGTCTTGCGTGTTACTCTGGTAGACATTCTAACACAGTTTCACAATCAATTAAAAAGAAGGAAACTGCAGCTCCAGGGCCACCTTAAAGGAAAACTATAACCCCCAAACAATGTAGGTTTCTATAAAAAGATATTGCATAAAACAGCGCATATGTAAAACCCTGCTTCATGTAAATAAACCATTTTCATAATAATATACTTTTCTAGTAGTATGTGCCAATAGGTAATCATAAAAAGAAAATTGCTATTTTAAAAAATAAGGGCCGCCTACTGGGATCATATGATTCACTGTGCACACAAACATGCCAAACAAACTATACTTCTTAGGTCACATGAGCCAATTAATAGACAGAGTTCTGTCTTTTGCTTCCACATTTCTCCCTGTTACAGTTAGAGTTGTAGTATTTCTGGTCAGGTGATCCCTGAGGCAGCACACAGACCATCACAAATTGGGGGTTCAAGGCAAGAGATGTAAAAGGGCAATATTTACTAAATATATATATTCCAGTTTGGTAAGATTTTTTAATATACCACTTAATATGATATAAACCAGGGGTGCCCAAACTTTTTGCAACGAGGGCCAAATTTGGTGAGGTGAAAATGTGTGGGGGCTGACCATTCAGCCTGACATTCTTTGAACCATTAACATTAAATTACAGGAATCGAGTAATCGTAGCAGTAATATTTGGGCACATTAGTCAAATGATCTGCCACTTGGTCTATACTGCTGAGTGTGTGCTGAAGGTGTTGGCAATAGACACGTACTGGCACATAGTGACGGCATACTTCTTTAGTTTACTGTACTGGCACATCAGTACATCTATTGACACCTTCAGCCCTAAAGAAGTATGCGAAAACAGTGCGTCTCTACGTGACTGCCAGTACATACAGTATCTATTGCTAACACCTTCAGCACACAGGCAGCAATATAAACCAAGTGGCAGATCATTTCACTAATGTTCCTTAATATTACTGCTATGGGATTTCTGATCACACTGTGCTGGGGGGCCTCATTATTATTAATTTCATGACGGAAGCTGAGGGCCGGTGTAAATTTGAATACAGGTCGCACTTTGGACATGCCTGATAAATACTATCTGTACTTAAGTATTCATTTTGGGGCTATAGTTTTCCTTTAAAAGCAGGACTATCTGGATCAGGGGTGTGAGGATCGATAATACATTAACATTCTACACTGAACCGATAACTCACATGGTATCGTGTGTCCTTTGCCTTTTTTATGCCTTTACTGCGAGGCTCATAATCCTTCAAATTAATCTTCTCAACTCCAGACCTTTTAGGCCTTTAATCCAGCACTTCTTAGTCTGCACATGCTGTTTTGGCAATCTGTTGAGTCACTGTGGCCTTTTAGAACTCCTATAGCGCAAGCTAAATGCCGGTTTTGGAGATGCAGGGGCTAATTTACAAAGTTGCTAAATTGCACCAGTGCTAAATTGTCCATAACAACCAATCAGCTATCAATTTTGATGATTCTACTATCAGTTAGAACAGGGCTGTCCAACTATAAGGAACTCGGATGAAGCAGCGCACACTCTCCTCACAGTTTGGCAGTTTGAGCCCGGTGCACAGTGTAGAGGGCACGGCAACCCCCAGGAATACGTACAAAACAAACAGAATCACTGGCACACGTGGCAATTCAAGTGCCGGGTTACCCCGTGCTCTTTATTGTGCGGACGTGCAACGTTTCGGGGTAACAACCCCTTTATCAAGCATACTAAAAAAGACCAAAATGCAAGTATATATCATGTGATCAATTAACATGTTTAGCATAATTAATAAAGTGACCAGCCCCTGTAAGGGTTCATACAAAATAGTAAAACATTCTTAAAATCCTTGTGAAAGTGTCCAAGCAGATGACATTGTAGTGAAGAGTAAAAGGTTTCGTATATGCAACAAATGTATCAAAGTGTCCATTTGTGGAAAAAATGTGTCGCTTGTTCAACAGTTACAACATTGTTGCATCTATAAAAGAATAAAAGATGTGCTGATAACAAGCTCCTTGTGCTAAAATTTCTTATGACAATGTGTTATAAACCAATACAAATTTACAAAATATACATAATTAAAACCAGGTTAAAAAACATTAAGCTACACTCTAACCCTGCTAATAAGGGAAATTTAATTACCTGTCCCTGGGGTATACAAGATTGTTCTTATCTGAAAAAAATTTTTTGAAAAAAGAGCATTAATCATTCTGATCCAATTTTCAACATGAATTAACTTCTCATAGGGCAGCTGAAAGGAATACCGTAATGAATTATAAATAACAAGATAAATTATATTCTTCATTGAGACCCCTGGGGCTTCTGGATTGGAGGAGCCATATCCAAAAGCATTCTCTTTGGAGCAATCTACATTTCTTTTCTTGCCCTTGCTGAACGATGACCTTCTCTAAAATTTGCCATCTCAACTGCGCTATCTGATGGCCCTGCTCGAAAAAATGCTTTGCTAATAGTGTTTCCTTTTTCATTATTTTGGTTGTATCTTGTTCCTTATTTTTACTTCCCTGAGGAATGGGTACCAATGGTTTGTAATTTCTGATCGTGCTCTTATGCTCATTGAGCCTAACTTTTATGGATCTTGATGTCTGCCCAATGTATGCCAATCCACATGGGCATTTCAAGCAATAAACAACTTCACTGCTATCACAAGTGAAGCAGCCTTTTATTATATGTTTTGATCCTTTCTGTGGATGTGTGACATAGTTACCCTGTATAATACTATTACAATTCCCGCAATTTCTACAGGGGAATGTCCCATGAAGCTGTGTTTTATCTGGAAAATTACCTCTTAGATTTCCTTTCTTATCTGGTTTTATGTAGTCTCCAATACTTCTCCCGCGTCTGTAGGAGAACAAGGGAGGCTGTCGGAATAAATGACCATGTTTGGGGTCTGAACTTAGTATCCCCCAATATTTTAGAATAATCCTTCGGTGTGTTTTTGAATTTTTATCATATGAGGATACATACGGTATTCTTTGTGATTTATTAACAATCGGGGCTTTTCTAGTAAGTAACTGTTCTCTAGACAATCCTTTAACCTCTTCCTTGCATAAATTCAAATGTGCTTTATCATAACCTTTTTCCAGAAATTTGCCCATCATTTTCTCTGATTCACATTCATATAGATCATCATTCGAAGTAATTCTTTTAACCCTTAAAAATTGACTTTTGGGCAAACCTCGAATCAGACCAGGTGGATGAAAAGATGTGGATTTAAGTAAGTTATTGCGATCAGTGGGTTTTGTATAGACAGTGGTAACCAATTTTCCATTTAAATATGTTACATTTACATCCAAAAAATGAATTTCCGAATTACTCATTTCCATGGTAAATTTAATGGTAGGATGTACTTCATTAAGATATATTAAAAAGTCACCCAGAGATTCCTTTGTTCCAGTCCACAAAAAGAACGTGTCATCCACATAACGCATATATGCTTTAATGTATTGAGAAAACTGTTCATTGGCAAAGATATAGGTCTGTTCGAAGTTGTCCATAAATATATTTGCATAGGCAGGTGCCATGTTGGCACCCATGGCACAGCCTTGCATCTGGATATAGAAATCTTTTTTAAATTGGAAATAGTTATTCTGTAATACGCTTTCCAACAGGTTGCAAATAAAACCAATCATGTGATTGGGAAGGGCACCCTTACTAAGATATGTGCGAATGCTTTCTACTCCTTCCCCATGTGGGATTGAAGTATAAAGGTCTTTCACGTCGAGTGAACATAAGAAAAATTCTCCTGTCGGTAAAATGATATTTCTCAATCTATTTAGAAAATCGGTAGTATCAAGCAAGCAAGGGTTAAGGGTTGGTAACACCTCCTGTAAAAATGTATCTATATACATAGCAACTGGTTGCCAAATAGACCCAATGTTAGACACTATAGGCCGCCCTGGTGGATTAGTGGGATGTTTATGTATTTTGGGAAGAAAATACACAATTGGTACCTTAGGATTAGCAGTAGTTAATGTTTCACAGAGCGAATCACTTATTAACCCTTCCATCACCATTGAATGTAAGAAGATTTTGAGTTCGTTAAGAAACTTCAAAGTGGGATCAGAAAATAACATTTTGTAATGGGCTTTGTTCTCAAGTTGGCGTTTTGCTTCCGCCTCATAATCACATGCATTTAAAATCACAGTGCCTCCACCTTTATCTGCTTTCATAATGGTGATGTCAGAATTCTGTTGTAATGTCTTAAGTGCAGCCTTTTCATTTTTCGCGGATGGCGGGTTTACTTCACCAGCCTCTTCCCAGCAACAGCCTGCGGTTCCTTTTTTAGGAGGAGGCCAGACAAGACATATCGGAAGATCCGGAGGGGGCAGAGGCAGACAAAGCGGCATATACAGGAGCAAGTACAAGGGACAGTACCACAGGTAACATCGGTGTTTAATCTGTCTACATACGAACTGAATACCTGCGAACTGACTGTTTTAGAGAAAGGTTTGGGGTTTGTTCCGTCTTTTCTAACCCCTGCATTCAATGTTTCTGTGGACTTATTTAAGTTTTTGCGTTCGTTAAAACTTAAAGTATTTTTTGCTGATAAAAATGATGCATATAGGCAAGACCCTAAGTTGTTAAGTTTGAAAAATAAACTAGGCAAGAAAAGTAAATTCATGCCCCCTGGAAATTATCCTTGTATTGACGCCTTTGAGGCTGTAGTCTCTACTGAAATTAACCGCTTGTCTCCTAAAACAAAAAGGGAACATACTAACAATCTATTGAAAAATGAAAAGGCTGCACTTAAGACATTACAACAGAATTCTGACATCACCATTATGAAAGCAGATAAAGGTGGAGGCACTGTGATTTTAAATGCATGTGATTATGAGGCGGAAGCAAAACGCCAACTTGAGAACAAAGCCCATTACAAAATGTTATTTTCTGATCCCACTTTGAAGTTTCTTAACGAACTCAAAATCTTCTTACATTCAATGGTGATGGAAGGGTTAATAAGTGATTCGCTCTGTGAAACATTAACTACTGCTAATCCTAAGGTACCAATTGTGTATTTTCTTCCCAAAATACATAAACATCCCACTAATCCACCAGGGCGGCCTATAGTGTCTAACATTGGGTCTATTTGGCAACCAGTTGCTATGTATATAGATACATTTTTACAGGAGGTGTTACCAACCCTTAACCCTTGCTTGCTTGATACTACCGATTTTCTAAATAGATTGAGAAATATCATTTTACCGACAGGAGAATTTTTCTTATGTTCACTCGACGTGAAAGACCTTTATACTTCAATCCCACATGGGGAAGGAGTAGAAAGCATTCGCACATATCTTAGTAAGGGTGCCCTTCCCAATCACATGATTGGTTTTATTTGCAACCTGTTGGAAAGCGTATTACAGAATAACTATTTCCAATTTAAAAAAGATTTCTATATCCAGATGCAAGGCTGTGCCATGGGTGCCAACATGGCACCTGCCTATGCAAATATATTTATGGACAACTTCGAACAGACCTATATCTTTGCCAATGAACAGTTTTCTCAATACATTAAAGCATATATGCGTTATGTGGATGACACGTTCTTTTTGTGGACTGGAACAAAGGAATCTCTGGGTGACTTTTTAATATATCTTAATGAAGTACATCCTACCATTAAATTTACCATGGAAATGAGTAATTCGGAAATTCATTTTTTGGATGTAAATGTAACATATTTAAATGGAAAATTGGTTACCACTGTCTATACAAAACCCACTGATCGCAATAACTTACTTAAATCCACATCTTTTCATCCACCTGGTCTGATTCGAGGTTTGCCCAAAAGTCAATTTTTAAGGGTTAAAAGAATTACTTCGAATGATGATCTATATGAATGTGAATCAGAGAAAATGATGGGCAAATTTCTGGAAAAAGGTTATGATAAAGCACATTTGAATTTATGCAAGGAAGAGGTTAAAGGATTGTCTAGAGAACAGTTACTTACTAGAAAAGCCCCGATTGTTAATAAATCACAAAGAATACCGTATGTATCCTCATATGATAAAAATTCAAAAACACACCGAAGGATTATTCTAAAATATTGGGGGATACTAAGTTCAGACCCCAAACATGGTCATTTATTCCGACAGCCTCCCTTGTTCTCCTACAGACGCGGGAGAAGTATTGGAGACTACATAAAACCAGATAAGAAAGGAAATCTAAGAGGTAATTTTCCAGATAAAACACAGCTTCATGGGACATTCCCCTGTAGAAATTGCGGGAATTGTAATAGTATTATACAGGGTAACTATGTCACACATCCACAGAAAGGATCAAAACATATAATAAAAGGCTGCTTCACTTGTGATAGCAGTGAAGTTGTTTATTGCTTGAAATGCCCATGTGGATTGGCATACATTGGGCAGACATCAAGATCCATAAAAGTTAGGCTCAATGAGCATAAGAGCACGATCAGAAATTACAAACCATTGGTACCCATTCCTCAGGGAAGTAAAAATAAGGAACAAGATACAACCAAAATAATGAAAAAGGAAACACTATTAGCAAAGCATTTTTTCGAGCAGGGCCATCAGATAGCGCAGTTGAGATGGCAAATTTTAGAGAAGGTCATCGTTCAGCAAGGGCAAGAAAAGAAATGTAGATTGCTCCAAAGAGAATGCTTTTGGATATGGCTCCTCCAATCCAGAAGCCCCAGGGGTCTCAATGAAGAATATAATTTATCTTGTTATTTATAATTCATTACGGTATTCCTTTCAGCTGCCCTATGAGAAGTTAATTCATGTTGAAAATTGGATCAGAATGATTAATGCTCTTTTTTCAAAAAAATTTTTTCAGATAAGAACAATCTTGTATACCCCAGGGACAGGTAATTAAATTTCCCTTATAAGCAGGGTTAGAGTGTAGCTTAATGTTTTTTAACCTGGTTTTAATTATGTATATTTTGTAAATTTGTATTGGTTTATAACACATTGTCATAAGAAATTTTAGCACAAGGAGCTTGTTATCAGCACATCTTTTATTCTTTTATAGATGCAACAATGTTGTAACTGTTGAACAAGCGACACATTTTTTCCACAAATGGACACTTTGATACATTTGTTGCATATACGAAACCTTTTACTCTTCACTACAATGTCATCTGCTTGGACACTTTCACAAGGATTTTAAGAATGTTTTACTATTTTGTATGAACCCTTACAGGGGCTGGTCACTTTATTAATTATGCTAAACATGTTAATTGATCACATGATATATACTTGCATTTTGGTCTTTTTTAGTATGCTTGATAAAGGGGTTGTTACCCCGAAACGTTGCACGTCCGCACAATAAAGAGCACGGGGTAACCCGGCACTTGAATTGCCACGTGTGCCAGTGATTCTGTTTGTTCTGTCCAACTATAAGCCTGCAACCACCCCTTTATGTGGCCCCCACATGAAAGTCTGCCTGCTGTGATTCCTTAGCCTTGCGTAAACTTTAAAAGGTATCAGTATTGAGATTAACTGACCCCTGCATTGTTTACACCTCAAATTCAGACAGTAAACTCCTGCTTTGTTCACACCTGTAATCCCCCCTGAATCGTTCACATTTGTAACACCTCTTTTGTTCACACCCCTAAAGCCCTATACTGTTCACACCTCAGACCCAGACAAAATACTGGCCACATTGTTCACATCCCAGACAAACTGCTGCAGGAGCACCAGCATTGTGTCACTGTATGTATCACCATATGAACTATTCATCTTAGAGTTCTGATTTTCTGGTTTCCGTGTCTCCTGCTGTATTCTGCCTTCCATATGCTCCCTGTGTGTGCCATACTCTGGCTGCCTAAGCTCTCTTTGTGTGCCATACTCTGGCTGCCCTATGCTCCCTGCATACCATACTCTAGCTGCCATATGCTCCCTGTGTGTGCCATTCTCTGCCTTTACTTTGCTCCCTCTGTGTGCCATACTCTGCCTGCCTTATGCTCCCTGTGTGTGCCATACTCTGCCTGTCCTATGCTTCCTGTGTGTCCATACTCTGTCAACAATATCCTCCATGTGTGCCTTGCTCTGCCTGCCCTATGCTCCTTGTGTGCCACACTCTGCCTTCATGTGCTAACTGTGTGTATCATACTCTGCCTTCCCTATGCTCCCTGTGTGTGTCATACTCTGCTTGTCTTATGCTCCCTGTGTGTGCCATACTCTGCCTGTCCTATGCTTCCTGTGTGTCCATACTCTGTCTCCCCTATACTCCATGTGTGCCTTGCTCTGCCTGCCCTATGCTCCCTGTGTGCCACACTCTGCCTTCATGTGCTAACTGTGTGTATCATACTCTGCCCTCCCTATGCTCCCTGTGTGTGTCATACTCTGCTTGTCTTATGCTCCCTGTGTGTGCCTTACTCTGCCTGCCATATGCTCCCTGTGTGCCATACTCTGCCTTCCCTGTGCTCTCTGTGTATACCATACTCTGCCTTCCCTATGCTCCCTGTGTCTGCCATACTCTGCTTGTCTTATGCTCCCTGTGTGTGCCTTACTCTGCCTGCGTATGCTTCCTATGTGTGCCATACTCTGCCTCCCCTACTCCGTATCCTGTGGGTAGCATTTGAAAATTGTTGTTAGGACCTCTAAGGTGTTTAATCCTGTGCTGGGGGGTTGCTCTGTTATCCATAGGGGAGGAGGCGGCGACATATGGATTTAAGGATATGTTTTGCCATACTGTACATGGTTCGATAAAAGTTGCCAACAGAGTCGGCAACTAATCGGCCCGTGCAAAGGGCCCTCCGATGGGCTTTCCCGATCGATAACTGGCAGAAAGTTGGGCAGATTAAAAATCCAGACAGGGTTAAAAATCCAGACAGATCGAGGCCTCATCTTTTCGTAGATGCTGTCCTGCAATCCGACCACATATATTGGCAGCAGGGCCGGGCCAAGGTATTTTTGCACCCTAGGCAAGGGCTTCAGTCAGTGCCCCCCACACAGTCCTGCATAACCATTTCCCACCTTACCAGTCATATAGCCCCCCTGTACCTGTGCCAGCACCTATCATACTGCCTTCATTTGTACCTATGCCAATGGCAGTCAATCCCTCAGATTGGCCCCAGGCCCCAATCTGTACCTGTACCAGCATAAACCAAAACATCCATCATATTTTTACCCCCAATCTCTACCTATGCCAGCGGCAACCAAAAGAATCCATCATATTGCCCCAATTTGTATCTGTTCCAGCAGTAGCCAAAAATCCATCATATTGCCCTCAAACATCTGTGTACCTGTGCCAGCAGCCACCATATTGCCCCATGTACCTGAGCCAGCAGCAGCCAATGCCTTATATTGCCCCCAATCTGTACCAAAAAATACACTATCAGCCAAAAAATACACACTAGTGCCTCCATATATGTACTTGTGCCAGCAGCAGCCAAATATCCATCATATCATCTGTTTACCTGTGCAAGTAGCAGCCAAGATATTGCCCACAAATATGTACCTGTGCCAGCAGCTGCCAAAAGGGAGCTGGGGAGTGATTCTGTCTGGAACAGGGGGTTTATAAAGTTGAAAAACTATTAAAGGCCAAGCAAATCAGGGTTTAAAAAAAGAAAGAAAGGAAATTCTCCTTAAAAGTGTGCCCCCCCATGATTGCGCCCTAGGCGGGTGCCTACTCTGCCTGCCCCTAGTTCCGGCCCTGATTGGCAGCATTATAATCTGATTGTTGGGCCCCAGGATCAGCCCGATATCGTCCACTTCAATGTGGGCATTTCGGAGCGAGATCCGTTATAGCCAGCTTTACATTCTTCACTAATGAGTGATGTCCCTTCAGTGAGCACCAACCCTTTGGTTTTTCAGTGTGTTACCATCATTAATGTGGACATGATCTTAAAAGTTCTTGAGATAGCATGGGTGTCTTTTAAATGGGGGAGTGGTCAAGACTGGCTTCCATTATCAGCTCTCCACCATGTAGGCCAGAAAAATTCCGGCTCTCTGTACCACAAAAGTTGGTCAGCACTAGGTGAAAGTGAAAAAATGAAAGCATAGATCTGCTTGGTTGCTATAGACAACAGCTATGTGCAAAGTGCAAAAAAATCAACACTTTTGCATACTGCTACACACTAGCTACCCTCGGCTCAAATTGTGAGGTATAATTTTACATCCCTTGGTGCTCTTGCACTTGAATGGCTTCTGTTGCAGGCTTGTTTATGACAATCATTCACTTTAGGATAGGGTAATAGGGGTATAGACAGGGGCGTAACTACAGAGGAAGCAGACCCTGCGGCTGCAGGGGGGCCCAGGAGGTACAGGGGGCCCCATGAGGCTCTCATTGATGAGCAATTTGAACATATATTGGTAAAACAGGACAAACACTGGATATGTTGGGGGCCCTAAAATTAATTTGCTGTGGGGCCCAGCAACATCTAGTTACGCCACTGGGTATAGAATTTATAGATGCGATATCCACTGATAAAAGGTTAGAAAATGTTGAAAAAGAGATTATTATATATCTCTTATGGTGGCCATGGAGGTAACAATTACAATCTCTCCAAGATTGTTTGTTTTCAATACAGACATTTAGAGTTGAATCATCAGATATACTTAGAGAAACAGTTGAATTCTACCTGTATCGGACAAGTAAGTTTGTAAACGCTGGTCAAAGTTTGGGTGCCTTCAAAGGTGCACGATCAGAATTTTCCAACTTGGACGATCAACGAACTGACCGATAGCCAAGTCTTTTACCGATGTTGATCGTCTTATCTTCTTCCATACACACACCGAATATCGATAATACATACCTCCCAACATTTTGGAAATAAAAAGAGGGACAAAAAAGTTGCCATATGTAGCGTGGTGAAATTTTTTTGACCACACCCCCGTTTTTGTGGCCACACCCAGGCCCGGATTTGGGGAAAGGCCACCTAGGCCGGCAGGATTTTTGGGGGGCGACATGCTGCCCAACCACACCCACATTGGTTCAAAAACACTGGGAAAGTGCAGGAGATACAATCATTTTTTAAATTTCCCCATTGATGATGAAAATTTGCACAAATAAAGGGGAGGGGACAGGGGTGATGAATGTCAGTGGGCCTAGGGGCGCCCTCTATGTAAATCCGGCCCTGGCCACACCTTCTAATTACCATGTTCATTTTACAAAATGTAGCAGATTATAAAAGTTTGAACATATTTCTGTGTTTTATTTCCAGTTATTACAGTTTTGCTAATGATGGTGAATTGCCCTTTAAGCTGTGAGTCTAACTTTCCCCAAGGGACCTGTTATCTTATATTGGTACAATTACTTATTTGCTTATCTAGATACATTTGAATTGTTACAAATGTATCTTATCTTCTATTGTGGCTGTTCTGGGCTCTCTGCCAAAAGCCAATTGAGTTAGAAACTTTGTTTCTTTTTCTGGCTGTTCAGTGCAGAGAAAATCAGGAATTCCCAGTACAAATGAGGGACTGCAGGTTGAGCTGTCAAAAGAGGGACTGTCCCTCTAAAAATGGGACAGCTGGATCAGTGCATCCAGGGCCACCTTTGCATTTAAACACAGGAGATGAAAGTTTTGAACAGTGTTAACTTTCACATCCAAAATGTTACAAAAGCTGCCCCTTGATCTGTAGCAAAAATAGGATTGCCACCTGCAGGTATTTTATGGGGTTTTTTTTAATGTATTTTATGTTGCTTGATGCCAATGTTAGGTGGTAACCCTAAGCATAAAGTGTATGTATTGTTTCTTTTATCTGAAGTTGCCCTGCAATAGTTGAAACTGCCAAAGTCCACTTCAAGCTATAGCGATTTCAAGATAGACAAAACAGGGAAGGAACAGTTGCTTTCATCACCACAAATCTTACTTCCATGTGAGGGGCTGTGAATGTGCATAATTGTTTTTTGCTGCTGCTGGAAGTAACAGTACGCCTGAGCCAGAAGTGCCTGCTTTACACGAAACCAATTTATTTTTAGAACGAATTCTCTAATTATAACTGTGTTTAGGTTCAGATGCCATGGAAACAGAAAGTTTCTCTCCCAGAGGTGGGGCTGCCTCGGGGCCGCGCACGGCTCCTGCTACTGAAACAGAAGTGATCGCACGTGCGCGTGCCTGGCTGCTCTGTGGAACGAGCTGCGCGTGCAAGCGCACGTAATCATTGAGGTGCTGTGTGTTTTTGCTTCGGCCTTGAGTTTTTTTTTACCTATCTTGCCAAGTAACAAGGAGCTCGTTGCGGTAGCTGCTGTTTTCTGTCTGCGCCCCCAGTGCCTGACCTGGTTAGTAAGGAGACATGGGTTGCTTTTTCTCCAAGAAAGCAAAGAGGAAGAGGAACAGCGAAGAGGAGCAGCCCCAGCAAGATGGGGAAGAGCCCAAGCAGTATAGTTGGGATAAGAGGGAGAAGGTAACAAACCGTGTGTTGCTTATATACACTGCTGATTGACATGCAAGTGCCAGCCATTGGCATTGTTATAACTGCTGGACACTGATTGGACAGTACGAGCCACAGCATGACGGCTGACATATAGGCATCGGCTGTATTAGTTGCCTGATCGTACATTAAAGGGGTGCTTCGCCTTTAAGTTAACTTTTAGTATGTTCTAGAATTCCTAATTCTAATCAACTTTTCAATTGGGCTTCATTATTTATTTTCTATAGTTTTTTTTTTAATTATTTGCCTTTTTCTTCAGTCTCTTTGCGGCTTTCAAATGGGGGTCCCTGACCCCCATCTAAAAAAAAAAATGCTCTGTAAGACTACACATTTATTGTTATTGCTACTTTTTATTATTCATCTTTCTGTTCAGGCCTCTCCTATTCATATCCCAGTCTCTTATTCAAATCAATGAATGTTTGCTAGGGTAATATGGACTCTAGCAACTAGATTGCTGAAATTGCAAACTGGAGAGCTGCTGAATAAAAAGCTAAATAACTCAAAAACCACAAATAATTAAAAATCAATTGCAAATTGTTTTAGAAAATCACTCTCTACACCATACCAAAAGTTAAAGGGATCCTGTCATCGGAAAACATGTTTTTTTCAAAACACATCAGTTAATAGTGCTACTCCAGCAGAATTCTGCACTGAAATCCATTTCTCAAAAGAGCAAACAGATTTTTTTATATTCAATTTTGAAATCTGACATGGGGCTAGACAATTTATCAATTTCCCAGCTGCCCCTGGTCTGCACTTTAGGAGAGAAATGATTTCTGGCAGGCTGCTGTTTTTCCTTCTCAATGTAACTGAAGGAGTCTCAGTGGGACATGAGTTTTTACTATTGAGTGTTGTTCTTAGATCTACCAGGCAGCTGTAATCTTGTGTTAGGGAGCTGTTATCTGGTTACCTTCCCATTGGGGTGATATCACTCCATCTTGCAGTACAGCAGTAAAGAGTGATTGAAGTTTATCAGATCACAAGTCACATGACTTGGGGCAGCTTGGAAATTGACAATATGTCTAGCCCCATGTCAGATTTCAAAATTGAATATTAAAAAATATGTTTGCTTTTTTGAGAAATGGATTTCAGTGCAGAATTCTGCTGGAGCAGCACTCTTTAACTGATTCATTTTGAAATTTTTTTCCCATTACAGTATCCCTTTAAATCAGGTGAACAACCCCTTTAATAGGAATTCGTGTTGTCTGCTTACGCTCAGTAACTGGCTTTGGTGCGTAGCGCAGGCTACACTGGTTTCTATGCCACCACTGATTAGGAATTTAACAAATTATGTTATTTTTAAATGTAGCCTTTTTTTTTTAAAATGGAACAATTCATATATATGTTGTTTGATAAGTGTATGGACAGAAAGAGGAAATCTACCTGCCTTGATAAAGCCTCTATTTCAGTACAACACTTTGCTCTGGTATCCATGCTGCAGCCTCTGAACCATTGGTGAATTACAATTGGCAGGATCCAAGAAACTGGTTGCTGGGCTTTGTATCCCTGGCGTATTGCAGTCCTGCCTGACACTGACAATGTGCACTTACTCACGGTTACGGTAATAGCTTGTTTTTCAATGCCTTTCCTATAAGGAATATCTTCTGAAATAATCTTTGTGTGTGTGTCAGATGTGTGATATATATATATATATATATATATATATATATATATATATATATATATATATAGACACACACACACGTGTGTATATATATATATATATATATATATATATATATATATATATTTATATATATATATATATATATATATATATATATATATATATATATATATACATACACTTGCTACTTGTGTCTGACATAAAAACACTATTGGATTGGCATTGATTGTATTTTGGTTGCTAGGACAATGTTAGAGAGGCAAAATATAAATCTAAAGAAACTAAGCAACCCCTTCAGAATGTTTGCAGATGTGGTTCTACTTTTTTTTCACAAAGTAGACACTTTCCGCACTCACCACATCCACGTAAGTGCTTGTAGGTTGACTCCTGATACTCAGAAAACCGTAAACACTCCAGTCCTCATTCAGGGGTGTCACTGTTGTTTTTAAAGGATCTTTTTAAAGTGGAATGTTACACATTAATCATAAATACTGCACTCTAAACAATTTTACATTATGTTATGTGGGTTTGTGTATACCTCCTTAAAGGGGTGGTTCATCTTCAAACAACTAGTTGTTTTCAGATAGATCACCAGAAATAACAACTTTTTCCAATCACTTTCTATTTTCTATAATTTTTCACCTTCTAAAGCAGCTTGGGGGGGGTCGCCGACCCTGTAAACTGTTCTAAATGGATACATTTCATATCTGTGTGCCTGCTGAGCAGAATCTCTGGGTTTCATTACAGGCAGCTGTTAGAATTGATACAAATGTTGCCAATACTCCAGAGATGCTGCTGAGAAATGTATCAAGTACATTTTGCAAAATTGTAACAGTTTAGAGTCTGCACCTGAATTACTGAGCTGTCAGACTCAAACACCAGAGACAGGGACATTCAACTTTAAACTTAGATTTTGGAAGAACAGTAAAAAATAAATAATGGAGTATTTGAAAAAAGTCTTTATTTCTGGGGAACCATCTAATAACAACTGAATTGAAAAAAGTGTTTGGAAGGTGAACAACCCCTTTAATGCCAAAAAATGCCCTTGTAGGATTTCTAAAAACAAAATCTGTACTTGAATTCCCTGCACCCATCCGACAAAAAGGGAAATGTGTTGCGTATAAACAGATAAGTCATATGGAAGTGTAATTATGTACTAATTTCAGAACTAGTCACTTCTCTGGTAAAGACACACCTAACTGCCAAGAATATAGTTCTTGAATTCTTGCATTTGCATGCTTCAAGTATTTTTTGTTATATTTGGCTGAAGCACAGTGGCTAGAGTGTAGAAGTATAGAGAACAGAATGAGTGGTGAGTGCAGAGAATGGTATATCATGAATACTGTCTAACCCTGACCAGTTACTGCACTGTTAAATTGCAATTTACAGATAACAATGAATATATTGGAATGCAAACTTTTTTGGGCAACGCCATCTTTACTTCTTGTATTGGTTATTGGTTGCTTTGTATTTAATTCTGTATGTTCAATGTACAAATCCATTTATTGTAGAGTGTTGCTGCTGAAGATGTTGGATCTTTATAAATACATGTTATGAATAATTATAATAATAGATCAGTTTCTTGCTGTTGCTATGCTAATTCACTCAAAGACAGCAATTTGCTGGTAAGTGCAGCTGAACTACAGTTTGAAGGCTGCATCCAGGCAATCATTAATGTATAGCAGACATTCTGTGTGCCATCCAGGGAAAACTGGTAGTGGGTTGTGGTTATTTTTCGGCCTCATGCTTTTATATGGTCATGGAACTCCTAAGTGACTTATAATATCCTTATATTTTGCAACTGGGGGTACTTTATTATAATACACAAGTTTCAGTGAGTCATGTAACAGAAATGACATTAGAACTCACCGTTTATAACTGATGACATCAGAACTCACCGTTTATAAGGATATAATTTACAAGATATTCATGTCTTTTGTGTATTATATAATAGTAAAGTGTCAGGTAAATTTGTTGTGCAGTACAGAGTTAACCAGTCAAAATTATACAGGTCATGGAACTCTGAGGTAACTTCTAATATCCTCATATTTTGCAACTGGGGGTACTTTATTTATTATAATACACAAGTTTCAGTGAGTCATGTAACAGAAATGACATCAGAACTCACCGCGTATAACTGATGACATCAGAACTCACCGTTTATAAGGATATAATTTACAAGATATTCATGTCTTTTGTGTAATATATAATAGTAAAGTGTCAGGTAAATTTGTTGTATAGTACTAGTCAAAATTGTCAGTGACTCCAGGAAACCAGTAAAATATACAGAGCACAGAAAAATCAAAAGACCCTGGAATATATACAGTCTTAAATACAAATACAATCAATATTATACACAAAAATGCTAAAAACTGCATATTCAGATACAAATGCTTAAAGAGAGTGCACCCTGAAAAACACAGTTCTGTTTAATAGAACCAATTACAGTGGGCCCTCATGACCATATAAAAACATATACAGGTCATGGAACTCCGAGGTAACTTCTAATATCCTCATATTTTGCAACTGGGGGTACTTTATTTATTATAATACACAAGTTTCAGTAAGTCATGTGACAGAAATGACATCAGAACTCACCGTTTATAACTGATGACATCAGAACTCACCGTTTATAACTGATGACATCAGAACTCACCATAAGGATATAATTTACAAAATATTCATGGCTTTTGTATAATATATATATATATAAAGAACCCAAAGGATGTTATGTATTTACTATTATAAAATGGGACAGCACTAAGCTGGCAAAGTTCAAATCAGTTTTAGTAGTTCTATTTCCTTATGATTTTGCTCATAGGTTACATGTATAGGACCTGTTATCCAGAAACTGGTTATCCAGAAAGTTCTGAGGTATGGGAAGGGCATCTCCCAAAGGCCTAATTTTAACCTAGATCTTAGAAATTATTTCCTTTTGCAAAATAATAATATAGCGATACATTGTGTTCGATCCTCAGGAAATAAAACAATCATAATGGGTTCATGTTTAAATTATATTTTGTAGATCCAAATTAAAGAAAGACCCTTGTTTTTTAAAACCCCAGGTACTAGGTATTCTGGATAACAGGCCCCATATCTTTTAGAAACCATGTATTTTACATAAGTCCTTAGACTTTATGTATATTCTCAGCCAAATGCATTATTCACACGTTCTACCAGAGAATGAGTAAGGAAGGCATTCTGGCAGACAGTTTAAACTGAAATGTAAGCTGTGAATTGATTCATGTGAGGATGAAGAATGTGTGATGAATGAATGACTGTTTGACTTCCATACCTCAGCTTCCTGTTCTGTCTACTAGGTTTGGGTTTCCTGTAAGGGCAAAGGTTAAGCAATGACTAACTGGCATTCATGTCACTTGGAAGGAAATAAGGCTGCTTACAGACAGATAAGGTAGTCTTTACATAGAGGGTGCTGCACAGCAGCCATGTTCAGTTTGCAGAGCGTAAAGCTGGCCATACACTATAAGATCTGCTCGTTTATACTACATCACCAAACGAACGGATCTTTCCCCGATATGCCCACCAATGCATGGCTATATTCTCAAATGTTCGGCCCTAGGGCTGAACGATCGGATTACAACGAGGAGCAATGGGCTACAACGGGTCGATCGCCTGAAAAATGAAACCTTCCCGATCGATATTGTGGCAAGATATCGATCGGGAAGACACGTTGGAAGCCCCCCACACACTGGCAGATAAACTGCCAAATTGGTCTAAAGGACCGATAGCAGCTGTAATCTGCCCGTGTATGGCCACCTTAAATCTTTTTTTAACATCTCCACAGGGTTCTGTAAACAGTTTGCCTGTTCAATACAGGAGCAGAGAATATATCCAGTGTGCCATAACCTTAAGGCTAAGGGCACACTAGGCGATAGCGCCGCGATTTGACTCGCGGCGACTTTTCGCCGCGACTTTTAATCCGCAATCGCTGGGGAAACTTTGGCGCTGGCGTCTATGGGGAATCGCGACAAATCGCCAGCGTAAAAACACACGCGGCAATCTTTTTTCTATTGTCGCTCGAAATCGCCTAGAGAGGCGATTTCGAGCGACAATAGAAAAAAGATCGCCGCGTGTGTTTTTACGCTCGCGATTCCCCATAGACGCCAGCGCAAAAGTTTCCACAGCGATTGCGGATTAAAAGTCGCGGCGAAAAGTCGCCGCGAGTCAAATCGCGGCGCTATCGCCTAGTGTGCCCTTAGCCTTAGAGTTTGATGCACAGTCTTAAGTAGATAGCATTACATTATTGAATGAAAATGTCCATTATACATCATGTAAATATTTTTATTGATTTCAAAAGGTATTTGTAAGTATAATTGCTATGGAAAGCAGTGTCTATTACTATTCTCACAATGATTTCTTCTGACTACTCATGCCATTCTATTATTTTATTTTCAAGGCAAGACTCCAGTACCCATAATACTTTGCATGTTCTGTGAGTAAGTGCTGAGAAGGAGTTGAATAACAGAAGGGAAAGGCATTGTGATAATTGGAGTCTTGACTGAAGGAGAGCTGACATATTGATTTTTCCTTAAAGGAGTGGTTCACCTTTAAGTTGACATTTACTATGCCAATTCTAAGCAACTTTTCAATTGGTCTTCATTATTTATTTTGTATAGTTTTTTCATTATTTCCCTGCTTCTTCTGAGTCTTCTGTATTATTATTGCTTCTATGTATTACTCGACTTTTATTCAGGTCCTCTCCTATTCATATAACAGTCACTTATTCATATCAGTGCCTGGTTGCTAGGGTCATTTGGACCCTAACAACCAGTTTGCTGAAATTGCAAACTGCAGAGCTGCTGAATAAAAAGCTATATAACTTGAAAACAATAAATAATAATAACTGAAAACCAATTGCAAATTGTCTCAGAATATCACTCTCTACACCATACAAAAAGTTATCTCAAAGGTGATCTACCCCTTTAAAACTCTGTTGGCAGACAAATGTAGAAATGAAAATATCCTGCACAGTTCCAGCATCCTGATATTGCAATTATCAGTACCCGGAAGTCCCCAAACGTTATTGCAAAGAAATGTGTGTACCTGTATTTAAAGGAAAACTATACATTCTGGGAAAAACTTAACCAATAGACAATAGATTATTTATCCTAAGTGACCTATCAGATTATTTTACCACATTGACATGTTTAGCATAGGGTTATCCAATGGTACATGCTTTATATGAAACCGTGTTTTAAATATGGAATGTTGTATGTTATGCATTTTATAGCGAGTTACAATTCTCAGTGGTATAGTTCCCGTCTAAGCCTCGTTCCCGTCTAAGTTCTCGTAAGACTTCTGCATGGATTGTGAGGTTTTTTTTCACATTTCAACTCCAACATTCACAATAGAGGGTTTAAAATGATCTCAATTAATTGATTTTTTTTTTATATTCTCATTAGGTTGACCCAAAGGATTATATGTTTACTGGACTAAAGGACCAAACTGTAGGCAAGCTGCCAGATAAAGTTGCAGGTCAACAATTTGTTATCCAGGAGTGTGAAAACTGCAACATCTACATCTTTGACCATTCTGCGACCATCACTATTGATGATTGTACTAACTGTCGCATTTTCCTAGGGCCTGTAAAGGGCAGTGTGTTTTTCCGTGACTGTAAAGACTGCAAATGTGTGGTGGCCTGCCAACAATTCCGCACTAGGGACTGCAGGAGAATGGATGTGTTCCTTTGCTGCTCCACCCAGCCTATTATAGAGTCCTCTACAAGCATGAAGTTTGGATGCTTTCAGTACTATTACCCAGAGCTGGCATTGCAGTTCAAGGAAGCTGGATTGAGCATTCTCAACAATACGTGGAGCAACATCCATGACTTTACACCAGTAGCTGGAGAAACAAACTGGTCCCTTCTCCCACCTGATGCTGTAATCCAGGATTTTATACCCCTGCCTGATTCAGACGAGCTGAAATGTGTTCGGGTTTCTGCAGATGTTCATAAGAGCATAATACCTGTGACTTGGGGCCAGCGGCTGAAGAAAAGTGATGAATCCTGCTTGGTAGTTTTCTTTGCGGGAGATTACACCACAGCAAATGCTAGAAAAATGATTGATGAGGTAATAGAAGTGCAATGTTTTATTGCATGTGACTAGGGTTCATATATACATGCAATACATTAAATATGTTATATTTTCAGTATAAAAGCAACAATTCTGGGATAAGGCCCAGTATTGCTCTTAAATATCTTCATTTAGATGGAATAGCCCATAACTGAAACCCACTGGGTTTTGGATATCTGTGTTTATGGCCACCTTTAGGCAGCATGCTGATCAGATTTTTAACTCCAGACAAGTTACGGCCTTCTGGGGCTATTTAGTACATTGCAAAGTTTTCTGAAAAGCATATGTAGAGCTAGGAAAATGGTTGAGGAGAGACTGTCCTCATTTGTTCCTCATTTGTATGCAAATCCCAAGGGATTTTGGGGAGGGAGAAAGCCCAGTACAGCTCCTAGAAATGTTCATGTCCACAGAATAGCCTAGACTGGTTTTGCCCTTCTTGGGCTCGTTTGTACAGTGCAGGGTTTTTGGAAATATTATTTTCAGACCGATATACCTATACTCAGTACAGAGCTTTCTATACTCTGACAATTTGTGAACTTGTGCATTATTAATAAATACACCACAAATAGTAAACAGCAATTCTAATTTGAAACAGAGACAGAATCTATGATTATTTTCTAGCTGGCGTTAACTCGTGCCACCCCAACAACTTTTTATGTATTCTGCCTGTCCTTCCCATATTTTGTAATGACTTTCCACTTATAAAAACTTGTTATTGTCTAGAAGTGCCCCAGCCTTTCATGGTAATGGCACATGGAGAGATTTGTCACCCGCTTTTAAATTTATGAGGCAACTTCAGAAAATGAAGTGCCGTGAGTGTTTTCCCATCAGCGATCTACTAAATGCATTTTGTAAAGTTTTGTCATCTGCCGTAGTGTGAATTGAAACATTTTGCATTTTGTAAATAATGAGCAAAAGATAACAAAACCTGTTTCTCATGTTGTGACTAGGGTTGCCACCCGGACGGTATTTTACCAGCCTAGCCGGTAAAATAACTGCAAAGGCCTGGGCCGGTATTACAAATTTACCGGTAATGTAGCTGCCGGTAAATTTGTAATACCCTTCAAAAAGATCCCTCGGCCTGCCCCCAATCCCCTGTAACTTAGCTTTTGTCCTCTGTCTTCGGGTCTCAGCGTCGTGGCCCCTTTTTTGTGTCACGGCTCCGCCCCTTTTGACGTCACACCTGCCCCTTTTGTTCCTGCCCCCCACCAGCCGGTAACAAATATAGGAGTGACTAACCCTCATTTTCATTGTTAATGCAGATGGTTGGCAAAGGGTTATCTCTTATCCAGACTAAGGAAGTTGCAATGAAAATAGAAGATGCCAAAAGAGTATTTCAGGACAATATCACAGATTTAATCTGTCTGTTGGAGAAAGGTATGACATAGGGCTTGCTAAAGGGTAATTTTTATTCTGTACAGCATTTCATCACCTGTAACCCTTCCTGTGTAATGCAGTCATAGGATATCAAAACAAAACTGTTCTGATTTATAATTCCTACAAATCACACTTCAATTTGCATGATAACTTTTTTAATAGATATGTTGACCTTGAATGAAGGAATAGGCCACCTCCTACCATAATATATCACTGCAGATACAAATTTGCCAAGTGTCATGGGGCAAATAAGTATGGTTGAACCATTTGGGTCTTGGACAGATAATCCAGTACTTGCTTGTGTGGCTGGCTCCAGATAAATTGGCATGATTTGATCCTTAATCAACCAGATTTTCAACCTGGTCCAATAATTATATGAACTGGCCCAGTCAGATATCCACTGGGATAAGGGATCCGTATAGATATTGATTTACCATTTACAGCTGGTCTTTGTCTTGAATTATTTAAAATGTTTTCAGGTTCTTATTCTTTTAGCTGTATACATTTCCCTTAACCATGCAAGGATATAGTGGCTTAGAATTCAACACAATTTACACTGTAGCAGATGTAACTAGTTTATAACTAATATTTCTGTCTGCCACATATTTACCATTAACTAGACAGTAAAATGTAGAGACCAAATTTGTTATGTGCAAGGTACTTTTCTTTTCATCCTTTTCACCCACTGCTGTGGCTGAGGCATTACCTGTATATAACTTTATATATAATGCCAACCACCTTATAAGGATGATCACAGAGAGTGCTCATGCACTGGGGTCTGTGAAGATTTAAATATGGAAGGTTACATACAATAATACACTTATACATACAGTCTCCTGTATATTTTATAATTATCAACTTAGGCCTAGTACACTTAAAGGAACAGTAACACCAAAAAATTAAAATATGACTTACTGTTGCCCTGCACTGATAAAACTGATGTTTGCTTCAGAAATATTACTATAGCTTATAAAAACAAGCTGCTGTGCAACCGTGGGGGCAGTCATTCAGTTTGAAAAAAGGAGAAAAGGCACAGGTAAAATAGTAGATAAAAAGTTCCCATTGTTTTCTACAGAGCTTATCTGTTATCTGCTATGTAAATCTAAACCTTTTCTCCTTTGAGTGGCTGCCCCCATGGCTACACAGCAGCTTATTTATATTAACTATAGTAGTCTTTCTGAAACCAACAAAACTTTTTTTTACCAGTACAGGGCAACAGTACATTCTCAATTAATTATTTTAAAAATTAGCATTTTTGGTGTTGCTGTTCCTTTAATACAATCCGTCTGACTACATGGCTGTTCCTGAGAAAGAGTAGGTTAACCCCCCCCCCCCCAAAACATTGATGCTGTTGGTGGCATAATAAAAGGGGAAGTTCCCCAACTGCAGAAAATCTTGTGTGTGCGGATCCGTTCATTCTTCTTTAACATGACTTTCACATGCATTAGAACTGCATTATTTTATTTTTTAATTCGAATTTTGAATGGTTTTATTTTAATGTCTCGCTACAACAACTTTACCTCTTAAGGTCCTGTAGTTGCACTGGAATTTAATGGAGAAGGAGCAGTAGACAGCTGTCAGACAGTAATCAACAACACCTTCAGTGGCACAAAGGTAAGTGGTTTTATATATATATATATATATATATATATATATAATTGTAATTAGTTTCACGACGAGTGGTTGACTATAGAGAAAAGCAGGGCAGCTAGAGAGAACAGCATGTAGTGGGCTTTATGTTGCCGTGTCCCGATTTAAAAAGGACCTGTCAACCTAAGAAATAATTCAAAATCCTATTTTATGATGTTAGTCAAGCAAAATAAACTTCACTACACTATATAAATTATTTCAGTCTTATTTCTTTCCATCTTGGAGTTCACAATCACATCAAGCAGGCAGGATCCATGTTGTGGAGACTGAAACTTAGGCAAGCTTTATATCATGCCAAATCTTGTTTATGTGCCTGACTGTGGCACCTAATTCCCATGCCCATGTATTGTCTACACAGTTAGATGTTGTGTAGGAAAGGGTAAGGTAAGGAGTGCTGTAAAATCTAGGAAGTGCAGAATTGAAAGTGAGGGCAGGCCATAAACAATTGACAGCTGAAAGTTGGTATCCAGTTTATAACAGCTATGGATGTTTTATAATAAAAAATGGGTTTCATGCTTAATTTTAAAAGTACTTAAATTATACAGCTTTTTATGTCTGGGTGTGCTTTAAAATTGTATTTGAGATAGTACCCTGGAGAAATCTTTCATATTATTACATATCGGTATGTAGCATTTAAAAAAAAAAATACACATTGATCAAATTCAGCATTTTTCTCCTAAAGAATTCCTAAATAACTACTACTACGTTTCATAGTTCATTATTTTTTTTGCAGAATTACATTAAAATGGTGGAACTTTAAAGTTCAATGTAATTCAATAATTTAATTACTCGTTAATCTCTCTCCTTCCCAGGTGTTTGTATCAGAGAGTAAGGAATCTGCTTCTCGTGATGTGGACAACTTCTACAACTTTGCCGACATGCAGATGGGAATGTAATATATTTGTGCAATCTCTTTCAGCCTTTGTTCCTCATGTTTACATACAGCAAACCTCTATTTCCAGAACTGCTTCCTGAATGCTGATATTTCCTCTACTAAAAATATCCTGCATAAGGAAATACTATAGAATCCCAAGTCATTCATGTGAAAGAGAGATGTAAACAAGGGTTTACAAGGGTATTTGAAGCAGTCTATTGAAAATAGCATTCCTGGTGCTGTATAAATAAATGATCATGATGACATTGTTTTCTAAGCAGACATCTCTGTGTTTTAAATGTGAGTTAAATGTTGCTTATTTACACTTTGTCCTTTATTTGACTCGGGGAAGTGGGGCAGTTTTTCTGTTCTATTTCCCCCACACCACAAAATGGTTTGTTCTGCGTAAACTATCTCTCCATACTCGCAATCTTGAATAAGCCCTGTGTGTTGCCAGCAGTGCATATGTGTAAATGTGAACAAGTAGAATGTTTGTTTACAGTCTTTTTTTGTTGTTTTGTGAATTAAATAATTGTTGTACAACCAACATTTTAACAGGTATGTACAATTGTTTAAAAAAAAATAGAATTTTAATGCATTTAAAAAAAAAAAAAAAAGCATACATTTTTACAATTGTGTAGGTAAACAATTTAGAATTATGGCATTCCAGAAATGCAGGGTACCTGAGTATGATTGTAAGCAAATCAAAATGCTTTTCAGTAATATTTATTTTACCATTTTATGGCTAATTGTCTTTAAAAAGCATCTTGCATTGTGATCATGTACATTTTGTGAATGAATTGCACTCATCAGATCAACTTTTTTATACTCTGAATGTATGATTTTGTTTTTCTGAGCATATAAAGCGTTTGTATTTTTGAGGAACATTTTAGAATGTAAATATTTACCTTATGTTCTTTGTATCTGTGTAAAGTTTTAGGCAGGGTAGACTAGATATTAGCCCTGCTTGCCAGATACCTTATAATTAGGAAGAGCAGAGGGTTTTATTGAGGGCTCTGAAGAGTCACTTTGGCAGCTTCATATTTGAATATCACTGATTATTCTGTAACTGTTATCAAATTTCTGAAATGTATGAAAACTGACCTTTATACTCCTTTCATAAGCACTTTTCTTTTAAATGGAATATGATTTTTCCAGTTCCCCATTTTTGGGTGCTTGCACCAGAATGTGAGAATTCAACATAAGCACAGTATATAGGTCTTTTGTGCTCCTCCTGCCACAATTGCTCTGAAGAGGAAAGTTGCACTGTTCAGAACTGATCAGAATTGACAAACCACATATATGTAAACAAAAGGCAAAAGGTATGCTTAGCACAAGTCCTATTCATGTTGATCACTTTGCACTGTATGGTCCTCATTCCAGAATAACTTTAGCCTTAAATCGATACCGTCACTTTCCTGTAAAAATCATAGGAACATGTCCATATCAAGGAGGTGCTGCACGCCAAATATTTTCCTCTAAAAGTCACCCCCAGCCCATGAACCTTCGTTAAAGTGGACCTGTCACCTACACATAAAAAGCTGCATAATGAAAGTCCTTTGCAAATTAAATATGAAACCCCCAAAAAAAATTTCATTAAAACATCCATACCTGTTATAAAGGTGTTTAAATATCTAAACTGTCAATCAAATAATACCTGCCCCGCCTCTATGCCCGTGGCATAGAGGAGGGGCAGTCAATTACTTTCACTTTCCATTCAGCACTTCCTACATGTCACTGCTCTCCCCACATTCCCCCTTCCCTCATCAGACTCTATAATTGTGTAGGGCACTGCACATGGACATTAGGTCCCCCATTCTGGTGCATACACAAGATTTTGGGGTGATACACAATTTCCCTTAATAACAGTGTCCACAAAATGGCTGCTGCCTGCTTGCTGTGATTGTATAATTCCAAGACAGAAGGAAACAAAATTTAAATAATAAATATAGTGTAAGTAAAGTTTATTTTGCTCAACTAACATGATAGAAAAGAATTTGAAATTATTTCATAGGGTGACAGTTCCCCTTTAAGCCAACCCTCCGACACTGCTAATGGATCTTCTGTGTTGTTTCAGTGATTCTGGGCTGAGGGCTGCACGATCCTTCCATAGACTAATTACAAATGAAAACAGGACTTCAGCCTATGGAAGGATCGCTTCATCCCCAGGCCAGCATCACTGAAACAACGCAGAAGATCTGTTAGCGGTGTCAGAGTGTAGGCTTCACAAAGGTTCACGAGGCTGGGGTGGCTTTGAGGGGGGCTTTTAGAGGAAAATATTCCGCTTGCAGAACCTCCTTGATATGGACACGTTCTTATGATTCTTATAGGAACGTATCTGTATCGCTTTAAAGGATTACTGACTAGTTATAAATATAAAGTACATAAAAAATAGTAAATATTCCAATGTGATTAAGCTGCAGAAGCATATAACCGTCTCTGTTTGAATGTCTACATTTATGCATATCAGTGGCAGCTGCAATATTGCTGTGCTGTGCTAAAGCACAAAGAAAGATCCTCCATACAAAACAAAGATACTGTATCACTACACATTTATGACAAATTAAAATTCTGTCATATTATAGGGAAAGTAATCATATAGAGCCAGGGTCTGTTTGTTATTACTTATCTATATTTTGGTGTGGTCACACTGCTTGGACCAAGCACCATTCTGTGATTTATTTTCTGTTCTGCTTATTTAGCAGCTGTTTGCATGTTTATCCCCTCCCCTTTTTTTGGTAGAACTTTTTGATGTGTTTTGGGTTATTGTTCTCTTTTATGTTGTCAGATATGATTGTAGGGGTTAATATGGTCAGGGCTGTGGCCGACAGACCATTTAGGGTGGTGGCAGAAGAGGCTATTGGGGGAGATTAATCGCCCAGCGTCAAATCGGCTCTTCTTCGGGCAATAATCTCCCCTAAATGCCTTCCCGCCGGCTAGAATGTAAATCGCCGGCAGGGTGGCACTCAAAAATGCATTCCGTGTGAGGGAAGGTGTTTAGGCGAGGATAGTCGCCCGAACAAGAGCCGATTTGTCACTGTGCAATTTAATCTCCCCCAGTAGGCTTGTCTGCCACCACACTTAGATTTATTTAAGCTTTGGCCTTCTTTGAGTACTTGGAACTAATGTAAACCGATCGTTTCAGTCCAACACAAAATGATTGCTAAATTCTAGGTCGGCAGAACAAATTATCCAGCAACGACTGGTTGACTTTTGGAATTTTTGGCTTGACTGCAAACCTAGTACCATGCAGTATACCTGGTTATCAGTAGGCCCAATTTGCCATTATATCCAGTCAGATTTGGTGCAATCCCATTAGAGGTTGATCAGCATAATCAGTAATTTTTAGAGGCACAGAAAATTATGCAGCTCAGTCGGAATGTCATTAGTAATATAGCTGAAATTGTAATGCAATGTACAAAACAGTTCAAATTATCACACAGAAAATGTTTTGCTGGTGCACATAAATAAAATTTTTAGGTGTGTTATACTGAAGTGAAAACAATTCTTGTATTGGTTTTTTTGGGACTAAAAGTGTAGCTGAATTTCTTGCCAAGGGATTGGCTGTTGCTGCAACATGTGTCTATACTGTGAAACACCTCCAAATGAATCAAATGCTATAAATTTAACTTGTTACCCTGCTGTACTTTGGTGATATAGGTATAAATTATGACATCAATTGTATCTCCACAAGAACCTGAATAACTTGCAAAATATAGCCTTATATATCCTAACAGTGTTTAGTAATCTCAGTTGTGGTACATGACTCCCTAAATGTTGTGTATTAATAAACAAACCATGTTGTAAAATATTAGTATACTAGGAGTCACCTGGGAGCTCCTTCACCTGTATAATAGCGTCTTGCCTGCAGTCCTATGCCTTTTCAATATGGTCATGGAACTCCCCGGTGACTTGTAATACACCTATATTTTAATATAGGCGGTACGATATTCCCTATATTAGTATACAAAACCAAAATTACCAGTATTAGTCTGTGCTAAAAATATATAGTAGGAATATATAGTTAGGCTATTATCTGAATAGCAAACACAAATATAGATCCTATTGACATATGATCTTTCAAGTTGTTGTGCATGTGTTGTGTTTTCATAGGGGATTGGGGACCATTAAAATATTCGAGATCCCTAAAGAGGAAATGTTATTCAAATTCTGCAATTGTGTTATTTTTGCTGAATAAGATAATTTTGTATGCATTTTGTACTTTTTAATGTTCACAGATTTTACGTTACTTAAGCTAAAGCTATCATTCTTGCACTTTTCTGCTTGTTAAGACACCTTCAGTCTGCAGTCTTCAGTCTGCTGTAATGTAACTTTAGTAAAAAGGGAGCTTTGGCTGTGCCGTTTTATTGTCCATAACAATGGTGACTTCACAATCCCACTCCCGCTATCTGATGCTATTTTTATCACAATTAAATGGATGTCTTGTGAAATTTGGATTCAGAGTGTGGAATCCAGCATCATAACTGTAGTTTTATTTTTTAAGTTTAAAATACATATGAGGGCAACATGATATATGCTGGAATTGTCTGTTTGGTGCCAATGTCTCATTTGCTTTTGTACAATTTTTATGTATTTTTTATGTATCTTGAAATTACATGATCTGTTCTTTAATAAATGTAGTAAATGCTGAATAAGATGTTGACTTGGAGTCTTTTAAAATCAAATATCTTAAGAACTCTTTTCTTAATGGGTATAGAATTTAAAAGTATACCAACCAATTACAGATATGTCACACTATACACAACTTAGTAAAGTTAAAGTACACCCATATTTGCAATTGTTTCAAAAAGTATTTACTGATAATTTCAGACAAGTGTTCTTGTTTTATGACAGTTTGGACACCAGAGACTACTGTTTCATAAGAGCTTTTTGATGTGGCTGCCTTGTCAGAGCAGCCATGGCTACTCACATAAGCAGGTTTCAATGGGAAATTGTATCCTGACCTATTTATATAAAGACTTTACATTCACATCAAAATAAATTTTGGTATAATGTACATGGTGGTAAGGCAATTAGTGGTCGGTCATTCTAAATTAATATTTAAATTTATTTTAATCATAAATTTAAAAAATAATTATTAAATATAAACTTAAAACAATGGACGAATGCCTGATAAGGGATTAGTTATAAATTCTCTAATTAATGTAGTCTACATCTGGGCTGGTACAGAAAGTCCAACCTATGATCCATTGTGGAGTTTGCTGCAGGCCTAGTAACCAATAGCATGCATGTGGTTGTGGTTTTTACTAGCCTTCTGTGTTAAAACAGAGGTTCACTAAACCTGGAAAAATCTTTGGCACATTTATTTTTGTAGCTCAATTTGAGGGAACATGTGGCTTGCCCCTTATAAAACCAAAGTAGCTTGAGTGGAAAATACCATGCAGAATATGCATCTTATACGACATTATCCATCCCTGCATGAATTTTTTATATACCCTGTTATGTGTTATTGGTGTCCAATTTTGAAGGGATGTTCGGACCTGAACAAGTGCCTTCTATAGCGGAATTAGGCCATGGGGGCAGTTTTGATGGCAAGTTTTTGGAATAACAAAAAACATAACATTGTGTGCGCGGGAAACAGTCCCATGTGCCATTACCCAAATAATGTAATAAAAAAACACTAGCCTTGAAAAAAATAGTAAGCCTGGTGTTCAGGTATGAGTTATAAGGGACTGGCACTTTTTTGTTTTAGAAACAAAATAAAATACAGCACACAAAGCAATGATTGCAGAGAAGAAAACCGTGCATGTTTATTACCTCAATTCTTGGTGTGTGTTGCCTTGTGTATTGTTACTCTAAATGCCAAAGTATGTTTCGCCAGCTTAATACACATAATGATCTTAAATAATAAAAGATTGTGTGCATATAATAAGGTGGCCATACACGGGGATTGGGGAATAAAAGATTCTGACTTGGTAGCTTATTGGTCCAGATATGGGGGATGCCAATGCATCAATTAAGGTATGAGCTTATATCTGTGTTTACTGGGACTGCATAGCGGTTCCTTCTGGTTCTGAACATAACTGCATCCAAATAGACATTAACTGGTAGGGGTCTCACGTGCCTGGTTGGTCAGTGACGGAGTCATTTGTGTTTAGATCATTCAATTTTATTAAACATTAAACTTTTTTATTAAACAGTACACCAGTGGGGTATGCATTTGGCTTGCTTAACACGTTTTGTGTCAAAACCTTGCCACTTCCTCAGAAGCCCGGGATGCCAATGACCTGCTGACTGATCTCTGACCAAAACCAGACAGGTTATCTGTTAGACAATCTAGAAAATCCTGCCAAGTTGTTGACCGTCGATGTGGCCCTTTCCCATTATTTTTACATAAGCCAGCTCAACCAGAGCAAAATAAGTCAGATCATAATTAATTAAACATTTTTAGTGTGTATTTTTTAAATCACAGTCTTTACTTTGCCCTTATTCCCACCGCCTCTCAACCTGAGGCTCTCAGAAAAATACATCTTCCCAGTTCTCTCATCAGAATTACCATAGCTACTATTTCCCTGAAGTAAAAGCTCAGTGAACACTAATGATAAGGAATATTCTGCTTTGCCTGAGGCTTATACAGTTGAGGAGCCCATCTTCCTGCTCATTCTTCAACAGCGACTACCAAAAGGGAATATTTAGGGAAAAATATCACACAGTGTGGAGTTGTGCAATATCATGCAACATTTGTTTCCTTTTATATGTCACTTATCCAATCCAGCAAATGATTAATAGTTGTTTCAGGAGTTTTGGTTGGAAAGTGGCTTTAGTGTGGGACACACTGTTTAGGCAAGCAGTTGATGGTTATGTCACAGGTTTAAGTACTGTATAATGAGGAATGGCATGCAATACTACATCCTATACCGTGAGGCTCATAATATTTTAGGTCACCAGTTCACTTTTACCTCACAGATTTAACAATGGGATGAAATAATGCATATTTTATTGTGGGGCTCATTTTATATAGCAAAGGGATGCTGAGGTGCAGTAAGGTGTCAGTAATACTGTATATGTCTGGATTTAGTTCAAAATAGAGCAAGAGTTACAACTCCTAGACTAAAGGCTATTGGGACACGCTTGGAGTCGTTTGACTCTGGAGAAGAGACTAATTGCTCTACACGTAGGGGAAACCATATGACTACGGGAAGGCACCAAGGTGCTTAATAAATCTGGTAGCCCGCCGACTCCAACCTCTCCGCAGCCAAGCGGGCAATAAGCTGGGAGGGCAAGGAGGAAAGGGAAGAGGAGGAGCGTGGGAAGCCAACTAGCGGTGTCAATACAATAGGCTCGTTGTATGTGTAGATGTGCGCGCCTGCTGGGAGTCTGCAGACAGAGAGGAAAGGCACAGGCGCTGAACGGACTCAGCCCCTCTGCCAGGGTACAATCCAGCCATGCTTGCCATCTGAAAGGGCAGCGGAGGGGAAAAGCCAGCGATCTACAGCAGCTGCAACAGAAAGGTGAGCGGTGCCTGATGCGGGCCAGTGATGCTATCGCACACAGTATCGCACACAGTATTGCACACTATATTGCACACAATGCCACTGAAGCTACAGACAGGCCTGTTATGTGGGTTCTATGTACAGTATATGTGTGACAATCTTACCCCCATTCCTTTTGATTGTGTGTGACCATTTGCCGGCCTAGCAAGGGAGAATGACCTGAGCTGCACTTTCCATTGCTTCTCAGAGGGGGTGTCTTCCTTAGGAACAACGTGAGAGAGGTCTATGATGCCTGTGTGCCCAGCCCAGGGCTCCTCTCCCGTCAGTGCATGTAAGGACAAGGAAGGAACTTTCAACCGGGGCGCTCCTTCTGCACTACTTAGGCATGCCGGGAAATTCACTTCATTGCGAGCGGGAGGGCTTGCTGGGAATGTGCCATTGGGCTGCTGGTTTGCTTTACAATTTATAATGTATGGAAAGTGCCTACAACCTTGACTCTTTCCCCACTCATTTCAGACAAGGAAAACTACACGAGGAAAATAATGTTGCTGATTGTTTCAGACATGAGTATGAGTTCCTGAGGTTTTGTTACTGATGAAGATATTTTGTAAAATATGAGGTATTATAAGTTACCAAGGAGTTTCATGACCATATAAAAACACAAGGCCGAAGCCTGAGTGTTTTATTCGGGTCATGGAAGTCCGAGGTAACTTCTAACATCCTCATATTTTACAACTGGGGGTACTTTATTTATTATAATACACAAATTTCAGAGTCATGTGACAGAAATGACATCAGAACTCACCGTTTATAACTGATGACATCAGAAGTCACCGTTTATAAGGATATAATTTACAAGAAATTCATAGCTTTTGTGTATTCACATAATCAAAAAATATTCCCAACATTTCGGCCCGATTTGGGACCTTCCTTGATAAAGGCCCCAAGCGGGCCAAAACGTTGGAGGCACAGTGATAATTCTAATGAAATCGGAGTGTTGGTCCCTTTTGAGCATTTGTATACATTAACTTGGCCAAGCACCCGGGAAGTGGAAGTCGGTGAGAGAGTGCAGGTACACTCTTGTATTAATATATATATATATATATATATATACACACACACACACACACACACACACGTGCCAAACACTATATCAGTTCAGTTACCGATAACTCTCAAAACATCTTGATTGTGTCAGTGTTGAGCACTAAAGGGAGCACTAAACTTACATTTTTTTATAGAACCTGGCTGTTCAACACTAAAGATAGGTGGTAAAACTGTTTACCATAATCCAAGCCACTAGTACACAAATTGTCAGTTGACATGTCTTTAGAATTGCTCAACCTGTTGCCCAGTGCCTAAAACTCAGAGCCTTTCACTAGATATCTAGTCACACCAACCTGATTAAAATGAGATTTTACAGGATGCTGACCGTTACATCATACTGTTACCAGCCTCAGTATTTATATCACCCAAGGGAAGACTGATCGTATCAAGAATTAATTCATTTAATGAAAAGCTATCAGATGGATGGATCTGTTGTGGCAGCCCCTAGTGAAGATATAAACTTTGTACCTTAAATATACCAAACATGTCATTACAATGTAATGAGGGAATCGGTCTCTCCTACATATACAGAGCATAGAGAGTGTAGCAAGATCAAGTAGAGGAGGTGATAATCTTAGAAAATTACTACAAACAGAGGTGAAATTGATATTTCATCTAGACACATATGAGCCGAACGGACTCAACATAAAATGGGACGTTAATTGCTTTATATAGAGCGTGATTAGCTATGTTGTGATAAAATCTGTCCATCCTTTCTGATTTTTAAATTTCAATATTTTTTTTTTTTTAATAAACATTGGAAGTTTAAAAATAGACATTAAATATCATGAAAAACAAGCAATAATATAAGCAATGATATAGCAATTCATAAATGAATGAAATAAGTGAATTGAAGCATGTATTTGACCAAATACATGCGTCAGGTGTTTAAGGGAATTGTTCAGTGTAAAAATAAAAACTAGGTAAATAGGCTGTGCAAACATGTTGCTAATATAGTTAGCCAAAAATGTAATGTATAAAGGCTGGACTGACTGGATATCTAACATAATAGCCAGAACACTACTTCCTGCTTTGCAGTTCTCTTGGTTTCCACTGATTGGTTACCAGGCAGTAACCAATCAGTGACTTGAGGGGGGCCATATGGGTCATAACTGTTTGCTTTTGAATCTGAGCTGAATGCTAAGGCTAAATAGCAAACTCACTGAACAGTTATGTCCCAAGTGGCCCCCCTTAGTCGCTGACTAACTCAGAGTTAGAGAGCTGAAAAGCAGGAAGTTGTATTCTGTTCTGTTCTGTTAGACATCTGATTACTCAATATTTTATAGATTATATTTTTGACTAACTATTTAGAAACATTTTTATTTTGCACAGCCTATCTTTTTATCCAGTTTTTATTTTTACACTTAACTGTTCTTTTAACTTTGAATGTGAAATAAAGCTTTGTTGAATTTTAACTGCATCCATGAAGTCTGTGAAGTGCACATCTACAGTGCAACCTGTTGCCCAGTGCCTAAAACTTTTTACTAGATATTTAGTCACACCAATGTGTGGGACCCCTAAGTTACATCCACACAAACTCCCCTTCTAGGCTATTTCTGGGTCAAGATGCGTTGCAGATCCAGACACGCTGTGCCAGGCTTGTGTTCAGAGCACACATGCAACTTGTCTGCCTTTTTCTTCTTCCACTTAAATAGGTAATTCACTGTTTCTGAATTTACCATACTGTGACTGCTCTCTAACTTGAAGCTTATAAATCTGTTACAGATCAACTCTCGAATATATTAGTTGCCTTTCTGAGGTGTGGCAAATATTGTGTACATCTGTAACCGTTTGGATAATATATGCCTGGGCATACACAACTGCTTCTGGGTTTTTAGAATGATTTTAGAATCAGGAGATTGTATTTCCCCAGGGTGTCCCGGCCAATTCAAACCTGCAGTAAATCCTTGTCAGCCCACACATCACCAGTACACACAAAGGGGCAATTTTGACTGTAAGGGTAGGACTACACGGATGTTTTCGGCGAGATCCGGCACATTGCGACAAAACGAAATAAGGTAAGATATAGAAATGTCGGATGAAGTCGCAGCATTGATCCGACACGACTGTCTGATGCAGACGCTGCGTCTGCATCCGACAGCCGTGTTGCGTCGGATCAACTGCGAAAACGTCGTTTATTCCTACCCTAATAGGTAGTGCCGGGCCTGGGCATTGGGGGATGGTTGAATTCTCCTTTACAGGGTAATATACTAGGTAGGGGTGAAAAGGGGATTTCAATTAACAATATGACTGTGCTAATAGGACCAGTGTATTCAAAGATACAAAACCACAAATGGAAACAGTGGATGCTGCTAGGATGTTATCTTTTCCTATATATGACTCAACCTTTGGGTTTGTTTAGAGGTTTTTTATACTGTCATGGGCTGACGGCAGTTCGCTCTAATATTGCCCTTTGTATTTGGTGGCCTTCTTCTTATAATTGGTTATAGTTGCCATCCAAAAAATTTAACCAAAACAGAGATACTGTAGACAAAATCAAAAGGGGAAAAGTCAGAACATTTTCACAGATCACTGCAATCGCCTGAATGTCTGGACAGTGATTTCTTTTTCTGTATTTGTTGTAAGACTAGCACATGAAGAATGGCTGCTGTTTGTTTTGCACTGCAGTACCAGCTGCAGTGAAAAGGGGCAAAACAAATTCATCTTTTATCCCTGAATAAATTGAATTCATATTTTTGATATAATAGCAAGCTGCTCATCATTGCATGGTATCATTTTAATAATGTAAACACCTCCCAGCTTATATAGAAATTTTTATTTTAGTTACTTACCAGTTATTATATTTTAATGTGTTTGTTACCTCCTATCTCTCTCCAAACTTTTTCCATTCCAACAACTAAAACAACTTTCTGTAGGCAATCCAGTTTATCTTCATAGGCAATGTAAATCTTTTTGCTTTGGCAATGCTGAGGTTTAGGATTTAGCATTTTTAGTTGTCTTACAGGGGTTGATTGAAGCTTTTTATAGCTAAGAGAAATCATTTTTAGGAAATTTGCAGCATTATCCCCACCCATAACCATTTTTAATTTCATAGCAACCGGAGTGAGATATTCATGCTGAAGTTGGCCACACTTTCCCCAGGCAATCTGACTGATAGGCCCAATTTGACCTGTCGTACTTTACACATGTAAAAACTCGTTTCTCACTTATTCATCAGTACTCTAGTGATAACCCTCTTTCATTCACTTTAAACCAGAAACCATTTAATGGAAGATTCCTTTTTTTAAATGTTATTATACCCTATATAGAACAGCAGAGTCTTTAGCAAACCCTGAACTGTGTAAACAGTGATGCATGTTCAATTTTGTAGTTCTTGGTAAAAAAAAACAAAAAGCTGTTATGCAGTGATCGTTAACTGTAATACTGAATCATATTATAGATTATATAGATATTGTTCATGGTTGTATACTTGTTCATGTGTGTTCCTAGATGTAATGGACATGTACTGAATATGCAGCAAAAATGGAATTGTTTTGCATGATCCAAGTTTCGTCGCATTCATCACCGGTGTATAACATGATAATATATTATTATGCATTACAAATTTGCTTTTTGTTATTTTAGTGGTTTCATATTCAACAGTGGAGAAAAGGGAACAGCTTCAAAAAGTAATGTTGAAGTTTAATTTTATGTTGCTCTGCCGTTTGTCTATTTTGAATGTCTTGTTGTTCTCGGGTTGTATACTGTAGCTTCAGTTGTGAGTTATTTACAGATAATCCTTTCTGAGTACAGCATTTCCATTTTTAAGCATCTGCTGTATAAGCAAATAAGATATTTTAAAAGGGAATGTAAAGTTAAAGGGGAACTATAGCAAAAATTAAAATTTAATATGAGCTTCATCATACTGAAAAAAGAAACTTTCTAAAGACAATCAATTAAAAATTCTGTACTGTTTCTGAAATAATCAAGTTTATATTCATTATTCCTCTCTCAGCATCTCTTTCTCTTCATTCTGACTTCATCCAGCAGTTGGGTGTCCGATGAATGATCCGATATATCTTAAAGGGGGGCTTCCTTTCCTAGCAGATATTAGAGCTCATTTAAATAACTGATTCCAGTACAAACTATATCTAATAAAATAACTGCCTTTTGCACAAATTCTGCATGTAGAGAGAGACATGATGTCTGGTGATTTTAATATAGTGAGCTCTAATACATCTTCTAGGCAAAAGGAGCCTCCTTATAAGATACATTGGATCATTCACCTGACACCCAACTCCTGAAAAATGAGGAGAAACAGATGCTGAGAGAATAGTGAAGATAAACTTGATTATTTCAGAAACGGTAAATCATTTTTAATTGATTGTATTTAGAAAGTTTCTTATTTCAGTGTGCTGAAGCTTATTTCAAATACCTTTTTTCAAAATTGTTTCCCTTTAAGGGTCAGGGCATACGCTCAGATTCGGGGAGATTAGTCGCCTGGCTGGATGGCACTTGGAGCGCGTTGTTTTCCGAAGTCGCCCAAAGTTTCCTCGTGAGGCAACTTTGGAAAACGAATCGCTCCAAGTGCTATCTGCGATTTACATTCTAGCCGGCGGGAGGCAGTTCGGGGAGATTTGTCGCCCCGAGGAAGAGGAGATTTGTCGCCGGGCGACTAATCTTCCCGAATCTAAGCATGTGCCCTGACCCTAAGGGGTTCTGTAAAAATCTGGAAGAATAATCCGTTTTCCAATAGATCTATTTTTTTTCTTACTATAAAAAGATAAATATGCTGGTGTATTTTACTAATTCAGACAGTCCCCGTTGAGAAATCTACACAGCTGCTGGCCTTACTGTTTTTTTCCGCAAAGTTTCTGCAAATCAGAATAGAGTATGCATAGCTGGGGCAATCTCCTGAATAGGGCTGTGTACCATGTTAAAGTGAAAACAGGACCACTTATCTTTTTAAGAAAAAAACTATTTTTAAAATGATTTTTTTAAATCAAAGGTAGTGAAAGATTGCAGCTCAGTTTCATCATAAAATAAATTATGGAAGCCACCATGGGAGTAGAGTTGCCACCTGTTCGGTATTTTACCGGCCTGGCCAGTAAAAATTAAGCTTGATCCCAAAGTTAATAATAGGGAAAATGCATAAAAATATAGGAAGGCCGGTATTTTTTTTTCAAGAAAAGGTGGCAACCCTACATGGGAGCAATAATAACACTATGGAGAACAGCAATTACCCTGCTGGGATCAATTCGGGCAGTACTGATGTGCAGATCAGTAAAAACTCAACCGGCACCCGACCCTAATGTGCAAAACATAAAACCACCCTACTGTTGGTAAACCGCAGGTTTCACACATCACTATTGGGCAGCCCTAGTGCTGCCGCAGCAAAAGAGGTTGAAATATAATATAAACTATAGGCAATATTGTTGCAGAATTCTGGTACACCAAGGTGAAAGAATGCTGGAAAATTAAAAAATCTCATTTTATGATATATTCTTGCAATAGACACCTATGGGAAATTGTGAGAAACTTCTTAAAGGGTTTTGCATGAGTAAAAGTTGATAACAACAATAATAGTACACGGTCAAAAAAAATTCTCTAGTGAAAACGAAGGGCTTTTTTGCAGCTGCCTACAGTTCTCCTCTGTTCTGAGCTTTCCAGCAACTGTGCATAAAACATTTTGTGAAAGAAAGGGGAGTCATAAGTGAACAGGGACATTGTTATCTAGACAAGATGTTCTGACCTTGCACGTATAACTGGAAACTTCACTTGCAAATGCTGAGGAAGGTGTTTTATATGGTGTTCGATTTAAGCAGTCCCACCTGGTTTCTTCTCTTTCTCAAAGTAAAAAAGCTGTATGGACAATGTTACAAGCATGTAGAAGGACAAAAAAAGATCTGCTAATCCCTTGTGTGATAAGAATACTGTTTTAGAGATGGTGATTTCATTGGTTTGCTTAAAGCAAATATCGTAATGGAAAAACAGCAATTTTGTTGCAAATACACAGATTAAACAAAAAAGCATCTGTGTCTAGTAGAGTCCTGTACTCAGGAAATTTGTATGTCCTTAAGAAAATACAGTAGAATATGAAAAATGCAGTGAGCAAAAAGTAAATCGAAAATGTGAACTCTTTACTTTGAGCTGAAGATTTAGATGAATAGTAAAAGACAAATCTGATATTGTAAATAGTACCTATTTTTTGAACATATGATATCTATCTATCTATCTATATATATATATATATATTATTTTTTTTTACTGGTGCAGCATCATAATTCTGACTAGTATGTCAATTGCACATTGAATCTTTTGAATATATTTACTATCTAAAGGATGGTGCTGCAGTGGTAGACATGAATTCAGAGTTCATGTACTCCCTTTCCTCTAACAAGATTTACAGCTGCATATAGCTAACAAGGGATTTTGCAACTGTGCCTTTTGTACTTGCCTTGGAAAGTCAGCAAACACAATTCCCAGTGAGCAGAGCTGGCCTCCCCATGGGGCCTTCGTTGAAGGGACTCAACCTTCTAATTGGATTCTTATTGGATGCCACTATAGAAAATGTGAACATTGGGACAATAATTGCATCATGCAGTTAAGCTAAGAGCAGTGACAATCGGCATTAATGTTTTGGTTGTGTTGACATAAATATCTGTCCATATACAACAGATCAGCAGGCTTGTAAGTGGTGTTTGGGGATTTTGATTGTGTCTCCTGTTTGTATGAAATGGTTCATCGGCTTTAGCTGGTAATATATTTTGTATATATCTGTAATGTTGTTAGCTGGCCATAGATGCAAATATAAAGTCCTATGAATCGAAGTTTCGTCCGATTTTCTGATCGTCCCAATGTTTTTCGTACTGTGGCAATCTGTCGTTTAGTCAATCTGACAGGTTAAATGATTTCCATCGATTAACAATAATTTCTCTGCATGTATTGTGACTGGTTCTAAGCAACTTTTCAATTGGACTTCATTATATTTTTTTTTATAGTTTTTGAATTATCTGCCTTCTCCTGACTCTTTCCTGTTTTCAAATGGGGGTCACTGACTCCATCTAAAAACAAATATCCTGTAAGGCTACACTAGTATTGTTATTGCTACTTTGTGTTGCCCATCTTTCTATTCAGGCCTCTCCTATTCATATTCTCGTCTCTTATTCAATTGAATACATGGTTGCTAGGGTAATTTGGACCCTAGCAACTGGATTTCTGAAATTGCAAACTGGAGAGCTGCTGAATAAAGGGCTAAATAACTCAAAAACCACAAATAATAAAAAATGAAAATCAAATGCAAATTGTCTCGAATATCACTCACTGCATCATACTAAAAGTTAATTCGAAGGTGAACAACCTCTTTAAACCACATCTATGGTGTGCAGAGAAACCTGCTTTTAATAAACATACTCACCATTTTATTGCATTTCCTGGATCATCAGTAGATGAATTTATCCATGCACAGCGTTTTAGTATTGCTAGGGTGTATCTTTTAAATAGTCTTTCCCAAGTCACCCATGGCAGACAATTCACCAACATGGGTTAATCCCGCCTATCAGGTCACTGGACAGGAAAGTGTTAACGATCGGTTTAAATACCTTGCTCCTCCCAGCAATACTCGTCTTTTTTCCTGTCCAGGTCACGACAGGCTGCTACAAGCTGTTACAGGCTGTTACAGATTGCTAAAGGCTGCTAAAAAGCTTACCATACCAGAGTGGGTCTCTCTCTCTCTCTCTCTCCCCTCTGATGCCTCCAAGTGCACCCTATATGGGTTGTGGTGAGAAGAACCCGTTGGGCAGGGTTGTGTGCTGGAGCTGCTGTAGGAATTCCCTCCTAGGGTGAGAGGAGGATGAAGCAGTGCAGAGGATCAGCCGTTTCATGTGGATTCGAGGCTGTGTAAATTGTTTGTTCCGTGTGGAGAACACACGCGCCAATACTGACGCGGACGCGCGTCGAGTTCGGACGCGGAAGCGCGTGGAAGACGCGCGTCTGAATTGACGAACGGAGTGACGTGCGCCGGAAGTGACGCACGCGGAAGACGCGCGCCCAAAGGGGACGCGCGCCGGGATTGGCGCACGCGAAGGACGCGCGCCCGGAGGTGACGCGCGATCGGTCTGACGCGCGGGAAAACGGCGTCAGGAAGTGATGCAATAAGAAGACGCTGGCAGTATGTGCAAGGCTGGCGTTTTGGCTGGATATGATAGTACACTTCGCTGGAAGTTGGGGAGCGTTTGTTAACTCGGCTACAGATTGTTACTATGGATCAGCCTGGCTCTGGAAAAGGATCTCAGCCCAAAGGTCCTAGGTAAGCTGGCTGTGGTTATATGGATGTAATGAGAGAGAACGATAATTAGTGGCTGATGGTTGTCTTTTCCATTTCAGCCTACATGTGTCAACTGAATTGCAGAAAGGGGAGCCTACTCTTTCAAGGAAAGCGGCTTCAGCTACGGACCCAGTAGCGTCTGCAGACCCTCAGCCTTCAGGAGCCCCACAATTGGATGCTCTGGTCTCCATCATCAAGCAAGCTGTGGTACAAGGCATGCAAGAGGCTACTGCTTCTACCTCTGGGGTACAGAGGAAAGCTAAGAGGGTCAGAGATTTGCCATATGAGTCTCTATCGGATGTGTCAGATGAGGAATTGTATTCTCCTGGGGAGGCACATTCTGAACTCTCAGAGGAAGGAGAAGTGTTTTCTGAGGAAGAAATTACATTTGACCCTACAGCGATAGAGAATCTGGTAAAGGCAGTAAGGAAGACGCTGTGTCTTTCGGAAGAGCTACCTAAGTCTAGTTCAGCAGATAAGTTCTTCCCATCGGTCAGGAAAAGACAGGTGACTTTCCCGGTACATGATTCGATTAAGGAAATCATCAGCTCTGAGTGGAAGAGAACAGAGAAAAAGTTTGTTGTCCAGGGGAAGTTTGCAAAAAAGTATCCGGTGGAGGAGTCTTTCTCTAAGTTGTGGGACAATCCGCCTAAAGTCGATGCTGCAGTGGTAAGGTTGGCAAGAAAGACGACGCTGCCAGTGGATGATGCAGCAGCTTTCCGTGATCCAATGGAGAAACGGATTGAAACGAATCTCAAGAAGACGTTTATAGCGGCAGGAGCAACTTGTAGACCGGCAGTAGCTATGACCTCCACATCAAGAGCTATGAAGGTGTGGTTAAATAACCTGGAAGATGCCATTTCGTCTAATGTCAAAAGATCAGGGTTACGTGAAATGTTGTCCGAATTTAAGCTAGCGGTGGATTTCATGACAGATACCTCTCTAGATCTGGTACATCTAGCTTCAAGAACTATGGCACTTTCGGTGTCCTCAAGAAGGGCTTTGTGGCTGAAGCCGTGGCTGGCGGATTCAGCCTTTAAGGTGAACTTATGTCAGTTGCCATTTGAGGGGGAGATGCTCTTCGGTGAGAAACTCGATTCTATCATTAAGAAGGCTTCCGGGGGCAAGAGTGTATTTTTGCCGCAGGAAAAGAGATTCAGACGTCAAGGGGGTAGGTCTAGTTCCCCCATTAACAGGTCCTTTCGAGGTTCAAGACAGCCTAGATATGGAAGGACTGCCGGAAGACAGACGAATTGGAAGTCCACAAGGGGGAAAGTAGGCCTCCCAATAGGAGAAGTTCTACTTTCAGCTCAAGCCATACAGAGAAGAAGCAATGAGATCAGGCCGGCTCAGACCAGCAGAGTGGGGGCACGTCTAACATCCTTTTATGCGGTCTGGGCCTCAAAAATCAGAGACCAATGGGTCCTGAGGGTGATTCAGGAAGGATATCGGTTGGAATTCCACAGGTTGCCATCTCGCAATGTGTTCAAGATGTCTTCAGTTCCGCAGGTACCAGGTTCGGACCAAGTGTTACAGGAGTATGTAGATCAACTCCTGAACTCGGGGGCAGTGGAATGGGTTCCGAAGTCCCAACAGGGCTTAGGTTTCTATTCGAAGCTCTTTCTAGTCCGGAAAGCCTCGGGGGCATTCAGACCGGTACTGGATTTACGCCCTCTGAATCAGTTTGTCAACTGCAGGCGCTTCAAAATGGAATCACTGACGTCCATCCTACAAGCGGTTCCGCCACAGTCATGGCTAATAAATCTGGACTTGAAGGACGCATATTTCCATGTACCAGTGCACAAGACACATCGGAAGTATCTTCGGTTTGCCTTCAGAGGTCAACATGTCCAGTTTACCTGCCTTCCCTTTGGCCTCTCAACGTCCCCAAGAACATTCACGAAGGTCCTGGTCACGGTTGTGGCTTTTCTAAGAGTAGAAGGTGTGCCTATATTTCATTACCTGGACTACATTCTGTTGGTGGCTTCATCAAGAGAAGAAGCTCTGAAATTCAGGGACAGAACAATCCTGGTACTCCAACAGTTCGGTTGGATAATAAATTGGGAGAAGAGCAACCTACTTCCATCACAAAGGATGGTCTTCTTGGGTGCACACCTCGATACGCAGGAAGGAATAGTTTCACTTCCTCAAGAAAAGATACAGCATATATTGAGACAAATAAGACAGTTCAAGGAACAACAAAGAGTCTCAGTAAGGTCATGCATGTCGGTCCTAGGTCTCATGGCATCTACGATCCAGATGGTGAAGTGGGCCAGGTGGCACATGAGGCCTCTCCAACAATTCTTCCTGAGGGAAAATGCTTCAAGACAGTTGAAACTAAATTCACGGATTGTAGTTTCAGAGAACGCCAAAGACAGTTTAAGTTGGTGGCTGGTTGTAGGAAACTTGTCTCAGGGGATGGTCCTTGCAAACCCCCCGTATGTGGTGATCACGACAGACGCTTCAGAGAGAGGCTGGGGTGCAGTACTGGAAGGCCGCAGTGTTCAAGGTCATTGGAACCTGCAGGGTGTCTCCTCAAACATTCTGGAACTACGGGCCGTGAAAGAGGCGTTGCGGGCCTTTTCAGGAAAAATTTTACATGCCTGGGTAAAGATTCAGTCAGACAATGTTACAACGGTGTCTTATGTGCAGAAGCAAGGCGGTACCAGAAGCGCCCGACTGCTAAAAGAACTAGCCCCAATAATGACGTGGGCAGAGGAAAATCTAGAAGGGCTGACAGCCTTACATATTCCAGGCAGTCAGAATACGGAGGCAGACTTTCTCAGTCGCAACACCTTGCAACCAGGAGAATGGAGTTTATGTCTGCTAACCTTTCAAGGCGTAGTACAAAGGTTCGGAAGGCCAGAAATCGATCTTATGGCCACAGACAAAAATCACAAGTGCAGCAGGTTCTTTTCCAGGGCACCATGTCCTCTGGCAGAAGCAGTGGATGCACTCCTCCAGGATTGGAGCAGGATATTTGGTTATGTCTTTCCGCCCTTTCCAATGATTTGGAGGGTGTTGAAAAAAGTGGATGCCGAAAAAGCCTTAGTCATAGCCATAATTCCGTATTGGCCGAGACACCCTTGGTTTCCGCTCCTGCAGAGTTTGGCAGTAGAGCCACCTCTGAGACTGCCTCTTCAGCCGGATTTGTTGTCCCAGGGCCCAGTGGTCTACGAGGGAGTGGATTCCCTGTCACTGACGGCATGGAAATTGAAAGGCAGAGGCTAGCAGGATATGGTTTCCAGGACGATCTGGTGAATTTCTTATTGAAGGCTCGGAGGGCTTCTACCTCGGCTCAATATTACAGGGTCTGGAAGTGCTTCGCAGAATTTGCAGTACAACACAAGTTTGACCCAAAAGATCCTACTGTCCAACAGGTGGTTCAGTTCCTGTTTGTGGGTTTCCAGAGGAAACTTAGCACAAGCACTCTGCAAGGTCAAGTTTCCGCATTATCTGCGTTGTGTGGCCATTCCTGGGCGGAGGAGCCTCTGGTTAACCGGTTCTTCAACGCAATGAGAAGAGTGTGCCCTTTCAAGAAATCCAGAGTTCCACCTTGGGACCTTACGATCGTCTTACGAGCCTTAATGTCTTCACCTTTTGAGCCTTTGCGGGAGGCCTCGGACTGGCATGCGACTTTGAAAGTCCTGTTCCTGGTCGCTATTACCTCAGCTTGCAGGGTTGGAGAGATTTCTGCTTTGTCAGCAAAAGAGCCAGACACAGTTGTCTATCCGGACAAAGTGATTATGAGACCATCTTTCGAGTTTCTTCCAAAAGTAATCTCTCAATTTCATGCCGATTTGGAAGTTACACTACCTTCCTTCTGCCCTTCTCCAAAGTCTGACAAGGAGCGAGAATGGCATACTTTGGACCTGGTGAGGGCCGTTTCGCATTATCTGACGCGAACGAAGGATTGGCGAAAATCTGACAGGTTATTCCTGATTCCGAGGGGCCCTAGAAAGGGTTTGGCGCCAGCTAAGTCTACGATTGGCCGCTGGATTGTCTCCTGCATTGCTCTAGCTTATCGGTTGACAGGCAATGAGATTCCTAAGGACCTGAGGGCTCATTCTACAAGAGCCATGGCTACTTCCTGGGCGGCGGAAGCCAAGGCCCCGCCAGACCTCATCTGTAAGGCTGCTAGGTGGACGTCTTCCTGTACCTTCATTCGTCATTATAGACTGAATGTGATGTTGTCTCAAGATGCAAAGTTTGGAAGAAAGATTTTGCAATCTGTTGTTCATTCTAAATAAAAGTTTTTTTTGTTGATCAATAGTGGTCCCTCCCTTCTTAAAGCTTGGGGAAATCCCATGTTGGTGAATTGTCTGCCATGGGTGACTTGGGAAATATAGAAATTTTTCATACTCACCGTAATTTCTATTTCCAAGTCACTTCCATGGCAGCATTCACCAACTTCCCTCCCTTCTTCTGGAGCTTGTTACTAGACGAGTATTGCTGGGAGGAGCAAGGTATTTAAACCGATCGTTAACACTTTCCTGTCCAGTGACCTGATAGGCGGGATTAACCCATGTTGGTGAATGCTGCCATGGAAGTGACTTGGAAATAGAAATTACGGTGAGTATGAAAAAATTTCTATATTTTGTATGTTTTTTTTTAAATAAATTAATAGGCTGACTGAATCTTCATTTTACTTCAAACACCAATAAACATTGAATGCTTCTTTTCTTTATAATGTCTAGGATGCTTTAGGATGAAACGCCACAGGAACCTCAGCAGCAGCGACAGCTCAGACAATGAGAGTAAGTATAATGTTAGAATTACTGTATGTTGATTGAAGAAAATTAAATATCATTTAAACCAATTAATTTTTCCTATGGAGGGCCATTAGGTGAAAAAGAAGGGAATTCTCACTTTTAGGGGGTTATTTACTAAAACTATTTTTTTGCATTTTTTTAAATAAAACACACTTAACCCTAACTTCAATCCATGATTTTGGCTAATTTACAAATAATTCAGCTCGGAAAAAGTCATAGCAAAAAAACAAAAAACCCACGCAACAGAATTCGATTTTTCAAGTGAAAAAACGGCATCAAACACCCCCCGTACCAAAAGCCCCCTAAACTGCGTAGCATTGCCCACCCTCCCCTCTTGAGCTTTTAAGATCTACTTGATTTCATGTAGATCTCCTTATTATAACCTATGTATAGAATACACTTTAACACTTGCTGACCAAGTGTATTTGAATGCATATGAAACCTGTTCATGATTTTAATTTTTTTTTTATATTCTCTCAGTTGTTTTGTTGTGTGTCGATAGTACGGTACTGTAAGCAGTAAAATATATTCTTTCTGTTTATACAGTTTTTCCCTTTAATTTAGGTCCTTCGACTTCATTTTCTTCCTGCTTTCAGCATAAGGGTAAAGGCAAATATACAGCCGATGAAGGAAAGAAATCTGCCGAGGTATGTTACACTCTGATGCATCTCCGATTTCTGTGGGGTAGCCCTACTGTAAGATATTTATCTACGGTACAGATCCTTTGACAATTCAGGGTCACTTGTGAAAAATATATGCAATTTTTTCTTATATTAGCAGTTTAAACTGTTAATATCATGAATTTGATACAGAAACTTTGGTTTTTGCCACCTCTTGAATGGACTTTGTTGCAAAATTAGTATTGCAGAAATTCTGTGGGGCAAGATGAGAACAAAGCACAGCGTGCATAAAGCGTAGAGCAAACCTACGTCATTGCATTGCTGTGGCAGATAGATGAGAAGCTTCACTTCCTTCAGGATGTAATTCTTTGTTACTTACTAAAGGTGACCCTACAGAGAGATCTTATTGTGTATGGCACCTGCCAGAAGCAGCTGCTGGAGATCAGAGTGCACCTTAATACTAGACTTCTCAAATTTAGTCTGCAATCTACTATGGCAAGAGCAGTTGGAAGCGAGAATTGTACTTTATCTGCTAAGGATATTCTTGCAGGGGCAGTTCCATTTTCCAAGCAAGTTTTTGCACATGGCTATAAACGTTTTATGTATAAGCATTGCAGTCTTACAATTCCTTAAAGGATTGTATTTCAGAAGTAATTCTGATAGGGTAAAATATAATCTAGGGCAGGTTAGGCACATTCAAAGAATATCTGGCAAATGAGTTGAAAGTAGGGATTTTAATCATTCTCTCACCTTTAATAATCTGTGTTATATTGGTCCTTCATTTATATATAGTGATTTAAATGACAATTGGTTGGCTGCAAAGAGGAGATTTAGTCAATCAGATGTTGACTAGTAAATGTTATTTGCTCCTTTGCATTATTTTTTATGCGACCTCCCTTGACATATCCCTTGGCCAGTGGTCTATAGGTTGTGGTGCTCCCAATTTTTGCACACATTGTTCTCAGTATGGAGTTTTTCAACTTTATGCCAGAATCTTGTCACAAATCTTATCCTTATGATTATCTTAGGTATTCCGGAAAGATCTTATTAGTGCCATGAAGATCCCAGACTCCCAACATGTCAGCCCAGAGGAGTATTACCAGTTTGCAGACACCTGGAAACAAGAATGGGAGAAGGGTGTCCAGGTGCCAGCCAATCCTGATAATATCCCACAACCTTCTCTAAGGTGAGGGTCCTCTGCGTCCATACTGTGGTTTTAACGGAAATTCATACAGGAGTGTTATTGAGTGTCTGATAATATGTTAGGGCTAGACTGAATGTACAATTTGGTTAAGAATTTGATGAAATATTGCCTATTTAGTTGCATATTAGTACCCTATAGGTAAGGAAGGAAGGAGGTGAGCTGGGGGAGAAAAAGGAAGGAGGGCGTAGGCACAAAGTAGACAAACAGACTATTATAGCTTTCTAATGCAAACTTTTAATTCAGGCAAAATGAAAACTTTGTGATTTCTTCTAGACCCAACAAATTAAGACTTACATTACATTATTGATAAAATGAGCAAGAATTCAGGCTTGAGTATTTGAACAACCATTTTATGTCATATTGGATGTTTGTCTGGACTTGGGGTTTGCTTTTAGTCTAAATTTTCAGTTGTAGCAAATGAATCATTCTTTTGCATGCAGAAAGTTGGTTCCTAGATTCATCTACACAGCTAGAAATGTGTGCTATGCAGGGATGCCTGTTTACTAATGTACTTATTTTGCCTGTTGCCCTTGTTTTCAGGGTCATTGCAGAAAAGGCAAAAGAGGTGTTGTTTACACGCTCAAGAAAGTATATTCATTGCTCCAACCAAGAGCCTGCAGAGCCTGGATACATCAACATCCTGGAACTTGCAGAGAGCATGTGCCGATATGACCTTGATGATCTGGACCTGTATTGGCTAGGAGAATGCAACCTTGAGCTTGCGGACATGGGTAAGCAATAGAACACAGATGGAGGCAGCAGTTGTCATGTTGTCTCACTTTTTTGTGGCGGAGCAGATCGCTTCTGTCGTGTGACGAGCTAGCAGTAGTAGGATGAAAAAAGTATGTTGACTGTAGGAATAACTCTCTTACATCCCACTTAATATCTGCTGTTATTTTAGGATGTGCTCCTGTTGATGAGAGCACAATGGAGAAAACACTGGAGGTTTTGGAACGGCATTGCCATGAAAACATGAACCATGCCATAGAGACAGAGGAGGGCCTGGGGATAGAGTATGATGAAGATGTCATCTGTGATGTGTGCCGTTCCCCAGACAGTGAGGAGGGCAATGATATGGTATTCTGCGACAGGTGCAACATTTGTGTTCACCAGGTAGGTTCCATGTCACAGTGCCAGCGTGGGACTAGCTTTTATACAAGTTATCCACTTTCACATTGTTATACTGTATCTAATTTCATGCTCTTGATAAATTCTTACTAGCCTCTGTGACATCCTTTCTTTAATAGTGTGCTCTGTGTAAGGTGCTATATAGCATTCACAGATGGTGAGGAAAGGAAATACTCTCACTAAAATATACCATTTTATCAGGGTATTGATAGCGTCCTTTTGATTCATTCTCTGTAGTGGGCAAATTATTTTAAGATAGGAGCAACACATACATACACACACACATATTTTGTGAAATCATTTATCTTTGTTAAATAATGTTGGGTCATATATACAATAAATGCCTCATGTGATAGTTACTCTCATTTGCGGTATTAAGGCAGTGGTATGTTTATGCACAAGGCAAGTAAATAACCTTCTGTTTTAAGAAGGCTTTATGTTGCATGTCTTGCAACTGAAGGGGTTTTTGACTCCTTTTAGCCCATCTCACCCTAACCAGGCTAGGTTCCATGCAGAGATCGTATGATCTTATCACTCCTCAAGTGCCTCTTCTCCAGTATGAACAACCCCGACTCGGCCAGCCTTTAGCCATAGCTTAGTTGTCCTGTATATTATATTACATTCTGCGCTGTAAGGAACATTTATAAGGTTTAAATACCTGTACACCAAAGTATTGATTTACATTTCTCTCTGATTTGGCAGGCTTGTTACGGCATTTTAAAGGTCCCTGAAGGCAGTTGGCTCTGTCGCACTTGTGTCTTGGGGTTGCACCCACAGTGTATCTTATGTCCAAAAACAGGGGGCGCTATGAAAGCCACAAGGACTGGTACCAAGTGGGCACATGTGAGCTGTGCTCTCTGGATCCCAGAGGTAAATGTATTGAAGCTTATCAAGGGCTGTCTCACCAGTGCATATATTTACATGTTTTTCATCAGCTATTGCTAGCTATCATAAACCTATTTATTATTAGTTAAACAAGTATAGGATCTGTTATTCAGAATGCTTGGGACCTGAGATTTTCTGGATAAGGAATCTTTACGTAATTTGAATCTCCATACCATAAGTCTAAAAAAAAAATTGTTAAAACATTAAATAAAACCAATACAATTGTTTTGCCACCAATATGGATTAATGCAGCATAGTTGGGATCAAGTACAAGGTTTTGTATTATTATTATAGAGAAAAAAAAATAGGACTATTTGTTTAAAATGTGCTCTATGTGAGACAGTCTTCCTATACATCAGAGCTTTTTCAATAATGAGTTTTCAGATAAGGGATAGGTATAGCAAATACCAGAGAGGCTGCTGTAAGATGCTATTTAAAGTAACTATTTAGTCGACTGGTTGTGGGCTGTTTGGGCCTCTGTACTTGAAATGCACAGGACCTATTTTGATTTCCAGTCCAGACCTGATTTTATGATATACTCCAAACATATGTCTGAATTGCCCTCTTGTACAATTGTAGGACAAGCAGTTAATTTACTAATATTCAAAATCAGTTATTTTTGTGACCTCAACTGGAAAGTCATGTTCTAAATTTAAAAGTAGGTATTTATTGGGCAGAGAAAATTATATTGAAGCTTGTTATTGGATGTCGGAAACATTATAGGAAAAGCAATGGCAGATGGGAAAAAAATAAAATGTAGTAAATAGTACACTAATTAAAAATTTTAGCTTTTATTTATACAACCCATTTTATTAGCAGGGAAAATTTACAAGGCCATTTCAGCCATCATTCTATAGACTATATAAAATGGCTACCAAAGCAGGTGCAGCACTCTGTATGCACTAGCCTCCATATGTTGGGTTGTGGTATTATTAAGTACAGGTGTAGGACCTGATATTACAAATGCTCGGGACCTGGGGGTTTTTGGTAAGGTTCTTTTGGTAATTTGGATCTCTATACCTTATATCTACTAAAAAATCATTTAAACATTAAATAAATCCAGTAGGATTGTTTTGCCTCCAATAAAAATTAAGTATATTTTAGGATCAAGTACAATGTATGTTTGACATTATATTGTTCAAATTTTGAATTAATTTTAAAATTGAGTCTATGGGAGATCGCCTTCCCATATTTCGGGAACTATAGGGTTTGACATGGTATAATAACCACATCACCTTTCATAATGTCAATTTTCCCACTACACTACTGTATATTTACACTCTACTTAGGATGCTTACAAAAGCTGTGAAGCTTTCAGACAACCTATATATCAATAATAGTGTACATTTGTGCAAGGGAACTATTTGCAGTGTTTAGTAGATTTGAAAATTTAGAAAAAGATGGTTAAGTCTAAATCACTTCCCTCACAAGGCAGCAGTATTGTTACACTTTGTGGCAGAGGTTCAGTATAACAGATTATTAAGACAACAATGGTCTAATGTTCTTTCTGAAAACCATTTTATTCAGTGGAATTTTTTTTTACTATGTGTCTAATGTTTTAACTTTTGTATGTGTTCAGGTTAGCATTGCCTGCCCAGAGAGAATGGAGCCAATTACTAAAGTTTCACACATCCCTCCTAGCCGGTGGGCGTTAGTTTGCAGTCTCTGCAAGCTGAAGACAGGTGCCTGCATACAGGTAAATGCACCAGTTCTCCAACATGGGAATTGCCTACTCAGCTGCTGTTCTGCACAATTAAATATACATTTATAATGGGGGCACATGGCTTTTCAGTGGCAATTTTCTACAGTGTGATCTTTGTTTTGAGAAGCAGCACTTTATTGATTTGTGTAGCATTTTCTATAACTGAGAGTGTTTGAAAGCTTAGATCTATGCTGGACTTTTTATATAGTGAATAAAGTAATCCCCCTTGTGTATTATAAGGATGTTATAAGTTATTGAGGAGTTTCATGACCATATAAAAACACAAGACCGAAGGCCGAGTGTTTTTTCATACAGGTCATGGAACTCCGAGGTGGCTTCTAATATCCTCATATTTTGCAAAATGCCGTACTTTATTTATTATAATACACAAGTTTTAGTGAGTCATGGGACAAAAATGACATCACTACTCAATGTTTATAACTGCTGACTTCACTAGTCACCATTTATAAGGATATCATTTACAAGATATTCATGGCTTTTGTGTATTATATACTATATATTTAATAAGAAAAAAATCTAGTCGGACTTCCCCCAAGTATGGTGCGGAACAATTCACCCGTTGTCTCATTAATAATCCAACAAACTTTGTTGCTTTTAATTGTAACACCTGAACCACTTGTGGAGTAAGGTTCATAAATTATGCCTAGTAGTTTAAATTTTTATGTATTCAAAGGTTTTATATGTAAGTGTCAATCTGTGTAATTTGTGGAGAAACCTTTGTTCATTATAGACTTTGAAGTGACCCCTGCCTAATAAAATCAGTGATTCGGTGTAAAGCATAGCTAGCTGTCAGAATGGGGCTGCATTTACCACTCTATGTTGCAGGCCAAATAATCAAGAACATACAGTAATTCTGCTTGCTGTAGCTATCAACTCTACTTGTCATGCCTCTTTATGAATTGACCACAGTCATATGTCTTATTGTCATTATTTTTTTGGAGTTACTGCCAGCATCTGCTTCATTTGCATACAATTTGCCATGTTTGTGCACGGCTGACAGTATTTTCTTCTGAGCCCTGAAAATGCCTTGATTAATGCAAGTGTAGTGCTTTACTAATTAAGCTCGCCTTATGAGAGCAAGAGTTCTTGCTGTACTGACAAATTTACTGTCTCTGTAGTAATCTGTGTTTCCTGTTGTTTTTGGCTTTGCTCATTGATGCGCTTTCAATCAAGTGCTCAGTTAAAAGCTGTATCACTGCTTTTCACGTAACGTGCGCCTTTGAACACAGCCTGGAAATGAAGACTATACTGGATGAAGGGGATGAAGTCAAGTTCAAGTCATACTGCTTAAAGCACAGCAAGAGCAAGCATGGGCCAATAACAGGGCAGGAAGAGCCTCAAAAAGCACACAGTGACCACAGGCCAACAGAGAGCGAGAGAACCAGCTTGCGAGCCCAGAAGCTGAAGGAGCTGGAGGAGGATTTTTACACATTGGTGAAAGTGGAGGATGTGGCAGCAGAACTTGGCCTGCCCATGCTAACGGTAGACTTTATTTATTCTTTCTGGAAGTTGAAAAGGAAAAGCAATTTTAACAAACCTTTGTTGCCACCTAAAGAGGATGAACAGAATGGTCTGGTCCAACCCAAGGAAGACAGCATTCATACTAGAATGAGAATGTTCATGCATCTTCGGCAAGACCTGGAGCGGGTAAGTGCAGAGTTTTAACAAACAATAGGTATATGGTACAGATATGGGATCCATTATCCAGAAATCTCAAAATTATGTGAAGGCCACCTCCCATAAAGTCCATTTTCAGCAAATAATTTTGTACAGTGAAGACTGATATCTGGCCAAAAACCAGCCAGATATCAACTGGCAGATTTGAAAATCCCATTAGATGAGGAGCACATCTGGTACCTTAATGCAATCCTTGTCCATTTGGTCTCTGTAGACCCGATGGTGCATACATTTTTAAAGAAACTGAAAGTTTTAGCTACAAGTTTATGATCTTAAATTTAATACCGTAAGTCACCATCAAACACTGTCAATGCCATGTGGTGGTCTTAACTCTTTAGGTCTGGCTATGTTTTTCATAGGCTGGCACCATCCCTGATGGTTACGTTTCATGGTAAAAGTATCTCCTGACCATTGGTCTCACATTAACACTTGGTACATAGTGTCATCCATCTAAAATAGGCCTTATGAACAGTTATCGGCAAATTTAAATGAGAGGTTTACATTACACAGTCACAAGTATGAACATTTTGGAGTTGTCATTTTCTCTGAAGGATTTCCACTCAGCTTAGATATTGCCTTTAGCATCGTACATGCTCATTTTAATTTTATCTTTCAACAGGTGAGGAATCTGTGCTATATGGTAAACAGGAGAGAGAAGCTGAAATTGTCCCACAGCAAAATCCACGAGCAGATCTTCAATTTGCAGGTGCAGCTTGTCAATCAGGAGGTGGCAGCAGGTAATATATTTTAGGTCATTACTACCGAAACTCTTAATTATTACTGTACTGTGCAGTGATAGGACAACAAACTTGCATCAAGCAACATTGTACTTTTTGCCACTGTTTGGCACATGCTCCATTTATTTTCAATTTAATTGTTTATGGGGTCAATATATGAATATTAACAGTGTAAAGCATAGTTTCAGCCAATCCTGTGATTTGAATTTGAGCCTAGTTTTTAGATTGAATGTGACTTAATTTTCCTATCCTAAAAAAACTTATATCAAATAAATTTTCCTATTCTATATAAACTATTCAAAGTTTATGTATTAGAAAATAGGACCCCAGCAATCAGCTTCTAAAATTTTGCGCTGGAGAGTTTAAGTAAATATTTTGATATGTTATGTTCTGTGAAATAGATGAAATACATTTTTACAAAGTTTTGCATAAGGAAAGCAACCCAGCTAAGACTCCCAATATCCACAATGCCTTGCATATTCCTTGATTATTAGACATTTTAATAAGGACACTCACAGATGTCTTGGGCGGCTGACCATTGTTAAATTGGCAGATGTAGTCAGAACAGGCAATATAGAAATACTACATTCAGTTGTGTGTTGTAAATTCATATACAGATAACTTTAAAGCTATTTACGTGTTTCTAATATAGTTTAATGTTTCTATTTTATTGCTTTCATTGAACCATCTATTAAGATTTTTATTCATTCAGGTCATGATCTACACTCAGTATCTAGTAGAATTAAAGGGATACTGTCATGGGAAAACATGTTTTTTCAAAATGCATCAGTAAATAGTGCTGCTTCAGCAGAATTCTGCACTGAATCCATTTCTCAAAAAGAGCAAACAGATTTTTTTATATTTAATTTTGAAATCTGACATGGGGCTAGACATATTGTCAATTTCCCAGCGGCCCCTAGTCATGTGACTGGTGCTCTGATAAATCTCAGTTACTGCTGCATTGCAAGTTGGATTGATATCACTCCCTCCCTTTCCCCCACCCCCAGGAACCTATCAACAGAACAATGGGAAGGTAACCAGATAAAAGCTCCCTAACACAAGATAACAGCTCCCTGGTAGATCTCAGAACAGCACTCAATAGTAAAATCCAGGTCCCACTGAGACACCTTCAGTTACATTGAGTAGGAGAAACAACAGCCTGCCCGAAAGCAGTTCCATTCTAAAGTGCTGGCTCTTTCTGAAAGCACATGACCAGGCAAAATGACCTGAAATGGCCGCCTGCACACCAATATTACAACTGACAAAATACACTCGCTGGTTCAGGAATTGCATTTTATATTGTAGAGTGAATTATTTACAGTGTAAACAGTGTAATTTAGAAATAAAAACTACATAATAAAAATCATGACAGAATCCCTTTAAAGGAGAATTCAACCCTAACGTTAAAAAAACCCCTACCCCCTACCCTACATAGACCCCCTCCCTCCTCCCCCCAGCCGAAGTGTTACCCCAGGCAAATGCCCCTTAACGTTTAACTTACTCCTCGGTGCAGATTCAGGCATCAGAGTTCACGGGCGCCATCTTCTCTTTGGAATGAGACCGGTGTGGTGGCGCATGCGCAGTTGGAGCAATTTCACGAAAATTGATGATGTGCCGGTCTCAAAGATTACCAAAGCGGCTGAAGATGGCGCCCGTGAACGCCGATGCCTGAATCTGCACAGAGGGGTAAGTAAAACGTTAAGGGGCATTTGCCCAGGGTAACACTTAGGCTGGGGGGAGGAGGGAGGGGGGTAAGGTTTTTTTAACGTTAGGGTTGAATTCTCCTTTGTCTAATGCTACTAGAATTTTTCTTGAAAATATTTCCACACTCATCTGAGTGGCTTTTTATTGGGCCACAATTTAAATATTTGGATTTATCACATTTTGAGATCTGTAAGGGTTAAATGTCATATGCTATAATCTGCAATATAGAGCGTTGAAATTCTATCTCCTGTAAGCTAAGGTGGTTTGAAGGGTTGCAGCAGTAGCCGTGACTTGGCTTGCACACAGAGAGTTCTCTGTCACAGTGCTTGGTGTGTATGTACACCAGTTGAAATTTCAACCATGGCTGCTACTGAGAATTCATCTCTTTCAGAGAGAAGCGTAGGTTCATGAACTTGTTCTTATATTTATATGTGGTATACTTTATAAAATTATATATACCAAAGGCAATCATAGCAGACACTCACGCCTTGAAGATTTTAAGTTGGCTAATATTCAAATATTCAAACATATAATCCGTGTTTTTTCCAGAAACCATCCACATAATAAATTATTCATAAAAATGCCCCTGCTGCTATTTGTTCTATTCATTGTTTATATATTTAAAACAATGAAATAGATTGTTCACGAAGTTAGACAGACAAATGCAGAGCTCAATCTCTGATCCCATGTCCATAATCAGTCAGGCAAAATTTTTTATCCCTGGTATAGAAAAAGCAATTGATTAATTGAACAAAGGCAAGTAGAACTGAATATGCTACTTGTACACAGATGATGCAATGTTTTTATATTTTTTTTTCAAATGTAATTATGTAAGTTCAAGGGCACCTGCTGCCAAAATATATATATACTGTTACCTTCTATCAGCCCGCAACTTTGGTTGGGGATAATATATTTTGGCAACAAGCGCCCTTTAAGTGTTTTTAGTGTTTGTCTGAATCTTTGAAGACTTGGTATTTGTCTGAATCCAAAAAAATGTGAATTCGATGCATCCCTAATTTCAAGTGCAGTTTTTATTATTGCCTTTCCATCCAAACCGTGTGAATCTTTCTTTCTCTCACTCTCTTTTTTTTTTAAGGGCAACCATTATCGAGTGCACTAGAAAATACACTGTTCTACCCTCCACCCAGGATTACTTTGAAGCTTAAAATGCCAAAACCCAGAACACATGACCGCAGAATCAGTTCTGTGAAAACAGGAGCCATGTCCAGTCCAGATAAGCAAAACAGCAGCACTTACCTTGGGATGAGGGGTGAAGTCCACAAGCAAACTTCTGAACATGCCAAACTCTACTCCACTTATGCCTCTGAACAGAGAAACAATGGTTTGCTGGGAGGAATAACAAGGTTACACAAGGAATTTCAGGGTACAGGGTGTCAACCATCATCACGGTTTCGTTCATCAGGGAAACCTAAGTCACTACAAGCTGTCATCCATGGGCACTCTTCAAATGGTAGTGGGAAGGTAAAACATGGACATGTAGGTTTGGCAAGAGCTAATGGTGTATTTAGTTGCAGTGGGGACAGAACTCAGAAAGATAACTCAAGCCAAACATCTCCTGGGCAGGACTCTGATATTATGTGTCATATAGCAGGTCAGAGCAACTTTAGGAAAACCAACATGGAACACTACAGCAGGTCATTCAAAGAGGCAACCAATAATATAGTTAAATCCACAGAAGATCTGAGAAGTTCTGAAAAGCCCCAACGGCGTCCATCCGTAAAAGAACGTTTGTGGAGCAAACAGCCGGCTGATACTCAATCCTCTGGCACTCCATACCAAGACAATGATGGCTACTGCCCTGACCTGGAGTTAAGTGACTCTGAAGCTGAAAGTGATGAGAACAAGGACCATATGCTGTTACGGCTAAACAGTCGGGAAAGTCCAAACAGGGACTCAAGTAGAAACAGTCGCATTAGAAGCAAAAGGAAAATGACTGCTCACAGTTCAGTGCAGAGGTGATAAATAGCTTTCCATCCCGAACATTTGTTTTTCTGCTAGAGCATATTTGATGCCAACGTTTGGTCAATGAACCTCCAAAATGTAATAGTTAGTTGTTAGACTTGATTGAGTGTAGGAGTTTGCTGAGAATTGCAGGAGTCATTCAGATTTCTGTGTGAAATTGTAACATCGTGGGCAGCTCAGCAAGGCTAGTTCCTACACCCAAGGAAACCTTTTAATTAATTAAAGGTATTTTAATATTTTCTGTGTCAGATAATATCATGATCCTATGTGGATAAAGGAGAAATTTGTATGATAATTCAAGACTATAGTTTTATTTTGTACATTTTAAGAATCTGAAAATCTAAAACACTACAGCCTTCAGTTTGAAGGCTCATTTTAGACTGTTGCAGGGTCAGACAAACCTCTTCATCAAATCGGTACCAAACTTGAAGCTTAACACTGTTTTTGTCACCAAATGTGCTGTAATTTTATCCTGCTCGCTAGTCCATGCTGGCTGTAGATACTCTTCCTGAAGTAATCTCACTGCTTGTCATCCAATACATACTTTTCCCAATGAAGTACCAATTGTGAACACTAAGTAGGACTAGATGATATACAGATTCTTTCAACTTTACTGTGCCTTCAGTGAGTGAAACACAGCAAACGAGCAGAAGGAACATACTGTGCATTTCTATTGGTGGCCACAATACAAAAAGTCAGTTCTTTGCACTGTTGGAATATCTTGCATCCTTATACACTACAATAGGTATATGTAATTGCTTTTCAGAGGGTGACATGATTAGGAAAGCCGCTTTGACCCAAATGTAGTTATACATTTACTATATAGTAATGTGTAGATCAGAGTAGATTAACTAAATGGAATTCATAATCCCATCTGCAAATTGTTGCCAGATTTTCCTGATTCATAATTGTTTAGTGGCAGCCTAAAAGTCTTATCGGGTTTCTATTGGCCAGCTAATATGTCTGAATATATCGACCTTTTTTTTTTTTTTTTTTTTTTTTTTAGACTTTAGACCAGAGACAACATTAATACACAGAATGACCCAGTATTACTCTAATAAGAGTAGAATCTGGGTAATCCTGTAGAAAGAGAGAATTTTCTCTTACCAGTACTTTAGGTCTAGAGATGTGCCTACATCGTTACGGATGTAATATGCCTTATAATTAACTTAATTCTGTGAAAAGGCCTATAAATATACTGGAATAGTTTAACATGTGCCTGGGATAGCCTCAGTCTACATTGATGCTTTAGTGCAGATCAGAAGCAGCCCCTTGTTCCTAACCTGAGGCATTCTCCTTGGACTCAAAAGCAGCCACACCATATATGAACAATATTGTGCTGTTTTCATTTCAGCATGGGTAGATGCTGTATCTTATACTTCACTATACACAGACTTAGCTTTTGATATATCCAGTCAATTAATGAGCAAACAATTTTATATGTACGTTGACTTGTCTGGGCCTTGTTTTGTCCCTGTACATGTGCCAAATCCTGGTTAACCATGCTTTTTCTTTTGGCAAATCAGATCACAGTTTGCTCAATGGAACCAATCACATGTCCCCTAATTAGTGACTGCTAATTAAAAGGCTTTGGTTGTGAGTAACCAAACTGTATGAAACATGTAGTGAGGTATGTAGAGAGCTTATCTGAGCACAGGCAAGCAATATAGTAGCTCCTATATCCATGAATACCGATGTTTGATGCTTTGTTTTTTCAACTACAAAGGGAACACAGTATATGATTAAATCACAGTGCTTCCCTTTATAATGCCACTCACTGCCAATTGAATTTTAAATGTGCAGTTAATTGTCAGTTCAGTTAGATGGCATCGTCAGCATTAAGCTGCACTTCAAGTAGATTGTGTATTGAGGAAGTCTATACTTTTCTAAATTTAGACTGCTGAAGCATACCAATATTTAAGATTTTATTAATTCATTCATTCGGGTATTTCAGTTAAATTCTTCACCCCCACAGGGCTTTGATTATATTGAAATATATTCTATAATTACCCAGATAGTACAGGTATTAGATCTATTATCCAGAATGCTTGGGACCTGGGATTTTCCAAATAAGGGATGTTTCCATTGTTTGGCTAATAATAATTTAAACATAAAATAAATCCAATAGAATTGCTTTGCCTCTAATACGGATTAATGCAGCTTAGTTACCATTAAGTATGAGGTGCTGTTGTATTATTACAGAGAGAAAAAGAAATCTGAATTATATTCTTAAAGGGATACTGTCATGGGAAAATGTGTTTTTTTTCAAAACACATCAGTTAATAGTGCTGCTCCAGCAGAATTCTGCACTGAAATCCGTTTCTCAAAAGTGCAAAGCAGATTTTTTTTTTTTTTTTTTTATATTCAATTTTGAAATCTGACATGGGGCTAGACATATTGTCAGTTTCCCAGCTGCCCCTGGTCATGTGACTTGTGCTCTGATAAACTTCAGTCACTCTACTGCTGTACTGCAAGTTGGAGTAATATCACCCCCTCCCTTTCCCCCCCCCAGCAGCCTAACAACAGAACAATGGAAGGTAACCAGATAGCAGATCCCTAACACAAGATAATAGCTCCCTGGTAGATCTAAAAACAACACTCAATAGTAAAAGCCAAGTCCCAGTGAGACTGATTCAGTTACATTAAGTACAAGAAATAACAGCCTGCCAGAAAGTAGTTCCATCCTAAAGTGCAGGCACAAGTCACGTGACTGGGGCAGCTGGGAAACTGACAAAATGTCTAGCCCCGTGTCAAAATTGAATATAAAAAAATCTGTTTGCTCTTTTGAGAAATGGATTTCAATGCAGAATTCTGCTGGAGCAGCACTATTAACTGATGGGTTTTGGAAAAACATGTTTTCCCATGACAGTATCCCTTTAAAATGGAGTCTATGAGCCTTCTTGTAATTCTTAGCTTTCTGGATAATGGGTTTTTGGATAAGGAATTCCATACCTGTATAGATTTATTTTCACTTTTTGGTGTTACTGGCCATTTAACGTTTGGCATGGGAATTGGTCAGCCCAACAAGCTTTCAAAAACACATTTCAGTAAGGAACCATTAAAAAAGAAAATGTGACTGACAACATTGTCAGATCATGTGGCAGCAGCAACAGGCTATCAATCGATTTCATATCCGTTCACTTAGCTGATCAGCCCAACAAAGCTGCTAAATAGAAGACCTCGTTGCCTACCTTGTGCCATGTGTGAAAATAAGGGAAGCAACTCTCAACTTTCATCTGATTCATTAGGAATTCTATTACTTCATTATACATTTTACAAAGGGACTAAGTTTTACCTGCAACTTACTTGCTGCTTTCAAAGTAAAACTCCCAAACATGGTTGCCCTTTTATTAGACACCAGCGGGATCCCCGACTAGCTGGAAAGGCTTTTTTATCAAGCAGTAATAAATCAGATAAAAGTTGAGTGTAGGACTGTCCAGACCAGGGATGATTTTGATGTAAGTCCTATTGCAAGAGGAGGGCATTTTTTGGTAGTTTAAGGCACTTGTCTTAATGTCTTAAATATATTGATAAAGGTTTGAGTGCAGAGGAGCTCTTGTATATGTCTGTATATAATATATAGGGTTTCAGCAGGCAGCATCTGGCAGTAGCAGCTCTACATAATCCTTAACCTACTTTATCATGGAACTGTGCCATTAAATCAGCAGTCTTTGCTACCATTTTCCCAAAATCAAAGTTTAATGTTTGGTGTCTCTGTGGTTTCAGTGATCCAGGTGCATCTGAACTGTTACAATTTGCTACATGTAGTTAATACATTTCTCAGAAGCATCTGTGGAACATCAGCAACTGTTGTATCAATTCTAACAGCTGCCTTTAATGGAACTCAAGGATTCTGCTCAGCAGGGACAAAGACAAATATATCACTTTAGAAGCGTTAAAGAGTCAGCAACCCCCCCCCCCCTTCCCGAGCTGTTTTAGAAGGTGAAATATGAAACTTTACACTTCAATATTAGAAAAATGGTCACAAATAGAAAGTGATTGGAAAAGGTCTTAATTTCTGGGGATCTGAAACCAACTGAACTGGAAAAAGTGTTTGATGGTGAACGACCCCTTTAGGGTAAGGTCACACCTGGAGATTCGTGGAAATAGAGTCGTCCGGCTACTTCGTTTTCCGAAGCCGGCCGAAGTTTCCTCGTGAGGCGACTTTGGAAAACGAAGCGCCGCAAGTGCCATGCCGCAGGCAATTTTTCATTCTAGCAGGCGGAACACAAGGGGGAAGCAGTTTGGGGAGATTGGTCACCCCAAAGAAGAGGCGATTAGTCACCGGGCGACTAAATCTCCCCGAATCTCCAGGTGTGACCTTACCCTTAAGCAAAATGCTTGTGCCTCAAAAAATACATTGGATTCAGTTTTCTTTGGGACTGGGTTTGCTGCATTAATGAAGGAGCACTACCACGTATGTAAAGACCAATCGCCATAAAAATGTGGAGGCCAAGAGTCTATCAAACTCTGTGGTGAAAATTATTTTAATGTGTTGGCTTACAAGATTCATTTTTGTGCTATTTTTATTATTTTTTTTACTTCTATATAAATATGTGTAAATATATACAGTATATATATATATATATATATATATATATATATATAATTTTCAAAAACAGACTGAGCCTTTTTTCCAATGTCTTTGTTTTAGTACTTTTTCATTAAATTATGTAACTGGCAATCTGATCTTTTTGTTTGGCATATTTACTTTTGTGTTAATGTGACACATATACAATAACCTCTAATACCAGCACTAGTTACAGTCAATGTTTTTGAACGCTTTTATCGATCTCTGTTTCATATGTATTCTTGCTCTAATGACCTTAACCGTAATAACCAACCTGCAAACACAATGACAGGCTTATGGTGTAGGAAGGCTAAGAAACATGGCTTGTGTTTTACTTCCAGTAAGCAAAGCAACATATATATATATATTCCTTTTTCGGATCTTTGCTTCTGGCTGCACATTGGGTTATAGTGTTAAAATCATTTTGTTTACAGCAATGGATGGAGCTGCAACTCTTGGCCATTTTCCTAAATTTTGGACCAAACACCCTAAGAATCTAGCACAAGATGTACTGGGCTGGCCATATGCATTACATATGAGTGTGTAAGAGAAAGTTGCCTGGAGTAGCAATGTAAATGATTCTGAACCCCTGCAATGCAGATTTGAATATACAGTTGAGTTCAGAATAAGAGCAGTGTGTTTTTAAAAAAAATAAAAAATAAATACACACAAATGCACTGGGAACACTGCACATCTATTGCAAATCAAAGCATAAAATTTGAAGAAACAGGAATATTAGGCTGTTCCAAATAATAGCAGTGTCCGCATTCATCTATACAAACTCATTCACTGTATAACCTGAAAAATGTTTTCAGATTTTGTTTTCCTTTGAATCACAGAACTAATATTTAGTTGTATAATCAGTGTTTCTGAGAACTGCTGCACATCTGTGTTACATGGAGTCCACCAACTTCTGGCACCTGTTACATTCCATAATTCTTCTGCATTTCTTTGCTTTTGCCTCAGAAACAGCATTTTTGGTGTCACCCCACAGGTTTTCTATTGGATTAAGGTCCGGGGATTGGGCTGGTCACTCCATAACATCAATCTTGTTAAATACATTACAGTCTCACTTTGTAAGAATACATCATTTCTGTGTCTGATTCAGGCATATTGTTTTATTAATACCAGCAGTGTGCCTGTATTTCCCTGCACCAAGTACCCTGGAGTCACATCATGGTTTCTGGCTACTTGACACAGTTTAAATGTAAAAGTAGTACCACATCACTGTTGCCATGGTAAAGATGAAATCCGAGAGTGTGTGTGTGCGCTCCTGTGCCTGCCACAAGCATGCTGTTATACATTTGATGTTCTTAGACATTGGAACAGAAATATATCTGTTTGATAATTCTTAGTAATTAACAAAAAAATATTTTAAACATTTTTAAAGCACCAACATATTCCACCGTGCTGTACAGTAGACATGTATATACATCAAGTATGCACAGCACATACAAATAATGACCAATACTGGCTTACAATCTAAAGAGTTGCAAATTCCTCTAACATTTGTGAGAATTTGTGTCTCTGCTTTGCAAGTATACTATACACACAGGTTTTACATTTATTATACTATATGTGTTTAGGTATGGGACCTGTTATCCAGAATTATCGGAACCTGGAAATTAATGTAAACATTAAAAAAAAACAACAACAGGATGGTTTTGCTTCCAATAAGGATTAATTATATCTTAGTTTGGATCATGTACAAGGTACTGTTTTATTATTACAGAGAAAAAAATAAATACATTTTAAAAATTTTGATTATTTGGATAAAATCAAGTCTATGGGAGACGGCCTTTCCATAATTTGGGCTTTCTAGATAACAGCTGACTGGATAACGGATCCCATACTTGTATTTCTGGTGTATATCTACTGCAGGTTTGCCTTTGAATCAAAATTCTGAACCGCAAGTTTGTTTTACAAATTCTTGATGAAACTGAAGGATGAGCTCCAGCAGGGTCACTTTCAGGCATTTATATTTTTGTACTGTATCCATTCCAGTGTGGATTTGGTTGTTTCCCTCTCAGTTCATCCATCTATGCAAACAAACAAGGGAAAGTTGTGCTCACCACTATTTTTTAAAACCATTAGGCGGGGGTGCAATGAGGCTGTTACCACAAAATACATATAGTCAAACACAAGAGTCCTCTGCACTCAACCCATTATCAATATATTTAAGACAGACATTTTGTGCATACTGCTACTAAAAATTGCCTTACCCTTTAAACAAAACAGGGATTGTTTGTCAATATATTGCAATATATTTAAGCTGGCCAACTACGAAAAGGCTCTTTCGCAAGCCATGTGAAACAATGGTGTGGCTTGAGAAAGAGCCTTTTCGGCTCAAAACGTCGCTGTTACAAATGTGCACATTTATGCTGATGTAACTGTTTTACTGTTTAATACAAATTTTTGAGCATTATTGGCGAGTGCTGTTCATTATTTGGAGGCCAAACATTATGGAGGACTGACCTGAGACCTCAAGGGACGTGCACCGCAACATAACTGCATAAACGTGAGTGCTGTTACTATTATCTATAATTTATTTATACATACACAAAAGCCATGAATATCCTGTAAATTATATCCTTATAAACGGTGAGTTCTGATGTCATCAGTTATAAACGGTGAGTTCTGATGTCATTTCTGTCACATGACTCACTGAAACTTGTGTATTATAAGTACCCCCAGTGTTTTTATATGGTCATGAAACTCCTCGGTAACTTATAATATCCTTATATTTTACAAGAGGGGGTACTTTATTCACTATATATATAATTATGCACAGGTTATTGCACTGAAAAAAACAGCCACATTCAAACATCCATTGTAATATTACTGCAATTATATTATTATTTCAGATTGAGAATAGGAAAAAAGGGAGGAGGGATCGCCAGTTCTGCATAGTCCCCTATAAAGAGCAGCGCCAGCCCAAATGCACAAGCTGAAAGGTTAACCTCATCCAGTTAAACATTGTTCTGTAGCTGGGCAAAGTGTAACCTATGAACGGGAGCTTGTCTTTATATAGATAAAATCGCTGTGCTTATGCAGTAATTCATAAAACCAAGACTATATATTAGGGTATCAACAGCTGGATGTGTCATCTGCTGCACTGTTTTACTATTTTTATTATAGCACATGGTGCCCTAATAATTATGGACCACTTCCTACTTTCTCTGACCTTTGTTTCTGTGTTTTGAAAAGTGATTATTTAGTTTAGCTGTCTTTGTACAGATTATATAAAGATTAGTTGGCCAGTCATAGCGTTAACAAGGAAAAGCACCAGTGGGATGTGAATGTTGCCAAAAGCCAATGTGGCTAATTTACAGCGTTGGCTTCGCCGCACTTTGCTAGGCCACGTTTCGCCAGGGCCGCTAATTCACTAAAATCCAAAGTTTCGCTCCGGGAGGCGAAAGGTACCAATAATTCGTCAAGCAAAGCAAAGTTACACTAGCGATGCCTAATTAGCATACGGCGCCAAGTTAAAATACAATGGGCGTATATGTAGCAGCAAATACATTACACTACACAAGCCTGGGAAAGCTTCATAAAATAAAATAGAGTTGTTATTTTTCCCTATACATGTGCCCATGACTCATACATGTGCCCACTGTATAGTTTAGGAGCCATATGTTAGAATTTGTTGATATTGAGTTGAATTCATCCGACCCTCGACTTTAACAAGGGCCCCAGTCCCTCAACTAGCCACACAGCCCCACAGCATGATGGAACCTCCACCAAATTTGACAGTAGGTAGCAGGTGTTTTTCTTGGAATGCGGTGTTCTTCTTCCGCCATGCAAAACACTTTTTGTTATGACCAAATAACTCAACTTTTGTCTCATCAGTCCAAAGCACTTTATTCCAAAATGACTGTGGCTTGTCTAAATGAGCGACGTTTGTAGGAGTGCAGAAAGGGTTTCTTTTTCATCACCCTGCCATAAAGATGTTCTTTGTGCAAATTGCGTTGAATTGTAGAACTATGTACAGATACACCATCTGCAGCAAGATGTTCTTGCAGATCTTTGGAGGTGATCTTTGGTTGTCTGTAACCATTCTCACAATCCTCTGCATTTGTCGCTCCTGTATCTTTCTTGGCCTGCCAGATTTGGGTTTTACAGCAACTGTGCCTGTGGCCTTCCATTTCGTGATTACATTCCTTACAGTTGAAACTGACAGTTTAAAGGAAGTAGTGTTCTGGCTATTATGTTAGACATCCAGTCACTCCAGCCTTTATACATTACAGTTTTGGCTAATTAACTGTATTAGAAACATTTTTTTATTTTGCACAGCCTATCTATTTATACAGTTTTTATTTTCACACTGAACTGTTCCTTTAAACCTCTGAGATAGCTTTTTGTAGCCTTCCCCTTAACCATGATACTAAACAATTTTTGTTTACAGATCTTTTGAGAGTTGCTTTGAGGATCCCATGCTGTCACTTACAATTGGCCACCTTAAATATCTTTTCTCGTGATTGGACACACCTGCCTATGAATGTCGAGGCTTAACAAACTAATCCAAACAGCTAATCCAACCAATTTGGTGTTGCCAGTATTGAGCAGTTACACGCATTCAAATGAGCAAAATTACAAGGGTACCCAAATTTCTGCACAACAAGTTTTTTCACATTTGATTTAATTTCATACTGAATACTGATTCACTAAAATTCTTTGTTCAGAAAACACACCGGAAAATGAAAGACATACCACTGTTATCTTTTTTTTTTTTTTAATTGAGTAAATTATTATGCAGGCTTAGAGGGGTTCCCAAATGTTTTCATATGACTGTATATATAGAGGCAAAGTCTTTTATCCTCATACAATAAGTTTGGTCATTTTCCTATTGAGCAAACATATCATTTTAGACCTCATCTTGGAGTAACATCACCTGTATAAAAGCTCAAGACTGCTTGGTGACTTCTAATATTTTTAGCATTAACATTAGGGGTTTTCCACTATAGAAAACACAATCCCATATACAGTACATGGGATAATGTATCACATACTATACCACAAAATGAATGGAGTTCTGTGTCCATACAGGATTAAGAATTCAGTGGTGATTCATTTCCAATTCATCACAGTTAGGGGTATATTATTTTGTAGTTATACAGTTTTTGCTGTGCTAGCCTTGTGACTGCATTACTTGTCTCTTTCTTAGACCTTCATCAAAAATTGCTGAAGAATGCCTTTCAGTAGGGAATGATTCTTGATCATTAGCCAAAATGTTTCAAAGCTGCATTAACCCCTAGGGTTAAAAATTAATAGGACTAATAAATATAAGCCTGGGTGCATCCATACCAGCTGACACGTCGACAGACAAGACCTCTAGAACACTTCAGTGGGTATTGTATTCTCTACTCCAATGCTATAAATATAGGTATTATGTAATGTATTATATATGTAGGCCTTAGGTTCCTAAACCTGCCTTCAGGCCCCACAAACAGAGTATGATAGTGCATAGCATCAATGAAGCACAGGTGATTGTATGAAAATTACCCAGCTGACCCACTTAATGTCCTGTAAAAATATTCAGAAAGAAGGCAGAGCTGGCAGGAGCTAAGGATTGGTATGTCATGAGTAGCACAGCCCAATATCAGGAATTCTGTTTTATTATGCATTTTCTAGGGAGGATTAGAGCTTTCGACAATACATTTTTAATTGTAAAGGAGATGTGTGGGGAATTCAATGTAAAGTTTCGTCTTGCTGTTCAGGTTGGCTTTTTTATTGGACTTCATAGAGATGAATGTGCTTAATATTCCTTTTGCTGCATATCCCAACAATGGTCACAATCCCCACCTTACCACTGAATCTCTTAGAAAAGGCTGCTTTCTGCTCCCATCGTGCCCCAATTCAGCTGACCCCCATCCCTGTATCCCCTATAATTATGTCAGTGTTCCCAACCTTAATGTTTCATATCATCACTTAATCAGAATTAATATAAGGTGCTCTGTCTACTCATCCCTCAACCTTCTGTGTATAATTGTGAATTGTAGACAATTGGAAAAAAAAGAAATCTTTTGGGCCCCAATGCACTCACATGTAATTATGCTCTTCACCCCGCACACATTCAAAAGGAACCCCAAAACCTTCCTGGCCCCTGTGTCACTTCACTGTGTAAAGCTCCACCCTTGCTTAAAAACATATCTAGCACTAGGAAATATAACCTAACATTTAAGATCTAGTAGGAAATTCACAAGTGTTGTAAACTAATATTGTATTTAATTATTGCACCAGCCTAAAGTTTCAGCTTGTCAATAGCAGCAATGATCCAGGACTTCAATCTTGTCACAGGGGGTCATCATCTTGGAAAGTGTCTGTGACATCACATGCTCAGTGGGCTCTGAGCAGCTGTTGAGAAGTTAAGTTTAGGGGTTGTTGCAAATTATCAAGCAGAAAATGGGGTTGGCCTGTCATATAAGCTGATGCTACAAGGCTGATAATTAAATTCTGATGCTAATTGCACTGGTTTCTGTGCTGCCATGTAGTAATTATGTGTATTAATTACTAATCAGCCTTATATTGTGACATTTGTATTCTAAATGTGTACTGTATATTGTGAGTTGGTCCCTAAGCTCAGAGCATGTGGAGTGAATCAGCAGAAAACAAGATGGGGAGCTACTGGGGCATCCTTGGAGGCACAGATCTTTACTGCTAAAGGGCTGTGGTTGCCTTGGGCTGGTACAAAAGCCCAAAACATAATGTACAACATTTCTAGCTACTTCTTTAGTTAAGCTTTAGTTCCCCTTTAAAGGGGTTATTCACCTTCAACATAACTTTTAGTATGTCATAGAATAACCAATTCTAAGCAACTTTTTTTAGTTGCCCTTCATTTTTTAATGATTTGCCTTCTTCTTCTGACTCTTTCCAGATTTCAAATGGGGGTCACTGACCCCATCTAAAGAACAAATTATCTGTAAAGCTGCAAATGTATTGTTATGGCTACTTAGGCCCTCTCCTATTCACATTTAAATCAATGCATGGTTGCTAGGGTAATTGAACCCTGAAACTGCAAACTGGAAGATGCTGAATAATAAAAGGCCAAATAACACAAAACCCACAAATAACAAAAAGTGAAAACCAATTTAAAATTGTCTCAGAATAATACTCTCTATATCATATTAAAAGTTAATTTAAAGGTGAATAACCTCTTTAAAAGTCAGATTCACAAACGATTTAATCTGTTTATTGAACACAGCAAATATGAACTCTGTTGTCCCAGAAAGCTACTTTAGTGTACTGTATATGGAATACCAAATTTTACCAGACACATTTTGGAGCACAACTTAAGGCAAGTTGATGTTAGTGTAAGTTTTGTGGCGTTAATAATTTCATAAATCAGAAAGATGGAGTTAAAATAGCAAAACTAGAGGGGGGCGTAGAGGGGACTGGGTTCTTCATTGGTTTTCATTTCCTTTAAATTGACTATTTGGAAAAAATATTTGTATAAGCAAATTTGATAAAGCGTCATAAAATGAGGGGATTCAGGGGTCTGTTTTTGCTGGATCAGATGGAATGTGTGGGTGTTTTCCAGCTATTACTGTACTGTGACACAAACTATTAGAGTCTGCCATTCAGCATAAGTGCCTGAAGGTCTTGGGGTAAAGTTCATACACGGATCTGCCATGTAATGCTTGTGTAGCATGTACTGTAGCTTTTAGTAACGTGACAAACAGGATTTCCACAAAACTAAAGGTGGCGCCCTATGCAAAGCAGAGAAGTACAGCCCCGCTGCTCTAATGCAGATCACAGGAGAAGCCATTACCATGAAAAGTGGTGAGTACAAGGATAGGAAAGAGTGTGGAGGAAGCCAGAGGGAGGACAAATATTATAAACACTAGAAGCAGGTTGCACTGTGGTGATTACAGGCTCCTTGTAACTCCCAGCAACACTCGGCTGAGTTCTGAAATGTTAATGCACACACTGCAAAATCTGGAGTCATGTGACTGCAAAGATTCCTTAGTTCTCTAATGAAACAGGAACTGATTTTACATACTCAGAATTCACACACATCTATATGTTAATCCCAGCAGCAGCAGTGGAGAGGGTACCAGTACCAGTTACTTCTTAAATACACAGTATGTTGCTCCATGTTATTGCTTCATTTAAATGCAAGTGAATGTAGCACTGGTTTAAAAACAGGCAAAGGAGGATTTTGGGGTGCACTTCTCTGGAGTTTGAGCTCCTTTTGTAATTTGTTTTGTGTGTAACCAACTTTGAAGTGGGTGGGGCTAGATTCAAACTGCTATTGATATAGGTGCTACAAGCCTGTATCCAGTAAGAACATTCATTATGATCGAGCTAGAGCAACCTGTTACAGCATAAGATTGTCAGATTTTACACTTTAGGTATGGGACCCATTATGCGAAATGATCAGGATCTGCTGTTTTCTGGATAACTGGGTCTTGCTCTGCTTCCAATATGGATTAATTATATCTTAGTTGGGATCAAGTACAAGATCCTGTTTTATTATTAAAGAGAAAAAAGAAATGATTTTTAAAATGATGAATTATAATAATTTTAACTATTTGATTAAAAAAGGAGTGTATGGGAAATGGCCTTCCCGGAATTCTGAGATTTCTGGATAACGGGTCTCCATATAATGGATCCCAAACATGTACTTGTCTTTGCATTTCCCCCCTATACTCGTTGCACATATTCGCTATGCTTTGGTGGTGCCTGCTGTATGGGTACATGTATGATATTATCACATGGGGCTGGTACAACATAAAGCACAACCAGGAGGTATAGCTGGGCCACACAGAGCCTAAGAAAAAAATCAGACACATTATGTGGAGCTCTGGAGATTCGGCCAAATACCACACCAAATCCTAATTTGCATATGCAAATAAGGAGCAGGAAAGGAAAAAGTGGAAACATTTATTTACCGTCGTTGTTTTGTGACGAAAAAGTCATTTGATTTCCCTTCCCATCCCTAATTTACATATGCAAATTAGGATTCGGTTCGGCCAGGCACAAGGATTCGGCCGTATCTGAATCATGCTGAAAAAGGCCGTATTCTGGCCATATCCCGAACCAAATCCTGGATTCAGAGCATCCCTAATTTAAATGTAAACAGAGTTGGGAAACAAACATGACAAATGATCCTGGGGGTATCAAATAAGGGCTGTGATTGGCTATTTGATAATCCCTATGTGAACTGGCAATCTATAGGAGGTTCTGTTTGGCAGTACACCTGGTTTTTATGCAACCAAAACTTGCCTCCAAGCCAGAATTTAAAAAAATAAGCATTTAATTTGAGGCCACTGGGAGCAACATCTAAGCGGTTGTTGAGCAACATGTTGCTCACGAGTCACTGGTTAGGGTGGGGATCACTGCCTTAGAAGAAGCAGACATCCAGGGGGCACAGAGTGAAACAAATGACAGTTGCTAAAAAAACAGCTAAATCACTGTAGGTCAGGCAGCTCCATCACATATACATGGAATTTGTGTACATTTTCAAAGTGACACTATAAACCCCCCCACAACTGAAAACACACTAATGGTTAGTAAATGTTGAAAGGTGTGCTTTCTATTGGGTTTTAACAAGAAACAAACTTTCATTTTTGTAATGCATGTAGGTTGTGAATTAGATCAGATCGGCAGACAGTTCTACTTTGTCTAAGTTATTACTGTAAAGACATGGGTTAGCTGTGTGAGTGTAGCAGTGCTTCTGTTTCCTTTACTAGTTTTGTTGTAAACAAATTTTACTTTTACTGATTGTTCCATAACCCAACAGAGGGATTTCTGACTACTGGCTAGGATTTTGCAAGCAGAATAGTGGCAACTATTTCCAAATGTTACTCTTGTGCACTAAACTGTGTCAATTTTTTAAAGCAAAACCAGGGATTTTTAACAATGATGTGTCTTTAAAGCTCTTGGTTTATAATTTGTGTTTCAGATTTATTGTATCAGTGTTTTTTTTTCTACCATTCAGTGAGTTTTCAAAATACAAGAAACATTCAGATCATAACAATTGCTAAAGAGAGATAAAGTAGAAGCAGGGGTGATCCCAGGGCTGCTGCCACCTGAGGCAGCAGCCCCAATGCCGCCCCCCTCTCCCGTTCCATGCTTAAAACATTAGTGTGGGAGTGGGTCAAAAGTGGGCCTTATTGCTATGAGCATAATAGCTCTCTCTACACAAGCAGAGCCTAATTGCTGGGTTAAAACCCCCCAAAAAGTTACAAGAGGCAGGAGCGTCCTTGAGTAGAAGGAAGAGAGGTGAGTTGATATAAAGGGGTGGATAGGGGGTGATTGGGTGGAAATTTGGTACAGAAGGGATATAGAGGGGCAGACGCCAAACAGAAAGTGGACAGTCCTGACATCAGCCTTAAAATCTTATCCTGTTCCATTCATCTGCAGGGGTAATTTGTTAGATTCTGACTTCATTCCTCAGCTGTCATCATGCGTAAAAAATGATGTGCTCATTTACATTGTCTCTTATACCAGGACATGTCTTCCATCAAGATAGATTGTGTTGTCAGTGAGACGTACAAGATTGGAGAGTCCCCAGTATGGGAGGAGAAGGAAGGAACGCTAGTGTTTGTGGATATTACAGGCCAAAAGGTTTGTCGGTGGGACTCCAGTACTAAGAAAGTGCAGAGTGTATCAGTAGGTAAGAAGGAACCAATTCTTGTTTGCATGAGCCATTCCCAGAACAGCTTCACAGTCATCAGCATAATGACGAGTCAGTCTGCCAAGACAATAAATACAATCTACTAATTGCCATGTCTAAAACCAAGGACTGAATTATTTCATATAGTTGCCAACTTTTTAATAGTTAGCAATTTATTCTGCCACACACTAGAACGTGACCGGAGATGGTGTAGACCCACCCAAACAATGTTCTTCATAGTAGCAAGACTGGCTTAATACAGATACTATTACAGTGCTAAGCTTTATTTGCTTTGGTTGAATATCCAAAAGAGCAGAATTTGCATCTTCTGCATTGTGTGTGTGTTTAAACAACAATGGTAGCCTACTGGGCATCTGTATGCCATTTTGGTTCATTTAACAATCATTTATGGAGCTCAATACAGTGACAATGTGTAATACAATGGGTGAACCTTTATTAAAAGTACTGCTGCTGAGCAATAACTTACACATACATGTAATACTACAATCAAAGACATTTACATAGCTTAATATGAAGTGTTTACAGAGATAGTTCTGCATCAATTCACCAGACATTGAGGAGTGCCACAACTTTTGGTGCATGACCTTCAGGTTCCTGATGAAGTGATGATCCAAACTCCTGACCCCCAGTTTATGGGTTTAAGGCAAAGCTACTAACCCAAAGTTAAGAGTGTCCCTTTTATACTCATAATCTGAGGAAATCTCCAACCCTCAACGCTGACCCTTGCAATAGTGTTAGCATCTCTAGCAGATCAGCAGGAACTCTGTATTTCTTCAACCAGGACTAAGTTTCTTATTCAGCTTCTTATTCTATCTGTGTCTGTTTATTCATTTTTAAGAATATTTGCTGGGTAACCATACTTGTGTTTGCTACAGAAAGTTTGCCCTCAACAGATCAGAGACATTGGACTCAAATAACTGTCCCAAAATCTGCTGAGTTTTACTTTACTCAAACTTTTTAATAAAAATCAGCTATATGTTGTATATCATTATAGAAACCATTATAGGCACCCCAGGTCGGTGCAGTTTTCTGTTGATAGTAACACCGGCCTGGGGTGTCAGGTAAGAAAATACAACTTCTTGGCGGTGCCTAACTTTTGGCACCCCAAGCTAAAATGACTTTCTTTCTCCTTTAAGGCAAAATGACACATACACAATCCATTGGTTTATTATTAAGAATATTTTGGTTTACCTGCTTTGTATAGAGAATTGTGTTAGAAGAATGTACTGTCAATGCTCCCCTGATGAAGCGTCTCTGTATTCATTTGTCTCCATAGAAGCCCCAATAGGTTCTGTTGCCCTTCGAAAATCAGGAGGCTATGTTTTGGCCATGGGCAACACTTTTTCAGCTTTGAACTGGGAGGACCAGACTGTTGCCACTCTTGCACGAGTAGATGAGGACAAGCCAAACAACCGGTTTAATGATGGCAAGGTTGACCCTGAAGGACGATTTCTTGCAGGTATGATTTAAGTTATCTAGCAATACTTATATAAACGTGCCGGCAACCAGTGTATTAACTGCATTACTAGCAAACTATTTTGTCTTTACCTGATGATGTTATAAATAGGTACCATGTCCCAAGAAATCCGTCCTGCAGTAGTGGAAAGGAACCAGGGTTCTTTGTTCACCCTCTATCCTGATCATTCGGTTGTGAAGCACTTTGACATGGTGGATATCTCTAATGGATTAGACTGGTCTCTGGATCATAAAACTCTCTATTACATAGACAGCCTGTCCTTTAAGGTTGATGCCTTAGACTATGATATGAAAACTGGCAAAAGCTGTAAGTACCATTGTTTATACTGTTCTTTTTTGTTTTGTATTAACAGCTCTGTCTAGTCTGAAACACAATTTTCAAAATGTATAAAACAATACTTTGTGTTTTTTGTGCAGAAATGCAGCAAAGTCAGAGCACTTGAAATTAGCAAAGTATAAGGATAAGTCATCTTTGTGTTTAGTGACAATATATAAAGGCACAAGATTGAAGACAGCATGCTTTTATACAGGTCATGGAACTTCAAGGTGACTTTTAATATCCTCATATATTCAACTTCAAGTTAAAACAACAGTCATGATTGTTCTTTAAACAAAACAAATACAAACCCAAACAAGAAATAAAATTCACCACACCGCAGTAACAGTCCTCTCCCAAGTGGCATCTCACTGATCTCAATAGGGTTCTACCTGACTGGTAAAAATGTGGCAAGTCAATGAAATTACTAATTTTACAGACATAGGGCTGGTGCGGAAAATATTATTTTTTTAGTTTTTTTGCTATTTGTAAGATTATAAAGCAAATTAGCCAACTCTTTATAATGAGTTGCTTTTTATCTCAAAGTGTAACAATGGCTGTGGTTTAGTGTTTACACTGAGCTCATTATCATATTCATTTAGTTTCTGGGTCACTGAGGTGTTCCATGACTATGTAGAGCAGGAGTCTCCAGCCTTTTGCACTCTTGGGCTACATTTAAATGTAAAAAAAGTTAAATAGGAACATAAATATGAAAAAAATGTCTGAGGGTACCATATAAGGACGGTGATTGGCTATTTAGTAGCCCCTGTGTGGAGTGGCAGCCTACAGGAGGTTCTGTTTGGAAGTAAACCTGTTTTTTATGCAACTAGAACTTGCCTCCAAGCCTGGAATTCATAAATAAGCCCCTGCTTTGAGGCCACTGGGAGCAAAATCCAATGGGGTGGTGACTAGGCACAAGCCACTAGTCAGGGATTAATATGGAAAGAGGCTCCACAAACACACACAAACACTTTTTTTTTTTTTAAATAAAATATTTGTACACTGACTATAGGAGACATGTCTGCTTTTGTAGAGGGTGGGGCTGGCCATGACTTAATAGAAATATAGAAACATTAATTAATAGAAATTTTGTATTATTCAGGTGTTTTATAACAATTGTCTGGCCCTTGTTCTATCGCTTAGAAAGGTACACAAATAGTAACAAATAATAATTCTTCTGCAATTCTGAATCATGCTCAGATGGGCCCTTTTCACATCCAGTAATTATTTGGTAATAATTTAGTTGAAGCCCTACTTTAACAGTGGAATTAAATTATCAGTACAGCTTTTGATAATCCCTTTGGATCTGTCAACACTCCTATTACATCAAGTGGAGGAAACTGCCCACAACCCAGCCGAACAGACCTTATTATATTATCACTTCATTCAGTCTAAATGGCTTATTGCCATGAACTGGAATTTTAACCAACCACCCCAAAAAAAAAAGACAGTGGATAGAGACAGTCAATGCTTCTGTCCCTTACTCACTAATCTATGCAGGGGATACCCCAGGGCCCAAAAAGTTTGAAAAAGTGGATCTCTGAACATCTCCCAGCACTGATACCTCAAACTGGAACAAATAGATACAACAGCCTTCCCTTAGCCTCCCTCCCCCCCCAAAGAAACAACAGTGACCTCTAAATAGGTCGGGTAATTTATTTTATTATTGTTTTCATCTTATAAGCATTGCTGTTTTCTTTCTTACTTAATGCGATTGACTAGGCTAGAGTGATTTGTCTAAACTGGAAAACTGGGCAGCAAACTGAAAAATGAGGTTAAATGTTGATAAATGCAAGGTTAATGGCAAAAATAATATAAATGCAAGTTATATACTAAATGCCAGTGTGTTGGGAGTTTCCTTAAATGAGAAGGATCTATGGGATCTATGTAGATAACAAGTTGTCTAATTCTGGGCAGTGTCATTCTGTGGCTACTAAAGCAAATAAAGTTCTGTCTTGCATAAAAAAGGACATTAACTCAAGGGATGAAAACATAATTATGCCTCTTTATAGGTCCCTGGTGAGGCCTCATCTGGAGTATGCAGTGCAGTTTTGGACTCCAGTCCTTAAGAGGGATATAAATGAGCTGGAGAGAGTGCAGAGACGTGCAACTAAACTGGTTAGAGGGACGGAAAACTTAAATTATGAGGGGAGACTGTCAAGGTTGGGGTTGTTTTCTCTGGAAAAAAGGTGCTTGCGAGGGGACACGATTACACTTTACAAGTACATTAGAGGACATTATAGACAAATAGCAGGGGACCTTTTTACCCATAAAGTGGATCACCGTACCAGAGGCCACCCCTTTAGACTAGAAGAAAAGAACTTTCATTTGAAGCAACGTAGGGGGTTCTTCACAGTCAGGACAGTGAGGTTGTGGAATGCACTGCCGGGTGATGTTGTGATGGCTGATTCAGTTAATGCCTTTAAGAATGGCTTGGATGATTTTTTGGACAGACATAATATGAAAGGCTATTGTGATACTAAGCTCTATAGTTAGTATAGGTATGGGTATATAGAATTTATATGAAAGTAGGGAGGGGTGTATGTATGGATGCTGGGTTTTCATTTGGAGGGATTGAACTTGATGGACTTTGTCTTTTTTCAACCCAATTTAACTATGTAACTATGTAACTAATACTCATCAGTAATGTAACTGGAGGGGAACGGGCCCTGGTGCGGGACGTGCAGCTAGGCCCCCTCCGTACCAGATTATCTGCCCCGAAATCGGCCGATGTGGCCGGAAATCGGCAGTGCGCGAGCTGCCGGGGGGCCCTGAGGGGGTGCAGGCCCTGGCCCAATTGCACCCCCTGCTCACCCGGTAGTTCTGCCACTGATGCTCATAACTTACTGAATTATGAGCAATAACAATAACTTACTGAAATCCAGTGTTACTTTATTCTTAAGCCTGGTTTATCATATACTGTACTCAGCTCATACCTAAGTCATCACAAATCTTTTGTTTCATTGTTGAGTGTAAATCAAAATTTGATAAAAATAACTTTAGAAAAAAGATTATCAGTATACCGTAGATCATTAATTGTTACAAACAATGATACATTGTTCCCAGAACACAAAGTAATTACTAGAGACCTTGTGCTTTAGAACAGCAGTTTTGTGTCTAAAGAATCCAACACTGCAATACTTAAAGGGGATATAACCACCATTTTTTTTTAACATGCACTTGTTCAGTTGGGCTTATGTAAAAAAGGTGCATAAACACTATTTGAACTGCTGATTAATCAATATAAAATCTCTCTCTCCAGTGAATCTGTGCACTGGGAAGCAGAAAGACTCAAAATTAATTACAGTGGAACAAGGAGAGGTTCACAAGGAGAGATACATTACACTGTGAGCCTAAGCGGGAGTGGAAACTAGTTCCTGCAGCACAGGCAGACGATCATGGTTCCCCTATAATCTGTGGAATCGGGTATGTCTGTATTAAAAAAAAATATTCAACGAAGTAAAGAACAGCGCCTTGTAGTGAATTTAAAAGGCCTTTATTCAAATATGGCTCAGACCAGATACAGCAACGTTTCAAGCTTGAAAAAAAGCCGGGGAATGGCTTGATACATTGCTGTATCTGGTCTGAGCCATATTTGAATAAAGGCCTTTTAAATTCACTACAAGCGGCTGTTCTTTACTTCGTTGGATATTCTACAGTGATTGGTGGCCACTGCTGAATGTCCACCATAACAGCAGAGGAGTTATATGGCTGACATAGATTCAGTGAATTAAAAAAAATATTCACTATTGCCTGCATGATGAGGGGTGTTTGAGGGGTCTCTTAAGAGATGGTTTCTTGAATGAAGTATAAATGCATAAAATGTCCAGATGCTTTCAGTTTATTCTTAAGCTGTCCTTTGTAACAAACTATTCTACTGCTTCTCTCCCTCAGCAAACCGAAGGACTCTATACAAATTACAGCAAGATGAAGGGATTCCAGATGGCATGTGCATAGATGCAGAAGGGAAACTCTGGGTGGCCTGTTATAATGGAGGAAGAGTCATCCGCATAGATCCTGAAACAGGTGACATAATACTGTTAAAACATTTTGTTTCTATAGCTTTCTTACATTACAGGTATGGAATTTACTGTCTGGGACCGGGCTTTCCAGATAAAGAGCTTTTACGTAATGTGGTTCACCATCGATCAAGTCTACTGAAAAACACGTTATAATATATTAAATTAACCCAATAGGATTAATAAACCCAATAGGATTGTCTTGTCACTAATATGGATTTATGCATCTTAGGTTCCATCAAGTACAATGTAATGCTTTATTACAGAGCAACATTAAATAATTAAAACAAAATGCAATTATTTTCTTAAAATAACTGAGAGGGCCAGAGCTTTGTGGATAACAGATTTCCAGATGAGAGATCCCATACCTGTATTTTAAAGCGCAGTGCATATATATAAATTCATTGTGTATATAAGCACTTGTACAAATGCAAATCCAGAATTACACAATGTTTCTAACTATCCTATTCCATCACCTGTAGGAAGGTGTCTTTTATGTCTGTAGTTAATTATTTGAACAGTTTGGGTAGTTAGAAGGGCAACAATAAATGTATTCACGGTCACACTGCTACAAGAAAGCAACATATGCTATCAGGGTATGGTAACTGTCACTATTTATTACCCAGTGCTTTTACTTGTATATTCACTTTAGTTTTCCTTTCCGTTATTGGCCTGTTTATTGCTCAATACAATCTACTTTTGCCAAATAACCTGCTGTGTGTGTGTGTTAGATTTGCAAAACAATATGAACTGGGATTTCTTTGTCAATAATCACATTCCATTACTGTTGTAGTTTATAGAACTTTGCATGTTCACATTGTGATCAGAATCCATCATCCCAAATGAGTAGTTACCCACCCTCGGGACTCACCAACGTACCATAAACTGCCATTGTTTAAGCATGTTTGCACATATTCATAGGGTGTTTATCTGGAAGGTGCCAGTTTAGAGGTCAGGTAGTAGTCTGCACTCAAAAGTAAAGAAGAAGATCCCTAAGATGTGGGGTACAAAGTGTATGATTATTTATATAGGATGACCAGTGAGCATCACAGTTGATCACAACTAAATACTCTGGATAAACATACATAATACAGGTTCTTATAAACCCAAGAACTGGGTCCCTGCAAGCCAAAGTTTTCCAAACTCTTCCTTGTTGCATTTGGCTATTATTTGCCTGCTTGATCTTCATTAAAACATCATGAATTAGGAAATAATATACTCAGTTTCCAAGCATGTGATCCACTAAACAGTAAAGGACATGTGGTAGTGACTTTAGGGTCTTTAAGCCCAGGGTTCCCTGCTGTTTGTAGGGAGAGATTGTGACCTGGAGAAGTGTTATGCTACTGGATGCCAGAAGGGTTAATATGAGATGGTTCACCAAAATAAGTATATTGAAGGGGTTGGTCACCTTCCAAACACTTTTTTCAGTTTTATTTTTTTAACAGTTTTCCCAAAATTTAAGTTTAACGTTTAATGTTCCTGTCTCTAGTGTTCCAGTCTGGCAGCTCAGTGATCCAGGAGCTTCTGAACTGTTACAATTTGCTACAATTAGTTGATACAATTAGTTGATACATTTCTCGGCAGTATCTGTGGAATATTAGCAACTATTGTATCAATTCTAACAGCTGCCTATAATGAAACTCAGGGATTTAGCTCAGCAGGGACAAAGATAACAAATGTATCAATGAAATGTATCAATTTAGAACAGTTAAAGGAACAGTAATGCCAAGAAATGAAAGTGTTTTAAAGTAATGAAAATATCATGTACTGTTGCCCTGCACTAGTTAAATGGATCTGTTTGCTTCAGAAACACTACTATAGTTCATATAAACAAGATGCTGTGTAGCATTGGTGGAAATTGAAAAAAGGCTATATGGCACAGGTTAAATAGTGGATAACGGATAACACCATTATGTTCTACAGAGCTTATCTGCTGTGTAACCTGAGCCTTTTCTCCTTTGAATGGCTGCTCCCATTGCTACACAGCAGCTTATTTATATAAACAAAAGGAGTGTTTCTGAAGCAAACAGCAGTTGTACCAGTGCAGGGCAACACTGCATTATATTCTTATTACTTTAAAACACTGTTACATTAAAGAGTCGGCGACCCCCCCCCCCTCCCAGAGCTGCTTAAGAAGGTGAAAAATGAAACTTTACACTTCAATATTAGAAAAATGGTCACAAATAGAAAATACAAACTAATTAGAAAATGTATTTATTTCAGGTGAGCTATCTGAAACCAACTGAACTGAAAAAAATGTTTAAAGGTGAACAACCCTTATATACATTTGCATCCAACATCCTAAGCATAAGTCATATTCCACTGGTGTTGCAAATACACTAGACCTGTGCTCCCTATCTAAAGGGTCAGACCTGGCAGTCCAATATCCATAGTTGATAACCAATGTTAGAGCAATGCAAAACTTACGGTCCTTTACTGTGCAATGTCTTTCATCCATAGGGAAGCAAATCCAGACTGTAAAGTTACCTACCGACAAGACAACTTCCTGCTGCTTCGGAGGCCCAGATTACTCAGAGATGTATGTGACGTCCGCTTGTGAGGGGATGGACGAAGAGTTGAAGAAACGCCAGCCCCAATCTGGAGGGATATACAAAGTAATTCATATGTCTGATATATATATATATATATATATATATATATATATATATATATATATACATAGTATATACCAGGCCAATATTTTAATTACATAGACATTAAAGACATGGACATTTTTTCCCCAAAGGCAATGTTACTCAAGGAGACAGAGAGAGTGTTAGACACAGAACAAATTTTTTTTAACATAGTTGCATTTAAATATGCAAATGGGGGAACCAGACTTAAGGGGTCATTTACTTGGACACACTAGGGGCAGATTTATCAAGGGTCAAATTGAAAATTATAATTTTCACTTTTTTTATGGTTAAAACTGTCAAATTCGACTAGGGAGTTATTCAAATTTCGATTTTTGAGATTTATCATACTCTGGCCCTTTAAAAATTCAAATTTGACTATTCGCCGCCTAAAACCTGCCAATAGCTGTTTCAGTCAATGGCAGAGGTCCAGGGATCAATATTGGAGTTGTTTGCAGCCTTCCTGACATTTGAGTTTTTTTCGGAGAAAAAACTCAAATCAAGTTTTTAAAATTCGAATCAAATTCGATTAGATTTTTCAGGTCGATCCTATTCACCTTAGGTTTAGATTTGTATAATAAATTTAGATTGGTTGAATTTCAAGTTTAATAGGAGTTTTAAAAAACTCACACGAATTTGAAATTGGACCCTTGATAAATGCGCCTCTAGAAGTGTAAAAATGTGCCCCTTAGTGTTCATTTAAAAGCACTTGTGTCAATGGTCTGGCTGTACTTTTGCACCTAATGCTGCATTAAAGGGGCTGTTCACCTTTAAGTTAACTTTTGGCATGTTATAGAATTGCCAATTGTAAGCAACTTATCAACTGGTCTTCATTTTTTTTTATACTTTTTGAACTATTTACCTTTTTCTTTAGACTCTTTCCATCTTTGAAATGGGGCCACTGACCCCATCTAAACGAAACTGTTCTGTAAAGCTATAAATGTATAGTTATTGCCACCAGACTGCAAACTAGAGAGCTGCTGAATAAAAAGCTACATAACTAAAAAAACTACAAATAATAAAAAATGAAAACCAATTGCAAATAGTCTCAGAATATCACTCTCTACATCATACTAAAAGTTCAAAGGTGAACAATCCCTTCAGAAATCTGTTGCTATGTGCAGAGAGCAGCCCTGTCCTTACTGCCTATCATAGACAATATAATAAATACCAAGCTTGTCTCTCACTGGTGCACCTTAACTGATGTGTCTAAATAATGCACAAGTTAGGGGATGGGTAGAGGGCAGAAGACTACATGCCTCCCCCTGCTTGAACGTCTTGGGTAGAGGTCTCTGTGCTCTATTTTTGCAGGGTGTAAGAGTGCAATAAACATAGCACCCTTTTTTGCACTTTGCACTCTGTTTTGCACATTGTAACTGATCCACGAAGAGAACCAGGATCTTGTAGTAAACTGACTGACACTGGTTACTTTTCAAAAGATTTGCGGGTCCTAAACATATTTTGTCTGTCTTTTCATAAACTATAACCCTGGTAACTATAAGAGCTTTGTTTTTGCAGATTACCGGACTTGGTGTAAAAGGAATAGCACCGACTGCATTTGCTGGTTAACTTAAAGCTCTCAGTGTTCCAGGCAACATTGGGGAATGGAGGAACTGTATGAGCTTTATCTACAGACTGCCCATGTTAGTGCTGACTCTTCTGACTTCAAATAAATAGTGCATCTCTTAATAAAACCATCCATTTTTTTTACTTTTACTGTTTACAATGTTTACTAATTTCTTTGTTCCACCTTAGTATGTTTGTGTGTGTGTCTGTACTTGTCTTTGTACACGTGCTGTATAATAAAGTTTAAGTAGCTGGCAAATGCTTTACTCACTATACCAGAAATATTGCCCTAGCCACTTCTAATGAAAGTTTCCTACAAACCTATTCATTTTCCCTGCAAATTGTCACTGGCAACCCCAGTACGTATACAGGCATATCACCTGCCATCCAGTAATTATGTCTCAGACACAGAAAACTCCTATAATTTATAAAAGAAATAATTACTATTTATATATCTTTTCATCTGTACATCTGCCCATAGCCATTATTTTAACATCAGTCAAAGGATACATGTTCTTCAAGGAAATTGAAATACTGTACAGAGCAAACATTTGGGCACCTCATCTTTAGTTAATTGTGTAAGCTAAATGAGGAACAACTACTGCAGCAATTAGTGAGCTAAAAAAAAAACAAATTTCAATGCACCGTTACATTTTATTTCACAGTGTAGCAACAATAAAAATAGTAATTTTTACCTTATTAAGTCAGTACAGGTATGGGACCTGTTATCCAGAATGCTCGGGACCTGGGGGTTTCCGGAAAATGCATCTTTAAGTAATTTGAATCGTCATACCTTAAGTCTACTAGAAAATCATGTAAACATTAAATAAACCCAATAAGCTGGTTTTGCTTCCAATAAGGATTAATTAAATCTTAGTTTGGATAAAGTAATTACAGAGAAAAAGGAAATCATTTTTAAAAAATGTGACTATTTGATTATAATGAAGTCTATGGGAGGCAGCCTTTCTGTAATTCAGAGCTTTCTGGATAACCGGTTTCCTGATAACAGATCCCATACTGATATTTAGTAACACCCTCTTTGGCACACGTCTCAGCTTGTCTCAGCCTTTGGGATTTTTGCCCACTGTTCCTTGCAGGTCACTTCTAAATCTGAGATATTAATGGGCCGATTTGCATGTTTATGTTCTACCCACAGATTTTCAATGATATTTATGTCAGGGGACAGTTATGGCCAAACCTTGATTTTCTTCAAGTAGTTCACTGTGGCTATTGAGGTATGTTTTAGGTAATTGTCTTGTAGGAGCCATCCCATTTTTAGCTTCAGATTTTTGACTGACTCACATTGGCATCCTGAATTTGCTAATTGAAATCCATTCTTCCCTCTACACATATTTCCTGTGCCACTGACTGTCACACAATCTCCAAAGTATAATGGATCCACCCCCATCTTTAACAATTGGAAAGCTCGATGCTCCTTTTTCTCTCCTAACAAACCTTTGATGAACATTCATCATACTACAGCACTTCTTTCCAAAAGGTCTCTGGCGTGTCTATATGCTGGTTTGCAAGACTCCTGTGTCAGACAAACCTTTCTGTGGGACCTCTGCAGTCAGATGGAGGTTTGTCTTTGAATTCCACAGGTTCCCTTAAAGGGGTTGTTCACCTTTAAATTAACTTTTAGTACGATGTAGAGAGTTTTATTCTGAGACAATTTGCAATTGTTTATTATTTGTGTTATTAAGCTTTTTATTCAGCAGCTCTCCAGTTTGCAATTTCAGCAATCTGGTTGCTAGGTGCCAAACTGCTTTAGCAACCATGTATTCATTTGAATAAGAGACTGGAATATGAATAGGAGAGGCCATGATCACTGGTATGTGATAAATAGGCCCAACACCATAGTATGAGAAACATCCCCATATCATGATGCTTGTGCCACCATTTTTCACTGTCTTCACACTGTACTGTGGCTTTAATTCATTCACAGAATGAATGAACTCACTAATTGAACTCCACACTGCTATTTGGAACCAGCTATTATTATTTGGAACAAGCCTCCATTAATGATTCAATTACACAGAATCAGCAGCATGTCATGACTGTTGGGTCTGTGGGTTTTCTATTACTCTACTACACCTACTAGTAAATTATTTGCCATGTACAAATATAATTTCTACCAAAAACAGTGATTGATCAGGTTGTTGGACTGCTATTATTCTGAACACACGCATTTATCTTCGTTTGGATCAAGTACAAGGTACTGTTTTATAACAGAGAAAATGGAAATCATTTTTAAACATTTGAATTATTTGATTAAAATGGAGTCTATGGGAGATGGCCTTTCTGTAATTTGGAGCTTTCTGGATAATGGGTTTCCGGATAATGGATCGCATACCTGTACTATACATACATTTTTAGTACAGAAGGAGTGAGGAGTTATAAGGATATCACTAAGTAGGTCCATGACTATATTGTTTTCTCATTGTTCTACTTACCGCACCGTCACAAACCATAGAAAATACAAAGTGAAAACGACTTTTCATTCATAAGATAAAGTTGTTTCCTTTTACTCAGATACATACTAACCAGTTTCTCACTAAATCTAAAGGTTTGATGAAGGTTTGAATGAAAAGTTGAAAGTTATTCATAGATAAACATGTTGTTGCTTTGTAAGATCTAATGAGCCCATTTTAACTTCTGAGAATGATGATGTATGTTTGTTTACACATTATACACATCAAAATCCAAAAATTTCTCAGAATTTTCTGGAAACTACTTTTTCAGAAGCCCATCACAAATCAGAATATCTTCTGGACATAGGGTTGCCACCCATAGAGAAAATGTTTAGAAATTTCAACCCACTGGCCATGTTCACTTGATGTGCACAATAAAGCCGCATTTCTATTAAGCTACATACGTCTCATGTGAATCCTTCGGTGAGCGCCGTACAGCAGTGAATCATAGTGCAAATAGGGTTGCCACCCGGCCAGTATTTTACCGGCCTAGTAACACCTGCCAGGGCTACAAATTTACTGGCAATGTAGCTGCCGGTAATTTGTAATACCCTTAACAAAAGCCCTTGGCCCTCCGGCAGAAACGTACCTTTCCTTCGTCTTCTGCCCCTCTCGCGATGGGGACCCGCCACTTTTTGCATCACAGCCCAGTGGCTCCACCCTTTTTACATCACGGCCCGCCCATGTACCCATGGCACCCCCCCTTTTTTATCTCACGGCACGCCCATTTAGTTACCACCCCCACCACTGGCCGGTAATTTTTTTTTTTAAAAAGATGGCAACTCTTTGGACATCTGCTATTGACTTCTACATGAACTCGGCAGGTCTGAGCTGGACTACTTTTTTATTCTGACTTTTAACACCCTCCGGATTTAATAAATCATGAAAAATGCTAGTTTTATTTTTCCATGAAAAATGCTAGTTTTATTTTTCCATGAAAAAACTGTGTTTTTGCCATTTAAAAAGCCTATGAGAAGGTTGTTACCTTTTTTCTTATAGACAATTACAAGAGTCCTCTGCACTCAACCCATTATCAATATATTTAAGACAGAAACATTTTGTGCATACTGCTACTGAAAAATGCCTTACCCTTTAAACAAAACAGGGATTGTTTGTCCATATATTGCAATATATTTAAGCTGGCCAACTACGTCAAAGTCATCCCATATCTGGCCAGTCCTACGCTTAATTTTCATCTGATTCATTAAGAATTCTATAGTTTCTATAGTTTCTACATTATAAAATGTATAATGAAGCAATAGAATTCTTAATGAATCAGATAAAATTGAGCATAGGACTGGTTAGCACAGCTTAAATATATTGCAAGCAATATATGGACAAACAATCCCTGTTTTGTTTAAAGGGTAAGGCATTTTTCAGTAGCAGTATGCACAAAATGTCTCTGTCTTAAATATATTGATAATGGGTTGAGTGCAGAGGACTCTTGTAGTTGACTATATGTATTTTGTGGTCACAGCCTCATTGCACCCCCGCCTAATGGTTTTAAAAACTAGTGGTGAGCACAACTTTCCCTTGTTTGTTACCTTTTTTTCTTGTCAGGAAGTCATGACTCCTTAGACAAAACTTCTCCACTAGAACCCGAGTTACCCATATTGCATTCAGTCTTGGATAAGTCAGTGCCATGCTTTGCATGTGCCATTGTTTTAAGATGGGCCGAGACACAGGTAATTTTATACTTGATAGACTTGTTGTGCAATCACAAGGGCAAGTACTGACAAGTGGTTTTGAGTCCATTTGTGCCAAGGTGTATCAGCACTCAAGAGCCATAGGCCCTTTATAATAAACGGAGATAACCACAACATTAACCCTGAGACAAGCACATGTACTTATGGGTGCAGAAGCAACACCCAGGAAAATCAGGCGATGCAACCAACATTATTGCAGAAGATTTAATTGGGTCAGATTGCTTTGTTTCTGCAGTCATTAATCTGATCACCAAGCTGAGGAAAGGCCATCTCCATGTGTTGTTGTTACACTCACAGTCATTTTATTCTATACAACATTACAATCTCCAGAAATGGCACTTTTACAATCCACATCGCTAATGCTAAAAACAGGGAAAAAAGGAAAACCGTGTTACCTTATAAAAATCATCTTTGGGTTTAGTTGTGAACTTCTCTCCATGGAGTCCAAGTAGAAATGAGCAGTGGGTGTGTCTGAAGCAGCTTTAGCGGGAATCATTCATCACTAGTGATTGAAGAGTGATCTTTTAAAGGCTATATTTGACTATTTCTACTCAACTTCATGTTATGGCTTTACAACTGTCTTTTCAAGTTTGATTTTTCTTTTAAACCATCAAATTTCTCCTGTGACTTCTCTTTATGCTGTTCAGGCATTTTGGGGTCCGCTTACTAAAGCGCAGTAAGAATATGCGCACAAAATATAGACAAATTTGTCGACAAATATGTTTTCGCCAGTTTACTAACCTGCGGTTTGTGCAAGAATATGTTTTCGCCAGTTATCGCAATTGCTGAAAATAAAGCTACATATAAAATTAATGGCCTGGCTTACTAAACAGCGAAATGTATGAAAGACAAAATTAACGCCAGAATATTCACAAAATTTTACCGCCATCTATATAGTGGCAGTAATTTATTTTTTTGCCAGAAAATTCTTGAGGGGACAGGAAATATCCCATAACACCTTGTTTTACTCATCATTCTGTTCCTGTTGCCATTCCTACAGGAGAAGAGAGAAGTGACAGGATAATCAAAGATGTTTTGGATTATTCTTTTGTCTGTTGCTACAGCAGCTTTTTCAGCTGAAAGACGATTTATTATGGCTAGGAGGGACCAAAGGCTTCGTCAGCCTAGATTAAACTACATTTATATGATGCACACAGATTGATTGGTAAAACTTGTTAATGAATTTTATTTATAGGATTCTATTGGCAGGGGGTAAGTCTTGTGACTGGATGTATTGAAATGTGGATTTATATGACGCTTACGTTTGATTGGGTGAAATCTGTTTGCTGTGTTGTTGATAATATCTATAAAGTTTAGCAGTTTTGAAGATACATATCTGGCCATGAATCATGCCATAATAAACGCTATAAAACAAAACTATTTTATAGCATAAATATTTGCAAACGTAATTTGTCACCAGAAAATTCGCTAAAATTACCACTAAAGTAAGATGGTTCATCAACGTAGTTACTGAAAGTGATCGTCATGACTTCTGAGTGCATCGCTGTTAAGTAAACTTAGTCGCTGCAAATATTGTGGCGGAAAAATATTCACAGCGATAACATGCGGAAACATATTGTCAAATTTACCGCACTTTAGTAAACAGACCCCTATGTCTGCAACACAATTACCAAACACACAAAGACAAATGTTGGGGGGAGAACCCCTGCACGTTTATTGTGTCACTAGATGGAACCGCCATAAAAAGCTTTCATACATGTGACAGTAATAATATAGTGTATTGCATTAAATGGCCTACATAGGCCAAACAAGTAGAAGCATGAAAGTGTGACTAAATGAACACAAATGAGTTATTTGCAATTACAAACCTCCAAAGGAGGTAAACACCATGGTAAGAAGAAAAAGGAAATCACATTGGCATGACATTACTATGATCAGGGACATGAGAGATCCCAGGTAAAATGGGAAATTGTGGAAAAAGTTTGTGGGAGAAGTGAGATTGAAATAAAAAGTAAGTTGCTGTTTTTAGATATGTCAGCTACCAACTAAACAACCTCGGGGATTAAATGAGGAGTTCAACATGAATTGCTACTTATAATGACATGAGTGTATCTATTTGTTAAATACTAATCATAACTGTTTCCTTTACATTGTATCCACTTATTATATACTAATCTTTATTGTTTCCCTTTATAGATTTTTTCAATTAACATCTTACTATCCAGGAACCCTATGTGATTTTTGCTTTTTTTGTATGCTAATAATGTTATTCACAAGGACTTCCTGTAAGTGCCACTGTTCGGCTGGTTGTAGAGTGAATCCACTACAATGGCCTGTAATCACATTCATCAACTTTTCACGAAATGACTATGCATTTTAAGGCTCATCAAATGTTTTTTTCTAGACAATACATTTAATAATGCTGCCTTATGTAAAATATGTTAACACAGTTAATATGAAAAACAGTGTTCTTTTTCTCAATTGTTAAAGGAGGAGGAAACCCCCTGGGCGCAAAAAGCCCTCCACCCTCCCCTGTGTTGCCCGCACTCCTCCACCCTGGCAAATGCCCCTAACTTGTTACTCACCTCTCTGCGCAGGTCCTGTCCACGGAGCTCACAGACGCCATCTTCTCCCAAGCGGTCTTCTTCCTGGATTAATCTGCATCTTCTGGCGCATGCGCAGTAGGAGCATTTACCGGTAGAGATCTACTGCGCATGCGCCGAATGTCACAAAGTGAAATTGGAAAACTTTGTGACTTTTGGCGCATGCGCAGTAGATCCGTACCGGTAAATGCTCCTACTGCGCATGCGCCAAAAACGCCGGTCAAAGCAGGAAGAAGACCACTTGGGAGAAGATGGCGCCTGTGAGCTCCGTGGACAGGACCTGCGCAGAGGGGTGAGTAACAAGTTAGGGGCATCTGCCCGGCGGGACAGGTAGGCCAGGGGGGAGGAGGGAGGGTTTTTGCGCCCAGGGAATTTCCTTCTCCTTTAAATGGTAATTAATATGCAAATTACCTAGGGTTTATATCACCTTGTTACGTGTGATTCTGCATGTCTGACGAAGGGGCCCGCCCCTGAAACGTTCCATCTAGTGACACAATAAACATGCAGGAGTTATAACCCTTGCCTTTGTGTGCTTGGTAATTTTATTGCAGTACTTTGGGAGAGATGCTGACCCCTCCAACCAGCACAACCAGTTCCAAATCTGGAGAGGCTGGGGGAAAGAGGAAGATTGTTCTCTAGGCATTATGTTTGCCATTAGTGTTAATGATTCACTTCTGAAACTGGTTAACAAAAAAACGCTTTATTCTTCAAATAATGGCAATAAATTAAAGGCATAGTTATAACTATTATAGTAGTTTTCTACAGAGAATGGGCAGTAACACTGATTCAGTACAAAAGCCTCCACACATTAATAATAATATTTAATTTGGTTTGTATTCTAAGTGCACTTAGTATGTAATAATGTCAGCCTGAAATTAAGTGCAATGCCATGATAAAATGTTTCCTACCACAGCCATATATTTCTTCATCTGTATATTGGCTGGTTGAAGAGAAACCTTGCTGAAAGCCAAACAGTCTGTGTAATGCAGTCCTATGTGTCAATCCACATCAATGGTATTTATTTACAAAACAGCTTCCTATATTTTCCATAGGCAGAATTAGTTATAATTACACGCACTCTAGCTGTACCATCTTCTGGAAGAACCTTTACTTCTTGTACTGATGCCTCTTTATACAACCAGCTGGAAAAAAAGCATTAAGGGGTTTATTTATCAATGGTGAAATTTTGAAGTTATGTGAATTTTTTTATTTAAACTCTAAAAAATTTGAAAGCACTCACAACTCGAATAAATTATATAAGGCAGAATTACTCTATACTATAAAAGGCAGGATGTAACTTTATTTTAAAACAGACAATATAAGTCACCTTGAAGTTATCATATGCAGGCACAAGGCTGTTGGCTCAGTTCTTTTACCAAGGTCACAGCAGTCCAAAATGGCATCTAATGCCCTCGTATTTTATAGTTAAAGGTACAATATATTGCTTTATATTTCCCCTCCAGAATGGAGTAAATCAATGTGAAGTCGTTCAATGTCTTGAACGTTATCAAAAATGTCAAATTATTAAAATAATCCCACAGTTTTTCATTTAAAAGCCTCTATTCCAGGTTTTTAACCCTTTATGTGTTACCTTAACTGTGGACTCTCCAGGTTCACTTTGATTGTTACTACATTTCTTCCTGTGCTTTTCATCACTGCAGTTTCTACTTGCTGTTTCAAGTCTTCTAAGCCATGTCCATGCAGAGCCGACACAGACAGCACACTATCTTCGGTATTCTCAGGCCTAACATAGAACATAGTTTTCAATAACCATTTATTTGTCTGAATTTAAAAAAGAATAAAGTTGAGCCACCACTTATGGTTTCCAATGAAATGTAAAAGTAGAAATCGCTCATTCTCGTACTCATGTAAATCATTTTAAATCTCAGTCTATACACGTATATATATTTTTAAACTAAGAATCGATAATGCATAGCAAGGAAAAAATTATTTATAATGTGTTATGAAATGTAAATGGGGAGTACATCAAACATGTATTATTGTCATACTTAAGGTAAAGGGGTATACTTGCATGTCAATCAAATCAATTTTGTTTTGAACTTCAATCATTGTGTCGAGGAGTTGCTGTGGCAAGCCGAGATTCTTCAGAACAGACAAAACACTTGCTTTTTGCTTGGTTGTTTCTGGATGGCTGATGTCCCTCACATGGATTAATAAATCCTGGTACACAAAACAGCATTAAAATGTGTACGAGAAATGAGGAACTCTTACTATCCTTTCTATCTAACTGTCCTTTACTTACTCTACACAGTTATTATGCTTTACCTACTTGAACATTGAAGCAGCACACTTGTTAGCTCAATTTATCTAAATGACGTGAGTAAAACAGTCTTATGCAAATGTAAAGCCTCTTTTTATTTCTTCAAAATAAAGAAATTTTGAGTGAAAAAAACATGTACGAGAATCTTGCACTCTGATGATCTGCTTTTTTAGTAAGAATCATTTCCTTTTTACTTTTATTCTCTTTTTATAATTTAGGTTTGGAGGCAGGTTCAGAACTGGTTTCACAGAAAGATACGAAGGTATGTTAGATGGTATATTAATGAGGAACATTTGGATTTACATGTTTGGAGCCAGAAATTAGCTTATTCTTATTAGTTACCAACTTGTAGTTAAGCACTGCGGATGAGTTTGCAATCTCCATCTAAACTTTATAACAATTAGTTATATTACATTTTGCAGCTTTATGTTGGCCACACTTAGAAAAGCTTTATCAGTCAGGTACATGGAATATGGCCATCGATACTTGCAGCAAAACTGCACAAAACACGACGTGTCTGGGGCTTGATTTCATACCCTAAAAGTAAAGATCTTAAATCTAGTAAAAGGTTACATGGCAGGTAGCTTAAATGTTAACATAATACAGTGGTTCTCAGGTCAGCTTCTGAGGCAGCTTTAGAAAAAGGGTATCCAATATCTATTCCTTCTATATCATACTGCTTTTATACCCTCATACCTTTTATTTTTTAATGACAGACTAATGCCAATATACAACTGCAACCTTATTCAGAACAACCTACATCTTGTGCAGGATAAACCTAGAATATAAAAAATTTGCTTTTTGTTGTAGTCTGTGAGACTTAATTTTCACTTGCCACTTCCTGTTGTACCTTACCACAGAACAGCCTGAAATGGATAGGAAAAATGTATACCTTGTCAAAAACATCATATATAATCAGGATTTCACGTAGTGATTAAGGGGCCGATTCATCAAGCTCGAGTGAAGGATTCGAAGTAAAAAAACGTCGAATTTCGAAGTGTTTTTTGGGCTACTTCGACCATCGAATGGGCTACTTCGACTACGAATCGAAGGATTCGAACTAAAAATCGTTCGACTATTCGACCATTCGATAGTCGAAGTACTGCCTCTTTAAAAAAAACTTCGACCCCCTACTTCGCAGCTAAAAGCTACCGAAGTCAATGTTAGCCTATGGGGAAGGTCCCCATAAGCTTACCTAAGTTTTTTTGATCGAAGGATATTCCTTCGATCGTTGGATTAAAATCTTCGAATCGTTCGATTCGAAGGATTTAATCGTTCGATTGAAGGAATAATCCTTTGATCGTTCGATCGAATTTTCTGCGCTAAATCCTTCGACTTTGATATTCGAAGTCGAAGGATTTTAGTTCCTAGTCGAATATCGAGGGTTAATTAACCCTCGATATTCGACCCTTGATGAATCGGCCCCTAAATATAAAGATATTTAAAAAGCTCTTTCCTATTTGACAGTATGTTTCTGACTTGAACACTAAATTACTGTGCACACTTTATAAATTAAACTATTACACAACTGTTTTTATAATTTTTTGTATTAAAGTCCATTACCGAATGGACCACATCTTCTAGGGTTGCAGAGAAGGACTCAATGAGATTGTGGGGAAGCTGTGACAAAAATCCAATTGTGTCAACATAAATGACTGGCATGTGACAGGGGAGTAAACCTGCATGCGACGTAACATCGAGAGTGGCAAAGAGTTGATCACGTGGCTGGAGACCTTCATCACCGGTTAAAGCCTTAATCAAGGTTGTTTTCCCTACAGATAAGACATCGGCATTAGAGGATAACACCAACCACTCAACAGAGTCATGCAGTCACAGAGTCACATTACAGGTATGTGATCCGTTATCTGGAAACCCGTTATCCAGAAAGCTCTAAATTACGGAAAGGCTGTCTCCCATAGACTCCATGTTATCAAATATATAAATCCAATTATATAAAAATGATTTCCTATTTCTCCGTAATAATAAAACAGTTCCTTGTACTTGATCCAAACTAAGATATAATTAATCCTTATTGGAAGCAAAACCAGCTTTTTAGGTTTATTTAATGTTTACATGATTTTCTAGTAGACTTTAGGTTTGAAGATCCAAATTATGGAAAGATCCGTTATCCAGAGAACCCCAGGTCCCGAGCATTCTGGATAACAGGTCCCATATCTGTAGTGGGCTTATTTAGAAATATTCAATTTTGTTTCAGGCAGGCCTGGATGTGACTAAAATGCTTACTCATTTATTGCAAAATCTGAATATATTGAGGGAAATCAAATTTCAATGGCTCAAATCTTTTTTCAATGGGTATAAAAATTGGAAAAATTTGCATTGAAAAAACACCTTAAAATTGCTATAGACTACTCCCATTGAATACATGAACTTTTTGAAGGTAAAGTTAAACATTTGAGATTCGCTCATTTTTTTGCTCTTAATAAATATTGTACAAGTTTTTCAGAGCATAATTTGAATACAGGCATTTTAGCGCAACAACATCTGTGATTGAATCCCCCCCCCCCGATGTTCCTTTCTGTTTTTACTAAGAAGCATTGATATGATACAACTATTACAAAGGTTAAAACAATAGTTGAAAGCTGCAAGACAAAAGCCTTTTATGCAGTACAGCTGAAGTAATAGTATGCAGTGCTGAGCAAACAATCATGTAATATATGACATATGATATACTGTATTTACATGGTAGAAAATAGCGGGCTTGAAATTAAAGTCAAAGACAATTTAAAAAAAAAAAAAAAAAAAAAAAACCTTCTAAAATGTGATCACCAGGAAAGCAAACAAAATTCCTCTAAGACCAGTTTTTATTTCAACCTCCTAAGATATCTGAATATTTGTGGCTTGGGATAGTTGGATAACTACCTGGATCAATAAAGAAGGCTGCTGCTTTAGTGGACTATGGTAGCAGGACAGCTGTTTTACTACTGCCCATGAATGTGGAAAAACAGTGTTGTGCCACTGAGATCTTGTATGCCTAGAGCCCTAGACCCTGAGGTTGTTATGGAATAAAGCATTCAAACAATTCTGGAAACAGACATTTACCTAAAATGAGGACATATAGCAAAGGGATAGGCAGGTGAGACAGTAAAGGGTGTGGTCCCCCTCCACATTAAATCATTTACATCAAACTGCTTTGTATTGGAACTTAGAATGCAAGATTATTAAAAAGGAATGGAAGTTCTCATACATACCACTATTCGTATAGCCTAGAATAGAAATGATGGGAAATTCCCTTCTCCGACGCTGGGTTCTGAGCAAATTTCTTTTTTTCTTCACTTTTTCTAATGCATTTTTTATCTTAATTTCTCTTTCCTTTAACAATCTTTGTTGGACCTCTAAAAATGTTTCACCTAGCAGTAAAATACAAGTTTGTTATTAAAGGTGTAATACACTTACCTGTATGTATTATATGACTTAAAGGAGCAAGTGAAATAATTGTGAAAACAATTGTGAAAGCAACTAATGTTATACAAACCCTTGGAATTTCCACCTGTTATCATTCATTACTTAGTAGGTAAGTAATTGATAAACTTTGTAACAGAGCAGTAGAGTTTACATCCCCAGATTTTCAACACCATCACCTTGCATTAGCACACATGCTGTCTTTCTTCTGCTTACTGGTGATGTTCTACAAGACACTTAATTTAATGAGCCTATGTTTTTCTTTGATTTAATGATTTCCCCAATTTTTTCACTTGCCCCTCACATGGCATTTTAAATTACTCAAATAGCTATCTACACTCATGTTATGTAGCCATTATAATTTATTTTATCAAATGCCAGCAAATTACCTACATTTTTCTAGTACCAAAAATGCATAGCACACAATATAATAATATTATTATTGAATATACTTGGCACTCTAAATGCACTTAAAAATCATCAGATGGCATTGAAACGAAATATTACAGCTAGTCCAACAACATAATTCAAAATCTAGCGACATGTTACCTGAGCCCATAATGTATCTTGAGCCTCCACCTTGCTGATCCATGTGAGCAGTTTCATTTTTCAGACTAGACCTGTATAAAGAGAACCCATTGCTCTGTTCAATATATAAATATATATGCCCACGTTTGGATTATTTAACTGCAATATTGTAGTAATGTTCATCCCATCTGTTTGAAGGCTGTTCCATTGACCATTGTACAAAGAATTACTGCACTTTGTCACTTTTGCTTTTAGTTTCCACTTTCTAATAGAACCTTTCGACTACTTCAAGTACACGTCCTCTCCTAAAAAATTATTTCTTCTGAACATGCTTCCTTTGATACAACAGAGTTGTACAGCACTCCACTACCCTTGAGAAAGTCGGGACACTGACGAAACGCATTGGGAACACACTAAATAGACTGTTCCGAGTGATTATTCTCTACCACATTAAAAGTATAATATAGTTTATTTGAATAAAGGTGCTGATACAATTATACAGGATGAAAGTACATCCCTTCTTTTATGTTACTTTGTTTTAAACAAGAGTTTTTGTCAGCTCTCCCTTTTAATCTAGAAATGCTAAATACGTTTATAATGTACTTTTCCAGCAGCCTTCCTTTACATAGTGTCTGTTTTAAAAAAATTTATGTAAAGTCTTCATGGCCAAATGTACAACACGTAAAAATCTAAAAGAAGAATTTGTGAAAAAACAAACACCCATTGTGTCTATGCACCCTACTTACAGACATTACCTTTTAACATTGGGGTGCAAGGAGCTATATAAATACATGTTCATAATAATGCAGTGTCATTTAATACCTTAAAAGTGGAAGTTCGGCCAATGCAATCTGTAGCTTTGCTTCTTTTGTATGGGCATTAAAGCGGAAAATATTGAGTACAACTGTATATCTATCAAAGACCTTCACTCCCCAAGCTTCTTCCATTTCTTTCTACAAAGAAAAGAAAATGTGTTTGAATGGTTAATCTCAAATTTAAAGGAGAAATTTTGTGTAAAAAAAAAATAAGAATGTACCAGTGTGTTATACTTATTTAGATATAGAAGTATTTTTCTTAAAAAAGTTTCAGGCTGATTTATTGAATATTTCTGCAAAAACCCTAATAATCCCTCCCTTTCCTTCCACTTCCTGCTCACTGAATTCCCATTCTGTGCAGGGGAGCTGGCGGCTCTCAGCTCACTGCACTGTAGGATAGGAACCAATCAGCAGCTAGCAGGACCCGATAGGGAACTGAAGCCCTTCCTACTGTGCTTCTGGCAGGAACCGTTAGGACACACCCACCCCTCATTTGAAACACAGACAGGGACCAGAGAACATCTATAGGGAGCTCCAATAAAGGGGCTATTTTTAAAGATAATATTAATTTTTAGCACCATGTAAAAGCAACACCATATTACTCATTTGCCTACAAAATTAGGGTTTTTTCATTAATCCTATATGTCTTCTTTATAAAAAAAAAAAGTTTGTTATATCGTTATTCTAAAATGTTAATAAAACTACTCACACGTCTGGCCTCACACACTATAATAACAAGAAACTGGCATCAACAGAAAGGTTGGCTGAAAAATGTGCTGTTGTGAAGCAGGCAGAAAAGATTTCAAAATCTTGGGCACTTGGAAGTTGCACACAGAGAGCTATCTTTACCTCTGTCAATGAGGAAAGCCTTTCAACATTCAAAAACACTGCAGTGATCTGAGGGTGCCCTTTAATTACATCTGTAAGAAACATAAAAAAAACATAAATTTGGTGCTCTATATGTGGTCTTTGGGTCATTGTTTTTCTGAAACAGACAGGTGTATGGTTACCTATAGTTCTGAAGTGTGCAAAGCAGATAACAAATAACTAATTTGGAATACAAATGATTTTTGTATTCATAAACAGTTTCAAATTCATTCATTCATATGCATTCCCATACAAAGTAAAACATTCCCATACAAAGTAAAACATTCCCATACAAAGTAAAACATTCCCATACAAAGTAAAACATTCCCATACAAAGTAAAACATTCCCATACAAAGTTTTGCTTCACAGAAGATTTAATGTGCAGATGTGACAGATTTGTTACATAGATAACATGACATGTTTTCAATTTCTTGTGTGTCTGGCCATATAAACATTAGCATTCAGTTAGCTTAATATATTTCCATCGTCATTATGATGAGAGAATCAAGTAAGAGCCTCTAAAATGCTAACATACCACACAGACATAATTTTGATCTCATAATTTGTAATTTCTTGTGGGTGTGGAAATTTGGGGTTTGTAAGATATTTCAAACATTAAAATGTCCTCCTCTTTTGGCCTCCACCCAAAAACATTTTTTTGAATGATGAAATCAGATTCTAAGCAACTTTCCTATAAACAATAATTAGCATCTATATTGGTTTTAAAGGAATTGTTCAGTGTAAAAATAAAAACTGGGTAAATAGATAGGCTGTGCAAAATAAAAAATGTTTCTAATATAGTTAGTTAGCCAAAAATGTAATGTATAAAGGCTGGAGTGATTTGATGTATAACATGTCAGTCACAACTCTACTTCCTGCTTTTCAGCTCTCTTGGTTTACACTGACTGGTTACCCTGGTTACCAGGCAGTAACCAATCAGAGACTTGAGGGGGTGCCACATGGGTCATATCTGTTGCTTTTGAATCTGAGCTGAATGCTGAGGATCAATTACAAACTCACTGAACAGAAATGTACCATGTGGCCCCCCTTCAAGTCGCTGACTAACTCAGAGTTATAGAGCTGAAAAGCAGGAAGTTGGATTCTGGCTGTTTTATTAGACATCCAGTCACTCCAGCCTTTATATATTACATTTTTGCCTAACTAACTATATTAGAAACATTTTTTATTTTGCACAGCCTGTCTATTTACCCAGTTTTTATTTTCACACTGAACTGTTCCTTTAAAGGGATACTGTCATGGGAAAACATTTTTTTTTCAAAAAGAATCAGTTAATAGTGCTGCTCCAGCAGAATTCTGCACTGAAATCCATTTCTCAAAAGAGCAACCAGATTTTTTTATATTCAATTTTGAAATCTGACATGGGGCTAGACATTTTGTCAATTACCCAGCTGCCCCATGTCATGTGACTTGTGCCTGCACTTCAGGAGAGAAATGCTTTCTGGCAGGCTGCTGTTTTTCCTTCTCAATGTAACTGAATGTGTCTCAGTGGGACATGGGTTTTTACTATTGAGTGTTGTTCTTATCTACCAGGCAGCTGTTATCTTGTGTTAGGGAGCTGTTATCTGGTTACCTTCCCATTGTTTTTTTGTTTGGCTGCTGGGGGGGGGAAGGGAGGGGGGTGATATCACTCCAACTTGCAGTACAGCAGTAAAGAGTGATTGAAGTTTATCAGAGCACAAGTCACATGACTTGGGGCAGCTGGGAAATTGACAAAATGTCTAGCCCCATGTCAGATTTCAAAATTGAATATAAAAAAATCTGTTTGCTCTTTTGAGAAATGGATTTCAGTGAAGAATTCTGCTGGAGCAGCACTATTAACTGATTCATTTTGAAAAAATAATTTTTTCCCATGACAGTATCCCTTTAAGGTTATATATAAATGCATTGAAAGCAGCAGCTGTTTACCTCTGACTCCCCAAACTATGTAGTTGATTTTTGGGGCCATCATGAAAAAAATGACTATATAATATTTAGTGATTTAAAAATTATTTGTAAATACTATTGCAATTCAAAGCAGTATTTGTTTTATGCCTTTCTGTTCTTTGGTTCAGACTCTTAAAATAATTTAGCAGAGTCAGTTATCCTCCAGGTAAGCTGAAATCTGCAATATTGTTCCAGAAGTCAGAACTACAGAAAGTATAAACAGATACTTCTTTCCATCTGCAATTACATTTACAAATAACTATTAAAGATGTTTACTGATGCAACTGGAAAGTAACTTAGAATCTCATTTTCTTTTATTGTAAAAAAAACTTTTTTTTTTGGATGGACTATTGCTAATTATATGCATCTCTTTATTGACTCTTGTTAGGCATTTTGCCTTGAAAGCTATGATCAGACCAGGATATTACTCAGACTGCAGATAAAAGCATGATCGAGAAACAAGGCCGATATCTTGCCTGCAGAACGATTAATTTATCTGCAGGATGAGAAACAGCCTGGTGCGACCATAGTATTTAATAATAAATTCAAAAGCAGACATTTATCCCCCTGAAAAGCATGTCACCTGTTAGTGTCTGAAAATTTCCTTTTCCGAATATGAGCTTGCTATCAGGAGATTTTGTAGACATAATTAATGTGTTTACCACAGACCAGTTAGGAAGACTGTGAACGAGTGCAGCGGCTTCAGCAACCTGCAAGTCAGCTGAGAGAAGAAAAAAAAAAAAAATATTTACAAATGATGCTGGAATACTGGGGGATAATGGTGCATTGTAAGTAATATAAAAAAAAAACATGGCAGTTTGAATCCGCATTTTACACTTAGCACTTGTAAATAAGATCTGTTATGGAGAAAGCTGTGCAGATGGGTGCCATTTGCTCATGGCACAAAACATACGTTAAATACTTTATATATTCTATGCACGCACAATTTATGGCAGCCCTCTGAAGGTCAGCATTTGCATTAGTGTTAAATAATATATTGGCACTTTATAGGCAAGCAATAATAATACCCATAAACATTTTGAGAACGGTAGTTTTAAAAGGGTTTCACTTGGTATCAAAATGAATGGCTGGCTTTTTTTGTGTTGTTTGTTTGGTCAACATCTACCATTGATTTGCTGTTTTCTAGAGATTACTGGAATTGCTTGTGGAGTAGACAGTACTAGAATAAAGCAGTCCTTGTTGGCATTGCTACATGCACCTAGTAGAGAATGTGAGTTACCAGTGCTCAGTTGGTCCTTTTTAGCCCCCCACTTTACGTCTGGGTGTACAATAAACACCCTGTGTGCCCCCTGTAGAAGAGAAGCTGTGTGAGGAGACAAGTCCAGATCTTCCAGTTCCTCCTCCACCTCTTCCAGCCAATAATCATCAATGGCTGTCAGGTTTCCTGCTTTACTGTGCTCTCCCCCGTGCTTCTTTGCCTTCCAATACGGTGAGCCACTAAAGAAGCAGCGTATACCGGACAATGGGAGATGGAAGTGGCCATTACTGTGAACTTTGTGGGCAGAATAAAGAGAATGGCGCGCTTGGAATGTCACGGTTTTGTGAAGCGAATAACTGCAGCAGCAACGCACTGCTCTAGACGCCCTCACGAGCAACATGACCAACTTTTCCTGGTCGGGAGATCACGTGACACTGAACGCGAGCTCTAGCATTTGCGCATGCTCAGTCTTTTTGCAGGGCGGGGCAAGGACTCCAGTCCTGGTGTATTAGTCTGTTCCTGGAGTTGAGCATCATGCACTACCTTATCTAACTATACCAGTCACTTTGCTACTACGTTGTCCACACCCCTGAATCTGAATCAATTCTGCTCTGGCGAAAAATCACTTTAGTCAATACTTAGGACAACTCGCCCCAACCCTCCATTTTATCATTGTTTTCCGCTGCTCCTGTTTCCCTCTTTACAAACCGCTGTTGTATTAACTGTGTGCACTTTGCTAGGCTGGTCATATTTCTGTTCTTAAATAACAGTTGGAAAGCAGCCCCCCCCCCCCTGCAGTTACACTGCTCTAAGCACAATGGGCCGACTTTGTCGTCTGAGTAATACGACACCGTCACTTTCAAGTTCATTTCCACAGTCGCTCTGAGGTACAGTAATTCCTGTATGAGAACGCTGCTCTGATTGGCTGCCCAGCTGCTGCTGTTCAGCGGTGATAGGAAGCGCAGAGAAGAAGGGCGGGCTGCCAGCACTATACAAATAATAACAAACCTGTACTGGAGTGGGTGTGGGTAGGTGAAGCCCTGACTTGTCATATTTACCACTATTATAGGTAAGTGGCTGTGTGGGAAAGCAGTGTTATTGCTTCGGGGAACCGGGTATCTGTCATCTGTGGGCATTCGGATCTGCAGGCCCTGGCTCTGGGTGTTCTGCTGCATGGCATGGGTTCCATTACATAGATTGGCTGCCATGATGGACCAATAAGCAGTGCAGCTCTCAGCATGTAGCCAGGTAATGCTTATAATTGTAGTTTCTCATCAGCAAGGGGTGCCAAATGCACCCAGTGTTTGTAACTAGAGAGGTGTGTGTGTGTGTGTGTTAACTCTTTCTGCTTTCAAGTGGTCTGAGCATATATACTTGACACTTTTTATTAATGCCTTTAAACGGTGCAAATTTTAGATATACGCTCTTTCTTCAGCTCCTACAATTTCTTTGACATTCCAGGGCCCTTTGTGAGTGGCAGCTAAACATTAATTGAAGAACTACTTGGACATCTGATCTTGGACATCTTAGCCCTGTGCGCTTCTGAGAATTCATTTGAGTCTGTCCCTAAAACATGCATTTATTAGATGTTCACCTTAATCTTTACAAGAACTAGTACATTTATTCCATGGGTTTAATTAAATCACACAGTAGAGTGAAAGCCCGTGCAAAATTGCCCTTTAGTGCTCCAGCATAAGGTGGAAGGCACAAGCAGCCCTGTAGTTAACGCCTGCCAGTGCATTCTGCCTTCTGCATATTAAATGTCACAGTGTTTCTTCTCTTTCCTTTGAACAAATGATGTTTATACAGCAGTTGTATTTACTGAGTGCCTCTCCCATGTCTGTACTGTACTATACTGCCTGTGGGTGGTGACAGGCTGAAGTAGTAACATTCTTTTGGGATGATGAAACTTTTCAGTACAGTTTTGTGATGTATTTAAAGAGGTGGTTCACCTTTAAGGTAACTTTTATTATGTTATAGAATGGACAATTCTAAGCAACTTTTCAATTAGTTTTCATTGTTTATTTTTTTATAGTTATTTTCCTTTTTTTCTTATTCTTGCAGCTTTTAAATGGCCACCGCTAACGCCCTTTTAAAAAACAAATGCTCTGTAAGGCTAAAAATGTATTGTTGTTGTTACTTTTTATTGCTGATCCTTCTATTCAGGCCCTCTCCTATTCATATTCCAGTCTCTTATTCAAATCAGTGCATGGTTGCTATGGTAATTTGGACCCTAGTTACAAGATTGGTTAAGATGCAAATTGAAGAAGAGCTGCTGAATAAAAAGCTAAATAACTCAAAAACCACAACTAATAAAAAATAAAAAGCAATTGCAAGTTGTCTTAGAATATCACTCTCTATATCATACTAAACGTTATCTCAAAGGTGAACAACCCCTGTAAATGCACACTAGCATGGGGCTCATTTACTATAATGGAATATTTAGCAAAGTGCAAAAGACAAGTACAGCCCATGCTTTATGTCCACAATGCATTTGTTTTTTTAGGCAGGAATTTCTAATTGTGCCTACCAGGTTACGCATTGGAATAGGTTGCATCCAGGGTTCTTTTGGTTGTTCATTAAAGTAACAGTAACACCAAAAAATGAAAGTGTTTTAAAGTAATGAAAATATAATTTACTGTTGCCCTGCACAAATAAAACTGATGTATTTGCTTCAGAAACACTACTATAGTTCATATAAACAAGCTGCTGTGTAGCAATGGCAGAAATTAAAAAAAGGCTTTATAGCACAGGTTAAATAGTGGATAACAGATAACACCATTATGTTCGACAGGGCTTATCTGCTAGCGGCTGTGTAACTTGAGCCATTTCTCCTTTATCAATATTATAAATTGGATTGTCCCAGAGTTTTCAAAACCGTGTCACAGCACTCCTCAACAAGTAGCAGCCTCCGTGTCAGGATGCCAGCATTCAAAGTAGTAAAAACATATCACCTGGAGAGTATGTTATATATTCAAATCATCTTTTCTTTTTTATTGTAGGTAAAACATGAACAACATGTACGCACCTGATGAAGGCGAATGTGCCGAAAACATGTTGTGCATGTTTTACCTTTTCTCCTTTGAATGGCTGCCCCCATTGCTACACAGTAGCTTATTTATATAAGCAAAAGTAATATTTTTGAAGCAAACACAGCAGTTTTACCAGGGCAGGGTAACACTGCATTATATGTGTATTACTTTTTTGATGTTACTGTTCCTTTAAGGACATGATGTGAAAGATAAGATAGATTCTAACCTCTAACCACTCAGCCAAAAGTAAGACATGGCAATAGCCTTTGTACAGTGGCGTAACTACCGGGGTAGCAGGGGGTGTGAGTTGACCCCCGCACCCCAGCAGATCGCTCACTGTGTACCTGGCTGCAGTTGGCTGCAGGCGAATAGAAAGCGCATAGAAAATCTGCACAGAGGGGGTTGGGCCCTGCTGCACGGCCTGCCCCAGGGCCTGCCCCCACCTAGTTACGTTACTGCCTCTCTAGCCTCTCACTTAAATGGTTAGTTCACCTTTACGTTAACTTTTAGTATGTTATAGAATGGCTAATTCTAAGCAGCTTTTCAACGGGCCGTCATTATTTCTTTTTTTATAGTTGACCCCATCTAAGAAACAAAGGCTCTGTAAGGACAAATTTATAGCTGTTGCTTCTTTTTATTGTGCATCTTTCTATTGCTAGGGTAGTTTAGCCCCTAGCCACCAGCTTGTTGTCACACTTTTTAAAATTCAATCTCCCTTTTGGTTTAACACTTGGTAAGGCACTCTTGCCACATAAAAAGTTGTAGCTATATGAAAATATTACAGTAGTATACATTATTATTATCACAATATATTTGAAGTTATATCTTCGAATGCAATAAACAAATTATTAACAGAATGCAGAAATTGAATATAGTAGAGCTATAATATAACTATTATATGTAGAAGTTGAACTTGGTTCTATAGCGGAACCAGGACAAATGATTTTAACTCTTACTCTAGATAATATCCTTATTCGTATACTTAAAGAGTTCATCAAGCAAAGTTATGGGATCTGTTATCTGGAAACCCATTATACAGAATGCTCTGAATTACAGAGCATTGTAATAGAAACTTCATGATGCATTGTCTTACTCGCTAGGTTGAAGTAGCGTTTTGTACTTTTTTACAAATGGGGAATTTTTAGCAAAATGGATACCCCACATTCCAGTCTTAGAGAGAATAAGTAGAAGAGAATATTAAAGGGGAAATATACTTTTTTCCTATTGTTTTAATAAAAAAAATCTAAGTTTTTTGTTAATTTTTGATTAAAACAGCGCAAACAGGGAAATTGAAGCTACTCCATGTTTGGTCCTGGAGAGGTAGATAATTCAATTCTCAGTATACAACTCCCTCTTTCTTCCTTTATTTTGACTGTTTTGTAAGCAGGTGTCCATTTTGCAGGGAAATTATGTGTGCATTGATAATCTAATTACAGGGTATGCAACCCATGGAAATTATTAGATGAGAAATCAGTCCCCAAGTAGTTTCATGTCAATCTGAAGGAAAGTGACTACTGGAGGACAGTGGCCAGTGCAGATAATGCACTTGGATGAAGAGGGGATTAGCATGTTGTGCAATAAGTGCCTCAAGGCTTATAAATATTCATCTTAAATGCTTTCTATGACTGCCCTTTTATATATTGCCTTGACATATAGATTTGGTTTGGCACGGAATAGTACAACCAACTGTTGTCTGTGGCATTCATTAAGAGGGTTTAGTACAGGGTGTAATGTATAAGGGATAATGTTGTGAACAAACTTGTAGCAATAACATTTTAATCTTGGAATGTTATTTTTTGGGATATATTCATTGTGTATATATATATATATATATATATATAAATCTATATCTATAAATCTATATCTATAAATCTATATCTATAAATATATATATATATATATAAATATATATATGTGTGTGTGTGTTTTTTAATATATTCAGTGGCGTAACTAGATATTACTGGGCCCCACAGCAAATTATTTTTCAGGCACCCAAAATGTCAACAAGTTGACCTGTTTTGCAAATATTCAATTGTATATGAATTAGGGCTTCATGGGGCCCCTATACCTCCTGGGCCCCCCTACAGCCGCAGGATCTGCTTCCTCTGTATTTACGCCCCTGTATATATTCATTATAATTCTTCTGGTGCAACCCTGAGACTAAAATAATGTTTGAAATGTATCATAATGCAGAGAGAATACCTAAGGAAGAAAACACACAAAAGAATGTGGACTGGGAAACCCTTGCGATAATGGTAAATTGTTTCTTTTTTTGTTTTTTTGGCTTGCACTTAATTACATTTAGAATTGGTCTGTTTATTTTAATTATTATTTGTAAAAATAATAATAGTGGAAAAAAAGTGAAACAGGCCATTAATCAAAACACACAAATGTGTCAATTTGTCAGTTAAAGGGGGGTCAAATTAACCCTCGATATTTTGCGCAAATAGTACGATCGAACGATCGAAGGATTATTCCTTCGAGCGAACGATTAAATCCTTCAAATCGAACGATTCGAAGGATTTAAATCCAACGATCGAAGGAATATCCTTCGATCAAAAAAAGTTAGCCAAGCCTATGGAGACCTTCCCCATAGGCTAACATTGACTTTGTTAGCTTTTAGATGGCGAACTAGGGGGTCGAAGTTTTTTTTAAAGAGACAGTACTTCGACTATCGAATGGTCGATTAGTCGAACGATTTTTACTTCGAATCCTTTGATTCAAAGTCGTAGTTGAAGGTCGAAGAAGCCCATTCGATGGTCGAAGTAGCCCAAAAAAAACTTCGAAATTCGAAGTTTTTTACCTTCGAATCCTCCACTCGAAGTTAGTGAATCGGCCCCAAAGTAGTGGCAGCTCCAAGCTCTAACATAACAAAACCTCTCCAGATCAGTAATCCTTGATTCAAATTTACACCACAAAGCAAAAAAGCACTGCTAGGTTGGTGGCTGCTTAATCATCTCTTGGAAAGGAGCACCAAATTAGAGCATGGACACTTGAAGCCAAGTTTATACATGATATTATATAATGATTATATTAAATGGTGTTTTGAGGAACCAGGTAGGGCATACTGAGCTGTTTTGAGGAGAGTGCAATGGTGCAGCTCAGGATGGGGTAAAAGGCTATTTCATGGGTCGTAACTTAAGTACACACATATGGTTCTCTTTTAAGGCGTCATTGAGGAGACAGCTGAATTCTAAATGAAATGAAAGCAGGTGTTCATTTTTTTTTTTTTTTAACATTTATACATTTTTGTTATTCAGTGCTCAGGCTTGGTATTTAATCAGTTTTCTGTTTGCTATGTGTCAACTGGTTAGAAACCAGTTTTAAAATTAAAGTTGACCAAATAAGATATAATGAAGCTTCATGGTCCGTCTGTTTTTTTTATATTTGCCAGAGACAAGAAACATACAAATACAGATCCAACTTAGAATAGGTCCAATAGGAAACCAAAAGACAGTATAAAAGCAGTTTGCTTTCAATAGTCTCTTATTACATGTTAAAACCGCACTGGACGATTTAGCACTTATTCTGCCCCATATCTACTTATTCAACCCCATATTCCCTTTCTTGATGTCCACCTCCACATATAAATTCTGTATATAAAATCTTTGAAAACAACATGGCTTAAAACAATCAATGGATCTGGAAATTATTATTACTGTATTAACATGTCTTTATAAAGTACCAACATTTTTTGCAGCACATACAATAAATGGGTACAATACAGATTGCATCAAAAATAACCTAAAAATGTATAACCTATGCACGATGTTGAACGGGTCCTGCCCAAAATAGATTTACAGGATTGAATAGATCTCCAGTATAGTGGAGGCGCATTTTAACATAATATTAATAGGCCTGTCAAGCAAAACTGAACTGAGTAATGTTACAGAATGCTGCTGCTACTGTTAGCACCCAACTACTCAGGTAGTAACCTTTGTATAGTTTTGCTGACACATATTATATATTGATGCAAATTTGTTGTAAGTTAATGCAGCCCATTGCAGGAAACATGGAGCTACCATCATGCCCATGCTTGTGGCAGCTCCAGGGTTCCCCAGTGTCAATAGGTACAGTTGCATGCCATGCTTTTGAAAGAGGTATGATCAATCAATGGATTTTTTTAAAAAGGTTTTTATTTAACATTTTTCCCCAAAACAACAATACATACACATTAACATGCATTGCATTGACCATACAAAGTCAGGGGTTACATAGACACACTATTGCAGGAAATCGTGAGGAGCAGGAATCTGACATGTACCAGAGAGCCAATGGGAGGATCATCAGGGAATTAGTTTTGGTTTGGTCCTTAGTGATGTTAAAGATCTACTGCTGGGTTGATCTCCAGCCAGGGGTCCCGGACCTTCTCGAATCTTGAGGGCGTCGCCTGGCCACATAGTTTAATTTGATAACAGGCAGTTTACTGTTTATTAATTGCACCCATTTCTATACCTGCGGTGGATGGGGGCTCATCCATTTCATTTAGCGTTTTTAATAGGGTTCTGGTCTTGTTCAAGGGGACTATGTCATCTACTAGTCCCAGTAAGCACACTTCTGGGGCTTGTATTCCAGGTAATAGGACTTTCTCGTTGAGATACCTCACTACTTCCGACGAATAATTATACACAGTTGGGCACTCTCACAATATATGGAAAAATCCAGCATCTGGAGATTGACATTTGGGGCACAGCACATTAAGGTTCCTGCCCATTACTTTCAACCATATCAGAAATGTAAAGTATGGTGATACCTTTTATTGGCTAACTGAATATGTAACTTTTATAGTTTCCTGCATTTTTTCAATGGCTAACACGGTACAACATCTTATAACCTTATCGGAGTAATAGATGCAAGTATCTTAATGATTTGTGACTCTATATGCACTCCATTGCTTCCAATTTAGCACCCACACTTCAGTGCGTGTTTATAAATGACTACTCAGCTCAGACTTAATTCGAAAGACAGCCACTAACAGTGCACTTCTATCCTTTAATAGTATCATTAATTTCATTAGATCATACTATGTTCTCACAGAAGGCTAGGAAGATCCGAAGACAGTCAGAAAACCACTCTGTGAAAAGTTCTGGAAGAAGAAGCAGGGACAGCAGAATCACCAATGGAGAAAAAGCCGAGGCTGTAACACTTTTTGAAGTTGTTTGCATTGGAAAGGGGGCAATTCAGGTAACATTAAGAGGCATAAAGAATTATGTTGTACAGTCACTAGATGCACTATGTTAATGTGAGTGTATGTGCTTGCCGTAGACACACATACCCAAACAAGCACTAAGCTTGTATCCATTATGATTGGCTGTTGCTATGTGAATATGAACATAAGCTAGAGAGGTGTATTTTATCATTAAATTATATCAGGGTACATAAAGCAGTAATGTGCCTTTGCTTGCTGCATGCTCCTACAATCAGTTCATTTTTAGAAGTCCACTCAATGGGGAATGGTTTTATAAATATTAGAACTTGTACAGCAAGCCTATACAAGTGAAAGAGGTGAAATAATTACTTTGCTGGGGTTTGATGTGTCTTTTAACAATATCACAAACACTATGTTGCTTTCAGCGTATAATGTGATGTTTCACATATGTTTGCAGTCTGTGGTGAGTGACTGGGTTGAAGTCTATCAAGAAGACAGGGATGCAGCATTGCTCGACCTTCTAAACTTTTATATTCAGTGCTCAGGATGTCAAGGTATGTATCTTCTATTGGTAAGGAGAGTAGTGTAAGAACTAGAGAGTGCTGCCAAAGCAATGTGCAATAAATTTAAATGGTATTGTCATCATACGTAATTGGAATATTCAGAGTTGTGTCCTGTTTAGTTGTTCTGTTATGTGAAAGGATAAATAGGCACTAATAATATTGTAGTGAGGCACCAAATGCACAACATAATCGTTCTGCTGAACGATTATTATTCTGCATAAAGTGCTGGGATTTGGCCAAACCTTCAACAATTGCTGGATTCAGTGCATTCCTAATTAGAAAATAATGCAAGTGTCAATATGGAGAAATGCAAAATAGAAAGTTAAATAATTCTAATATTATTTGCATAATGTGAATTGAAAGATTTTCATTGTCCAACTTTTTATAAATCTTTGTTTCTAGGGGTGGTTACTGCAGAAATGTTTCAGAATCAAGGGAACCAGGACATAGTGCAGAGGCTTACAGAGGAGTTTGATAAAGTAATTATGTAAATGTTTCTTCTTATTTAAAACAGTAACTATTGCTGAAGTTCCATGTTCTGTAGCCCTCCAGTTTGGTATTAAAATTGATTTGCTTAACTCATTGATATAAAAATCATGGATTAATTACACAGTGGCTGAATAAAAACATAATCATTAATACAAATTGTAGGGATGCACCAAATGCATTATTTAGATTCAGCCAACTACTAATTACTCCACAAAAGCGGTATGAAAATTGCATCTTTGAATGCACCAAATTGGTCAATGCATGATGCATCGGCAAATGAAGAAGAGCTATTATTCCTTTATATGTATAACTTTACCCTCAAAATGAATACTTAAGCAACAGATGATATCATATTAAGTGGCATATTAAAGAATCTTACCATACTGGTATATATATATATATATATATATATATATATATATATATATATATATATATATATATATATATATATCTATATATATATATATATATATATATATATTTAAGTCAGTATTGCCCTTTTACATCTCAGAGATCACCTGACCAGAAATAATACAACTCTAACTGTAACAGGAAGAAGTGAGGAAGCAATATATTTTTATTAAGACCTACATTGTTCTGGGGGTATAGTTTTCCTTTAAACATTTGTGTACTTATTACAGGATCAGTGGTCGACTTCCAAACATTACACGGTTTTCTGTGTGGCATCGGTGAATATGTACACTGTAGCTATGAAGGGTAGTGCACATTTTCAGTGTAGTAGTTTTAACAACATTACCTATATGATTCCACTCATGAAGTTCTTATCAGAGTGAATACAGAGACTTAGCACTGATTTGAACTCACAACAACCTTGCTGATTGCAATGGGGCTGCTCAGCAGTTCAGTTCCATGCAAGCAATCCTTGTCACTTTCTGCAGAACTAATGTCAATAGGGAAGGTTCTACTTTGTGTGTAAAATAATCTTCACTCCATTGTGTCTTTATATGTACACTGACACATATAAATTAAAGTATGAGAAGTGTAACATGAAGGAAAGATATATTTATAATGCTGATATTGATTCTCATCCTTCTAGGAAACAGGTTTACAGTTCAAGAAATTTATGGCTTTTCCTTGGATTCTCACTATTACATGGCCAAATAACATGGTAAATCGAACCAGTTTGTTCAAGTATTTATGGTAATGCATGTTCTGCTTTATAGTGCTGCTTGCATAAGTATCACTATATAAATTAAAATATACATATATAAATGTAAGAGCGTTATGAAGTTTGCCATATCATTGATCCCAACATCTGGAGCTCAAATGGTTATGGGACAGTGAACAGTAACCAGTCTAAGCAATTACATGTTGAAATGAAAGTCTTTCATTGAAGAATTACAATTATTTCTGAAAAAAAGTCTGTTGATTAAACACTAACGTTTGAAAGTACTGGTGTAAATGTGTTGAAAATATGTTGGCATATTTAATGCTTATTGGCAGTTTATATTGACAAAGCCAGGTTGTATCTTTTGTTTTTGGTGTGAAATTTGTATTCTGCTGAACACAGGAAAATGGAGACTATCCACTGTCCAAATCAGGAATCTACTGGAAAAAATTCAGGGCAAATATCTGCGAACTCACAGCTGTGCTTGTGCAGAAGTGTCAATACAATGCTATTTATGATGGATATCTTCTGGACACAGTTATCTCACTGTTGCTTGGTTTATCAGACTCGTGCATCAGGGCATTCAGACATACAAGCACTTTATCGGGTAGGTTTATCTAGACCTCTACCTTTCCTTTTCACATTAGAAATTTGATACATTTCAAGTTTGAAATTCAGAAAGTTGTAAAGACAGAAAACCATTTCCATGCTTGGTTCAATTGAGGCTCATTAAAGGGGAACTATTGCGAAAATTTTAATTTAATATAAACTTTAGTATAAATTATCTTTTTCGCGATAGTTCCTCTTTATAGCTATTACCATCCAGAGAAACTCAAACTATCTACATAGTTCAGAGTAAGTGAAAATGCCCTCTGGTGCTACTATGGGCCTAGTAACTTCTAGCAACCAATCAGAAGGTAATGTTTACTGGTCATCTGTTCGAAAGCAAATGTCTAATTGGTATGTTAAGAGTTACTAGAACTGGGTCAACGTTGTGGCTTTCGTTGTTACCCAGCTTATATATTGCCTCAAGACCCCAACAAGTTTTTAGAGATTCGAATTGGAACCTTACTATGCATATTTAAATACAAGCAGCTTCTGAGAGTATTACTATGAACTGTATAATACTGTGCAGTTAGATGACAACAGTTGTTCAGCCCTTCAGTTGAATACTGAACTAAGATATAAAAATATAAGACAGTTAGTAATGCTTTATGTTATATACTGTACTTACTGTACCAGTAATCAGCCCTATAACAGTAAATATATAAAGGGCTCATTCAGGGGTGTAACTACAGAGGAAGCCTACCCTGCGGCTGCAGGGGGGCCCAAGAGGAAAGCCCCACGGGGCCCCAAGAGGAGGGCCCAAGAGGAAAGCCGCACGGGCCCCCACAAAGCCCTAATTCATATACAATTTCAATAAATATTGTTAAAACAAGTCAACCTCTAAACATTTTGGGGGCCTGTAAAATAATTTGCTGTAGGGACCAGTAATATCTCGTTACGTCACTGGGCTCATTTACATTTGATACTGTAGTTGCATTTACTCACATTTTCCTGCAATCAGTTGCATATAAAAATCCATTCACTAAAGATACTTGTGTCGAAGGGTGCTACATATAGTTGCATTCAGCACCACTCATTTTATTTCTGCCTCCTGTTCTGAATTAATGCAGTTGCACTAGGGGAACTATGAGCAATGCCCCCTTGTGACTGCAACAATTCTGGAGTTCTGAAAAATGCTGCATTATGGGAAAAATTTATGGTGACTGTGCTCAAATCTGCACTTTTCTCACTGCACTTGTAGACTATAACCTGATATAACTTCAAATTTATCTACTCCATACTGCATATCTCCATTTTTAAAATCTTGTTAGGCTATCTTTTGAGTAACCGTGGCCTTCAATTCCAAGTTCAGTGTAGTTGCATCCATTTAAGGGGTAAAGGTGGCCATACACGGGCCGAGACACAGACCAAGTCGGCAGCTTATTGGGCCGTGTATGGGGGCACCCGACGGGCTTCCCCGATCGAGATCTAGCCGAAAGTCGGCCAGATCTCGATCGGATGGGATTAAAAATCCCGTCAGATCGCGGGCGAATCTGATTGTTGATGCGGTCTCGCGATCCGACCGCCCGTTTGCGAATGCTAGGATCCGATCGTTGGGCCCTAGGGCCCACGATCGAATCTGCCCGATATTGCCCACCTCAAGGTGGGCATATCAGAGGGAGATCTGCTCGTTTGGCGACATCGCCAAACGAGCGGATCTATCCATGTATGGCCACCTTTACTCACCGTCCAACAATTTTTAAGTTAAGTTATTTTCAGATAGATGACCAGAAATAAAGACTTTTTTCAATTATTTTCTATTCTAATTTCTAATTATTTAATTTAAATATTTCATTATATTCTAAATATTTTCTATTTGTGACCATTTTTCTAATATTGAAGTTTAAAGTTAAAATTTTCACCTTTGTTTTTCTAAAGCAGCTCTGGGAGGGGGAGAGTCGCCCATTCTGTAAACTGTTCTAAATTGATATATTCATTTTACATTTCTTATCTTTGTTTCTGCTGAGCAGAATCCCTGACTTTGATAAAATAGTTGCTAATTCCAAAGATACTGTTAAGAAATGTATCAACTAATGTAGTAAATTGTAACAGTTCAGAATCTGCACCTGGATTACTGAGCTGCCAGACTGAAAGACCAAGAAAATTTAACTTTAAACGTCAAAAATGGCCATAAATACAGTAAAAGGTGGAAAGCGATTGAAAAAAAGTCTTTATTTCTGGTAAACAATCTGAAAAGAACTTCACTGCAAAAATTTTTGGAAGGATGAACAACCCCTATAACTCAGAGGAACCCTGCACAGTGTCCCCTTGCAAATGCAACAGTGCTGGAAATTCTGAAAAAAAATGCTGCATTATGGTTATGGGATGCTGAATACAATATGCAAATTTGGGGTAAGAAGGGGAAAACATTTTTTAGTTCCTTGTTTTGTGACAAAAAGTCACGTGGTTTCCCTCCCCACCCCTAATTTGCATTTGCAAACTCGGATTAAATTTGAATCCTAGATTCGGTGCATCCCTATTAAAAATTATGACGATTGTGCTCAAAATTGCACTGTGCTCACTGCACTTGTGGACTAAAATGAGCTCTATATGCCTTCAAATTTATCTACTGTATACAGTATCTCCATTTTCTTACTTTTGGTAGACCTTCTTTTGAGCACACGTGGCACTGTAGATTCTCTGTGTGCTCTAAGAAGGTTGATGCTACAGGGCTGATCATGAATCAGTTCTGATTCGGAAAGCATTGGTTCCTATAATGCTATTTTATTTGAATCTTTATTGCTTATCAGCATTGTATTAAGAATTGTATACTGTGTATATTCTGTATGTTGTAGGGCAAGCCCAGCAAACATGTTTAGAGGCAGAGATCTTTCCTGCTAATGGGGGGTTGTGGCCTTGGTACAGAAACACAAACATAAGCTGTAGCATGCCTGTCCTATTTGTTGAGTTTTAGTTCACCTTTAATCCCAAATTATTGCACCACTCTGCTCATACTATAAACTGTCCATATACCAGAAACACATGAGAAACCCCTCTTTTTCCCCAAGTTATGGCCTGGGTTAGAAAAACAACAGACTCCTGATAACACAAAACTGAAATTACAATTAAGGATTAAGGTATTGTGAATCAGGTACTGACCTTTAGTAGATCTTTCACATGAATAAAATGCTCAGCTCTTCTTTGCTATTGTGCTCTGTTCTGTAACTGCTTGTTTCTCTTTCTGCATCAAAGCCGTGAAGCTGCACACTGCCCTGGTGAGGATTATTCTCAACCTTGAAACCAGTATACACAATTTACAAAGACTGTACAATGTGAAACAAACGCGGCTCACATTGAAAAAGGCCAGCCACAGAATGGAGCAAATTGAGAAAAAAAGGAATGAGGTTTGTTCAAGCAATAAAATATGAGCTTGGCTCGACAAATAGCACAAAGGGGTATCTTTAACATTTTATGTGCAATAATAATGCAAACCCCTTGAAAAAGAGAATTGTTAATCCCTGTATGTTACATATATCTGAGGTTGATAAAGATAAACATTCTTTTTTTTGTTTTTATATAAACTAAGTAAAAATGTAATTCCCCACTAAAAACAGCTAGGTCTCAAATACTATTTTTTTCTTATTTACAGCTACAGCAGAAACACAGTGAAATTAAAAATATGTTAGATGCTTTATTTAAAGGGACCATTGTGCAACGTTACAGGTAAGGCTTGTGCTGAATATAAATCTAAGGCACCATACATAAGATTAGACCTTGATGTTGAGTTTTATAATAGAGGGCAGAAAAGTTAGTGTTTAAACTACATATTTCAATAGAATAATATCCCAGCTGTGACTGCAGGTTAATTATGATCCCCATAAAACAAGAGAAGGAATCTGAGAAGGAATGCATTTATTAGCAATGGGTTGTGTAATGACCTCTCAGGCCTTCAGTATTCTTTGCCTGTACTATACTTGGCAAAAGTTAGCAAACACTATGGGGCAGATTCATTAAGGGTCGAATTTCGAAGTTAAAAATACTTCGAAATTCGACCCTCGAATTGAAATCCTTCGACTTCGAATATCGAAGTCGAAGGATTTAGCGCTAATCCTGCGATCGATCGATCGAAGGATTTTTCGTTTAAATCCGATTAAATCCTTCGGATCGAACGATTCGAACGATTTTAATCCAACGATCGAAGGAAAATCCTTCGATCAAAAAAAGGTTAGCAAACCTATGGGGACCTTCCCCATAGGCTAACATTGACTTCGGTAGGTTTTATCTGCCGAAGTAGGGGGTCGAAGTTTTTTTTAAAGGGAAAGTACTTTGACTATCGAATGGTCGAATAGTCGAACGATTTTTCGTTCGATTTCGTTCGAATTCGAACGAATTTAACCAATTCGATGGTCGAAGTACCCAAAAAATACTTCGAAATTCGAATTTTTTTCATTCGAATCCTTCACTCGAGCTTAGTGAATCGGCCCCTATGTCTAGTAAATGGCTGCAATGTATCCAGACTGTGGTTTTCTTAAAGGAAAACTATACCCCCAGAATGAATACTTAAGCAACAAAAAGTTTATATCAAATTAAGTGGCATATTAAAGAATCTTACCGAACTGGTATATATATTTAAGTAAATATTGCCCTTTTACATCTCTTGCCTTGGACCACCATTTTGTGATGGTCTCTGTGCTGCCTCAGAGATCACCTGACCAGAAATACTACAACTGTAACTGTAACAGGAAGAATTGTGGAAGCAAAAGACAGAACTCTGTCTGTTTATTGCCTCATGTGACCTAACGTATGGTTTGTTTGTGTGCACCGTGAATCCTAGGATCCCAGGGGGACAGCCCTTATTTTTAAAATGGAAATTCTCTATTTATGATTACCAGATTGCACATACTACTAAAAAAGTATTATTATGAAAATGGTTTCCATAAAACAGGGTTATAATATGAGCTGTTTTATGCAATGTATTTTTATAGAGACCTACATTGTTCGGGGGGGTATCGTTTTCCTTTAATAGATTTAGCTTTTTTTTATTTGGTTAAGCAAAGATAAATAGTAGAACAATCGTTTTAAATAAACTAACAATCATGATTATACTAAGGAGGCTATATATTAGTGCTTAGTATGTTAAAAACAGGGATGGCAGGTGGTTTACTGCTAACTGGGCCCACAGTGTTAGTAAGCCATAACAATCAATCAGTGATAAGCATTTTTCAAATAGCTGCAACATGAACAAATAAAACCAAAATATGATAATTACCTGTACAGGACAAATTTTTCCTATGTTAGTAAATTAACCCCACATTGTTTTTACCTTTAAGAGTTTTCTAATGCATACTTGACCTAGAAACACATTTAATGTAGTCCATATGCTTGGTCTGACATAGCCTGAAGTACTGGCAACAACATCTGATCTGTTTTATTTTTTAAAACCAAAAAAGCTAATCTTAGCTTTTCTACAGCTGCTCAGAACAGATTAAGCATTTAGTTCAGACTATAGTTCCCCTTGACTATGAAATCAGTTGGTGAGAAGCAATACTGTATATTTACAAAACATCTTCTCTATCCTTTTAGAGATGTGGTCTCTGATATAAGAGCACTGTGTATTGAAGAATTGGGGATATGGATGAAAATGTACCCTCAAGTCTATTTGAATGATAGCTGCTTGAAATACATTGGATGGATGCTGTATGATAAGGTACACGTTTCTGAGGAAGTGAATTGCTAAGATTTAGAATGAGAAGATCTCCTTAGCTTGCTATTGCTTAACTATACTTTAAGCATATTCTGTTTATTACATGTCCACTCGTATCAATTATGTTTGTACAATAAGCTTTTAAGGGCATTTATTTTTACAACAGCTACTGATTGCCCACTAAGGACAAATTATATTAAACCCTTAAATATCCCTTATAGGAAAATATTATTATACTAAAAACAAGAAAAAGCAGTAAAACCCCACACTACCTTACTAAAATTAATTGAGATCTAATTATATAAGTGCTTAGTGCTATTATAATCATACAGTATGCTTAGTTCAATTTAGCACCAACATACAATTAATGGTATTTCAATCGATTGTGTTATATATAAATAATTAAAAAGATTAAAGTGCTCAAGTGCTATAAATCAGGTGATGTGAAATCACCTGATTTATAGCACTTGAGCACTTTAATCTTTTTAATAAACAAACCGAAGATTAATTTTTATGAGGAACCGATAACACATTATGAACAATGACTTTCCACTATCTCTTGTAGGTACCTGATGTTCGCTTGAAAAGTCTACTTTCTCTTCAAGGGCTTTATGAGAACAAGGATTTTGTTGTCAAAATGGATCTATTCAGTACCAGGTTTAAGGTAATGCAGTGCTTGTGACATTACTTTCAAAGAGCATGTTTTCTTTATTTTGTGAGAATATATAAATCTGGAATGCTTGGGACCTGGGGTTTTCTACTTGTTCATATTTACAACTTACCTTAATATATGTTAGATATGTTCGACAGCCAATAAAACAAAGTTAAGACCAAAGTCTTCTTGACTATCGTTAACTATTGATTAATGAATTGTTTATTAAAATGATCGGTTGGCTGATGAGATCGTTCACAGGGTGGTGACAAAATCTTCCAGTGTATGGCTAACTTTAGTAAGATCAATTAATTTTCCAAGATCAGGGAAGATGTAGTTAAACTATAAATACAGTAGTGAAAAGACTCCTATAGTTATCCAAATATAATTAGACAAGATGTCTTCTGTATATTCAGTTAATAAATCAAGGGTTTTAACATGGCATATACATTATCAGTAAAGTGACTGGTGCCAAACAAAGTGTAAAGTGTAGTTTTAATCAAGATGCATATGCATTTTTTTAAATACAGATAAAAAAACAACTGGTTAAAAATTGATAGCAGAGTGGACATATCCTGAAGCAAGCTACTAACTAATTTAATTCCTCTGACTGGACCCTAGGGGTACCTCCAAGTGAGAGAAGGGATGTGGTCCTAGAAACCACCTTACCTGAAACTGTGTTAGAAAAAGTTAAATAACCGAAAAAACCCAAACCCAAGGGCCCTTAGGATAAAAAGAGGAAACACTTGAAATACCTAGGGAATGACATAAAACTGAATCATTAAAAGTATGGCCAACCAACCACATGGCTACTATTATGAAACGATTACCATGATGTACAAAATGTAACCTAAAAAAATGAAAAACAATGAAAGTTGCTTTCACCTTGTGTATTTCACAATTGCTTTTCCTGTGTATACAGTAAATATTTTGTGTCTGCTCTTATTTTCATGTACATATTCGGAAGACATATGCATTAGTTAGGATCTATTTTTATTTCCCATTATCTTTTGGTGCTGCCATGTTCATTTGGCTTTAGCAACAGTTTCTGACAATGTGTTAGATAAGGGAGAATTGCAAAAAAATTAAATTGTATTGGGTCACCAGATGAGGTCACTGTAGGCCTGCATATGAAAATGTTACTTTTTAACAGACTTATGTTATAAAAACTTTATAGCAGAAATATATATATTTATAAAATTATAACTTTTTATATGATTTACTTGAAATTTGCTCAGGACAGGACATAAAGCACTGCCACATGGGGCACCTTATCAATAGTAAGTACCTTTAGTCTTTTTGGAGGACTTCAGGTGCTTCTAAGTAATGCAACCATTGGCAAGTGCAGCTATTATTGAGGATCTGTATATTTAGGCAAAAAAGAAAGGCTACAGGTGGTGCTCTGATATATGGAACAAAGTTTGTTGGCAGGTGGCAATAATATCAATTGCCCAACAAACTGATTACTTTTGCCCATGACTGACAATTTACCCCGTGCTCTCATGTCCCCAGGATCGTATTATATCAATGACTCTAGACAGAGACCATGATGTGTCTGTACAAGCAATGAAACTTCTTGTGTTTATGTCACAGTAAGTATTATTGTGCTTTTTAACTTTACTACTGTGAGATCATAGAAAACTAATAGTTGAACTAAAATAGAAAAAACTATTATAATGGAATGTGCACCTTTTGTATGTGTTTGCAAGGTTGTAGGTAGAGGCAGCACCAGCAGTAAGGATGGATTGAAATATTGGAGGCCTGTTAGTAATGGGTTGCAATCTATTCTGACTAATATAAGGACTAAAGTCAATGTTTTGGCAGTAGACAGGAACAGGAAGAGATGTATGTGTATAAAGTTCCTAGGAAAAAGACGAGATGTTCCTATTTCCTGTACACTCTTTTTCTCTAGTGCTACAGTTACTAAGCTGTTTGTGTAGACTAATGTGTTCCTTATCCGTTTTATTCTTCTATTTCAAGGTTTTATCCTTTTCCAGTTTTTATCTTTCATTTTACTGCACTGTGACCATGAAAAAAAAAATTACAAAAAATATGAGAAAAAGTCCCAAAGTAAATTTCTCCTTAACATAAAAAATATGCAGACTTTTTTTTTTTTTTGCCAATTCTATTTAGGCCAAGGGTATTGTATTGAATTCTATCAAATAAGCCACAGAGGGGCAGATTTACTAAAGGGCATAGTGGCCATGGCTAGCAAAAATTCGGCAGAAATCTCATCCACAGGGGCATCGCCGATTTGCTAACTTGGGTAGACGACGATTCGATAGTGAAAGTGGCCGTCGATAGTGCAGTTTGCGCCCTATCGCCAGGCAAATTTTCTATCATATGATCAGTACACCCAAATTCTTTCTCCAGAGTTTCCTTCGCCACCTTAGATCAGGCGAACTGATAAGATGAAGCTACGTCCTCCTCAATCTTATGTCAGTGACATCATATCCTATATGCCAGAAAATCATAAAAGTGCTAAAAAAAATGCTGGCGTTTTTTCATTTTTTAAAGTGGGATTGCCTTCAAAAGTCCTAACTAGTAAAGATTTTTGTGTTAACAGTTTCTTAACCAATTTGAGTGGTATGCCACATTTGTTTTAGGGGGGGCCCATGTCTAGGGAATTACAGGATCTCTTTAGTCTTTATTTTGCTTCCTTGGAAATTTGTAATAATAAGTGGCCACTTCAAGCATTTTAACCAACATCTCTACTAAATATGTCTATACGAACTATATGTACCCACACTATTCAAATTGACCTAAGCGTAAGAGTACTTACGAAGTTTTGCTTCGCAGAATTGAACACTATCGACAGATCGCTAAGAAATGCTCGCGCTAACAAATTAATGCTAGCAAAACTTTACTAGCATTCAGTTGCTGAGAAGCAACTTTGCATTTCGGTGAATTAACGAATAACGAATTACGGCTGGAGAAGTGGTGCGAAGTGCGGTGGAGCGTTCGCCCTTTAGTGATTTTTTTTTTATTCATTGGTAAGTGTAGTACCATATATTACCACAGGAGAGCAGCATTTTCCATGTTCTTTTACTTTTCTCCATTAAACAGTGTGGAGAATTTTATTCAGACCTTTGGATGAAAGTTGACCCCCAAAAAGGCAGTACATGTACCTGATCATAGTTGTATTTATTAAAGATACAAGGGGGCCAATTTATGAAAATTTGGATTTCTATTTTTTTTCACAAGTTCTTTAAAAATTCTCTAAAACTAAAAATTTGAGATTTATTACAAATATTAAAGTGTAAAAAATGCAAAACGCTAATACAAAACTTTTCATATAAAAATAATCGAGGTCCTGTAGAAGTCAATGGGAGCTGCACTGATCCTATTATTTCTTCTCTAGTAATTGTCTGAACAATTTTAGAGGTTTTAGAGATAAATGTATTTTTTAGCACAATGTTCAGCAATTTTTTTTCTGTTCATACTTTTTATAATTGGATCTCTTAATAACTTTCATGGCATTCGCGATTTAGAAATAGAGTTTAATCATGGTTTCAAAAAAGCTTAAAAACCACAAAAATTTGATCTTTAATAATTTGGCCTCATTGTGTTATACAGGAAATAAATGTGTGTGTAATATTTTTACTCAAGACCTGTCACTAAGACCATTTTCTTTCTTTTCAACACTCCGTTGCTTTATATGAAACTCCTCAAGTATTAATGCAACATGTCAGTGCAGTTGACATGTACCTTACAGACAAGTTATTATTCATAGTTTGTTGTGATTCACACTGCCAACTTAGCTGGTGCAACAGGTTTCATTTTTTTCTTTAAGTGGTCATTGACATTGGCACATTAGAACTATTCAGAGACTGTTCCAATGTACAGATCTTTAGTCAAACTAAATTCATCCAAAAGGCATCGTCAAACTAGACACCTCAAAGAACTGCTACTTTGGTGGCAGACAACCTTCTAAACAAAGAACATAATATATATAGTTTGGAGGAAAGAAGACAATTCTAGATATATCAGTACATGGATAAGGGATAACAATGCATGTTTGGGATAAACATTAAACAAACAATAACTGTTTCTAAGACAATTAATTGGTGACAAGCCCCCCCCCCCCCATTTCCTTCATCCATATTTTTTTTGTGGACTTGCAAATGAAGAAAAACATGATTTCCTAGTTGCACAAAAACTGAAGCTTCAAAGATCATATCAATTATTCCTTTTTTTTCTTAGCTAAGTTTACATTGTTATGTTGCAAATAAGATGTATATAAATCTCTGCCTTACTCTTGGTCAGCAGTATTTAGCAGTGAAATGCATGCTAAAATATATATGAATCCAAAGTCAATGCCTTAACAATTGTGTATCATAGAGTATGCAAAAGTGTGGGCATTATCCCCTAGTTCCACAAATATCCCAAAATCCACAAGCAACAAATGCCATTTAGGCTTTTCTCTGGGTATGAAGTATAGTACATAACACCTCATTTGTAATAAAAGCCATTGTTTACCCAAGAGCAGTAACCCTTAGCAACCAATAAGATGTGTACTGGTGACCAGTTAATGTTACCTGCTGATTGGTTGCTATGGGCAACTGCACCTGGGCAAATAGGTTTGCCACCGGTTTTGACCCGGACAGCTGTGTTTTCGTGAGGGCTGCCTGGGTCAAAACTTCCTGCCTGGTTTTCTAAATTAGGGAAACCTGGCAAGATTCCCTAAGACTGACATGGTGATTGGCCAATCGCTCATCGCCATGTCATAGCACCACCCACCAACCATATTGCCCTGCCCCTGTAGCATCACTGCTCTACCCCCGTAACGTGACTGCCTCTCCCCTGTAGCGTCACTGCTCCTCTCCCAGTTCACAAAGGGCAAAGGTGGCAACCCTATGGGCAAACCTATTACATACCTCCAAAAAAATTTTGTTTATGTAGAAGTAATACTTTTAGTCACACAATCATTCTGCATTCATAACAATGCTATATAACCAATACAATAGTAACATATTTTCTATCATAATATATATATAAATATATAT